>NC_086316.1:41363029-41670009 GCF_963924245.1 Chroicocephalus ridibundus
GTGGTAGATCCTGGCTTGTTTTTGTTTGAACACGGGCTTTTCTCTCATGTTCAAGTGTGAGCAATCATCCAAGAAATGTAAGCAATTGTTAATAAGAATGCTTGAATTTCAGCTCTTTACTGTATCAGTCACCATAAGAACAAGATCACCTTTCATTTTTTTTTTCTATACTCTAAGAATACTCTCTGCAGCGGTACCTAACTCCACTATCAGTGTAAGGACTACAAGTAAATTTAATAGCAGTTGTGTACACAGTATGTTCTCCATGTCCCTGTCACCAACATTGAGATCAACCTGGGTCTTTCATTACTTGAATTTCTTGAACCTTTTAACATTGAGTAAAGGGTACTATGAAAATAAACATTGTTATTCTAATGTCATCATTGCAATTGATAAGGTGCAACATAATCTAGACTCAAGCTCTTCAAAATTTCCCTCTTTGCACTTGATGCAATTCTTATGTTAGGATACACAAAGAAATCCATTAACTATTTCATTCACTATAGAAAATATTGATAGACGAATCTATCTGGAAAAGGTTATTTAATTCGAAGATATTTTATTCTGTTCATATTTCCTAATGTAGTGAGTACAGAAACACAAAATACAGAGGTAAGGCCCCTTAAAAAAATACATGGTAAAACATTTGACATTGCAAAAGGGGAATGTGCTAGAATAAAAAATAAAATGGGGGCCCTGGGACAATGACTGCTGATACCTTTTGGACTGTTTCCATTTTCTAATCCTTTGTGTAAAAGCACATGGTGTTGCCCACTTGGTATAGTTGATGCAACTCAATAGGAAGTTGAAATTTGTATTATTTTATTCTGTGATGAACCCACAGCAAAGTAATTGTGACAGGTAATTAGTAGTATGTTCTGTTAAACAGTTTGGCCTAAACAAAGAGAGCTACATCAATAGATGGCCTGCTGCAGTAAATGTACAACTATGTGTTTAAAAGAGACGATTTGTTCGACATCTTTAAAAGTGACAAATGACAGGAAAGCTCAGGACATCACACTTAACAAGCATATAGAAAACACTTGCATCTTCTTTTAGACGTGATTTGGAAATGTTCTTTAAAAAAGATTGCAGCAGAAAAATATTTTAACTTTGTTTTCTCTACAGGAGAAAATTAATTTTGTTTTCTCCTTGGACGAGAATGCTTTCATTACTAGCTGAACACAAATCACAAATAAAATCCATCACTTCACCATTACTGTGAATCAGATTTTTCCTTCAATTGCAAGTTGTGTTCTCAATTTAGAAAGTAAATAATACTTTATGTCAATATGGATCTGACCCTAAAATTTTGGGAAGACCCTAGAGTTATACTTAGGTACTTTATCTTGTCAAGAGGGTTCCAGTGAATAAAGTGATTGGTAAGCAAAATGGTTATAAATGGTTCCTGCTATAATACCAAATAAACACCACTGACTTTGCCATTCCCTGTCTTGTACAGGCTTTTTATAACCTTGAAAAGTCATTTCTTAGAGCAGTGAATACATTAGTGTACGCTGACACTCTTTAACTATTTCGCTGAATTTAAAACCACTTAATTTTATAATAAATTTCAACAGTTAAGAAACACATCCTGCCTTTCTGGATATATGATTGCAAGATATGCAAAACAAGAAATAAATATTATGTGGATTAAATTAATATTCTTCTGCTCATAAAACTACCGTATGGACTTCCCCTAAGAAAATTCTCCTTTTATGGAAGGAGCCATATTCAGCCACCTGAATTTTCTTTGCAAAATGGCAAGCAAACAGAAGTGTTTGCATTGCGAATAAAATAGACGGTAAACATAAATGGTCTTTCTGAATTTCCCAGATTTTTACCCCTGATTAAACTGGTACTGGATTTACAGTGGTAGACATCAAGGTGCATAGATAATCCTTTGCCTATATAACAATAGCATGTTACCTGAGGCCAGCTGCAGAGTGCATGGTTAGTAACGATGATGCCGGTGGCAGATATTCTGCTGCAAAGTTGTCAAGCTGTTTTGTAATGATGAAAGTCAGGATAAGCATTTTAATTTGTAATCTAAGTTTAATATGGAAGCAACTGAAAAAGAATTAGCAAAGAATGCTTTAACAGGCCAGTCATTCTGCATATTTTCCTGTTTTCACCTTTTCCAGTTGTCAGTGCAGTTGAAAATGCTTAACTAAGTTTGAGTTTGGCTTTTAAATGTCAAGTTAGCTTCCTAGCAGATTGTGCAATGTATGGACAGTTCATGAGCTGGTTGCATAAAGATTTAACACTGGCTCTTAGTTTTGTGACCCAAACCAAAAGAGACTAAAGGTTGTGATTCTATTTCCAGCTTTTTTAAGTGGGTTGGGTGCCTCCTGCTTTGGAGCCATTTCTATTTACTGTCTGTTATTACTGCAACGTGAATACAGCTGAGGATTAGATTCAACTGGCATTCAGGTTCACAGTCCACATTGTGGTTGCCTGAAACTCTTTCTTTCCTTCAAGGATTATTTTTATTTAATTGCTAAAAGCCCACAACCATTTCAAACTAAGAGATCTCTCTAATGTGGGACAGCAAATTCATCCATAAAAGTGATATTAAAACAGCGTCGTGTGTCCAGAAGAACCTGGGAACACTTCAGGATGAAAGTAATTTAGAGGCTTCATGCTGCAGTATTTTGCTTTCTTCATTCAGAGGAAAGGAAAAGGCAGTCTGGAGAAGAATTACACTGAGTTACTGTGTCTCTGCACACTTACAAAGCCCAAGGCAAGACCATTACCTAGAAAGGCCCAGAAACGTAGAAACAAAGCAGGATGGATCCTGGAGACACCTCATATAATACAACTGTATTTTATGTTTTATTCATGAGCGAGCTGTGTCATAGCCAGTCACCTAGAGAAAATTAAATTGTTAGTACCTGGTGGAAAAAAAGCATTAAAGACCATCTTACAGGCTCAGCAGTGTCTGCAGAGCAGGCAAAGTCCCCCTCTCTGATAATTTTGAATCCAGACAACACACTGCTGTTTTACCAGCAGGTGAACGTCGGTTTGCTAAGAGCACAAGGACCAGCATGTTATCAGCTAGGAAATCACCAACTGTTTGTGTGCTGGAAAGGTTTTGGGACGTTTTCAAAAAGATACGAGACCTGCCCTTCCACTCCAGCCTCCGGGAATCCAGTGGCACAATCCACCTGCTGTGCAGGAGTCATACATGGAGTAAGATCAGCAAGTTGTGTGCTTACGTACACAGGCTACAATAAATGTAACTGTCACTGTTTGTGTTTACACAGGGAAGAATTTGTACATGCATTCACTAAAAAATAGTTTATAAATCACCCTTACCCGTCATTGGGCAGCACTCCTCACTCCTTTGAAACTTGTGAATGAGACCACCATTTTCGTAGTTCTCAGTATGATAAACTTTTGTTTGGCCAGGCAGAGCATTTAAAGCACTCACTCACATTCACAAACCGTCTGTGAAATGTAATGAAGATGTAGAGAAAATTAAAAACAGAAGTTGCAAGTTAAAAATTGACATCTATTGTCATTGTGAGTGTACCATGACCTAAAATATTGATGTCTAAGATGTCCCTTTCATGTCTAACACAGACACTAAGCGTCGCCTGAACTGAAAACTGAGGGTTCAGAGCAAAAATGTAAAACAGCTCTCACTGGGCAGGGATGCCTGCGTCTACCATCATTCATGAGGACTTCTGGGTGCTGTGTCAGAGGCAGGAGCTAAAAAGAATGTTCTCTCTATTGAAATAATTCTGAATAAAAAATGTGTATCATTAGAGTGGGTCTTAAACGCAGCAATTCTAGCTTGAGTCTGCATTATTTCTGCAAGGCGCTGCAGTTGGAGCCTTGCCACTGGGAAATCTCCCAGCAGTTCATATGGCTACTGTTTTACTTTCCTTGGCTCAAAAGAAAGGAAAAAAGCTGTGTGGAAATATCATGGGTCATAGCAGGAATTACGGTGCCTCTGCAAACTCATGAAGTGCAGGGCCTGGCAATTACCTGGAAAGGCTGAGACACATCCAGCAGCACAGCACGGCAGCTACTAGACATGCCCAGTGTGGGAGCGGCATTGTATGTGCAGGCAAGCTATGTAGTAGGTGACTGTCAACTTGAGAGAACAGGACACTGAGTTACATGTCCATGGTGGTGGTGCAAGAGCCCCTGATTGCTGGTGGTTTCCAGCTGCAATGTCACAAAGAAGTCAGAATAAAGAGGAGACAGCGTGAACCATATTGGAAGCAGAGTTACCACTGTGTGTGTTGTAGTCCACAACATACTGCAGAGGCACCACAGGTGGAGTTTTAGTGAGGTATCAGAGACATCAGATGTAATCTACCTCCAGTTTGCAGTGTCCATGTCACCTGGTTCTCAAGACTTTGTTCACGTCTTTTCTTGATGCTGAAAGGACTCACACTGTTAAGATAGTAGCTGTGGCCTAGGTTTAGACTCCTCTCTATCTTGGAGAGTTTCAGCTCAGCAGAGTACCTCATTCTGGTTTTCCCTAGTTAGAATCCTTCTGGTCTCTGGCCTAGATATTTCATAACAAACAGGTGTCTTCCATGACAGTAGACATCTGTTGCATAAGAATGGAATCTGTCAATCAGGTGAATTTTCTTTTTTGTCCCATCTGTCTCATAAGTACCATTTAATCAACAGTGCCAAAGGCCAAGAAAATTTGAACATGGAGAGATGCTTTTCTTGCCCAAAAGCAGAAACGAGTTTTCTGTCAGCTTGGTTTGCTCCTAGTCTAATCTGAAGCCTAACTAATGTAACCAGTATGGTAATATCCTAGTCTTCATTTCCAAATGAATTTGGGCAAAAAAGGGAGCTTGCAATGGAATAGAAGCTGTGGAGTTCACCGGTGTTACCTGCAGGCTTTTCCAGGCATTCCAGATCTACGGGGTAACACACATCTCGGAGTACGTGAGTGACTGTATGGGTTTGTGTGTATGGTTTAACTGTTTTCAGATTAGACCTTTCACATAGGCACAAAGTGGAAGGATTCTTATTATGAAACTGAAAGGAGGAAAAACACCCTCACAAAATTATGGGGAGGCAGACTTCTGAAATCAAGGTTTCAAAACGGTCTAATTGCTACAGTCACATTTGTCTCAGACTTTCGGACCATACTCTTTATAATTCCCATCCAGAGAAACATCCTTACCTCATAGACAGGATGAATTACTTCCGTATTTCATGTTCATTTCACAGGAAAGTTATTTAAATGACTAACAGTCAGTTACATTTCAATAGTTTCAGTTTGAACAGGATCTCAAAGGCCATGGACATATTTATGTCTATGTGGTGCCAGCGGTGTGAGGAGCCAGTTTGCTATAATCCGTAACTAGCGTTAAGTATTTTAGGTTGGACTTACCTAAAGGGTAATTTTAGTGAGCATTTGTAAGCTGGATGGACAGCTATTACAGACATATACATGCAGCTCATATGCATACAAGGTGCCTGCAATGCCAACGTACATAATTTAGTTTTCAAGGCAAAATTAAAGTTCTGTATAAATATAGGGGTAAATGGATGAATAGAAAAGTGTATGGAGATACTTCTTCCCATACCGCTCTCGGTAAACCTTTACTGAGAACACCGTATGCATTATGTATAGTTCAAGTGGATGGTATCTTGTTCTAGCACAACATGTTGGAAAAGTGTCTCATCCTTCATTGGGTGAATGAGATGATTCCAGGAAAAGTGCAATTATCAGCTGTCACTCTCTGGCGAAAAGTCAGGCATCGCCCACAAGCACAAATCAACCTATTTCCCAAAAATATGTCAGCAGAAGAAGGGAGATTTTCTTTTCCACATTAACACCATGTAACACCTGCTGGCCTGATCAGCTTTCTAAAAAGGGAAGTGCTCGTTGGTCACCAGCAGCTAAAAGTAGTTAAGAGCTGATGAACATGGTTTTACCATATGTAGAAAGTAGTGTTAGCAAAGCCTGTACTGCTGGTGGTCCTTCAAGTTGGAAGAAAACTGCTACAGAAAGACTATGTATTTACAAGACACCTACATGTATCAAAAGGCAAGAAAGATAATTTCTTTTAACTATTTTATTTTTCCTTGTATAAATAGATTTGCATTCTACAGAGATATGATTAGATGGTGTGTTTTCATTTGTGTTTTTCTTTTTTGCTTTTACTGGATGTTCAGACTATGAAACATACTACTCATGCATATCCAAACCCTCAGAAAAGAAAAATATAATTTTCACAGCAAACCCCTTTACTGAGAACACCAACAAACAACAATTTTTTTTTTTCCCATCAAAATGTTTGCATGAAAAAACAAAGCAGAACCTACAAAGGGTTCAGCACTCTTAGAAAACTTCTTAGTTAAGCAAATTTTTCACCGGACTCAATGGGAGGTTGTCGTGTGGTTTGCTATGGGATAAACTAAAAGGGATCAGGCAGAGGAATCACAACCAAAGTGGATTTCCAGAGGACGTCTTGCCTGATGCAGTCAAAATTCAGCAGAGCTCTGCATGCAACGAAACACAACAGTTTCACCGGCGTGTGGAAAGAGTAAACACCCTCTCACACAGATTTCTAGCAGTGTCAGAGGCTTAGGTCCACAGCACATCGACTGCTGCAGCGCCTAATTTTTAAGTACCTTGCCAACTCTTGGAACTTGTTGTACTGGTTTTGGGTATCTGCATTTCCTAAAGCAATTCCCAAAAGAAGAAGAGGAAGATGCCTAGGCATAGGACCTGCAATAGCCAGCATGCTGTAGAGAGAATGGGACTTTCCATCCTTTCTGCTACAGCTGGTCTAGTGTTAGGTAAAATAATTAAATACGACTTGAAACCAGAGGTAAAACAAACAGGATTTCTCTGTCTTCTTGTGGAAGAGGAGATATGTTATGCCATACCAAACTACATAGCTTCTCTAAGACAGAGAGCTGGGGTGCTCTTTGCTACATGCAGAAAGCCATCAAGAGATGTCACACAGAGCACACCAGTCCCTGGTGACGGAGAGTGTAGCGCACAAACTGGTCGCTTCAAATTAGTCTTCATGGGTATATAAATGTCACATAAGGTGAAGACAAAGCTATAAGAGAAAATGCTATGTAAAGTAAAAGAAAATATCCATTACTTCAATATAGCATAAGAATTACTTCCCCTGCTAAATTTTTGGAATCTTAAGTGAAAAGTGGTACAGATGCTCAAGGAGAACTGAACCTACTAGCATTCTCATTTTCCAAAAAGTCACTGAGAACTTTATTGTAAAATAGCAACCTGTTTACTAGTAGAAAGCCCGTTCAAAAATATGAGATTCTTAATTTACTAATGCTGATTACTGCAATGATATCTGATTGCATATGAAGAGCAAGAATTTGACACTACCACCTTTTGGTTTAAGGGAAGAGGGAGTTCTCTCTAGCACCCAAGAATACCATGAGACCTCCCTCACACATACCAAGAACCTACCACAGAGGTTTGCCCCTTTTCACCAAAAAACCTCTGAGCATCTTAGGCGGTTTTTGGTGTAGGGGAACTAATGTCTCAGAAAGGTCAAGTACAACCACTGAGAAGTTAAAAATCCAATGCAGTAGGGTAGGATTTGGGTAGGAATTTCAGTAAAGGGTAAGATTTGTGTACTGGTGTACAAAGTAGTAAGGTGAAATTAGTTTTTGGTTGACAGCAATTCCGAATTCTGAATTCTGCTGCCACTGATCAATGCTTTCCACTCTAAGTAGGGTGTGTTGTAATACCTCATATAACTCTCCTTCTAGTCGTAGGCATTTATAAGCCTTGATAATCACAATATTTGAAAATAGAAGTGGCTATTTCCCTCTCTGGGTTTTCTTTCTTCCAGACAGTTAGTAGAAAGGCTTAATACATTTGCTGGTTCCTTATTTTTGTATTGGCTATCTTGCTTCTGTGATCTCATAAGGGCATGTAGTGATAGGACGAGGGGCAATGGTTTTAAACTAGAGCAGGACAGGTTTAGATTAGACATTAGGATGAAGTTCTTTACAATGAGGGTGGTGAGACACTGGCATAGGTTGCCCAGAGATGTGGTGGAGGCCCCGTCCCTGGAGACATTCAAGGCCAGGCTGGATGAGGCTCTGAGACACCTGATCTAGTCAAAGATGTCCCAGTTTACTGCAGGGGGGTTGGACTAGATGACCTTTAAAGGTCCCTTCCAACCCAACACATTCTATGATTCTGTGATTCTATCTCCCTGCATGCAGGGAACAGGTGGTATGCTCTGCACTGCATGATATTGAAAGAACATACAGTATATTTTTCAAGATGACAATCTGCATCAATGATTTCCAAAATTTGCTAGACACTCAAGGCATGCAATTGGTTCCTCCAATTAAAGGAGAGGGACCTGAAAAAGAAATGAGTTACAAAGACTGTTGCATTTGAGTTGAAGGATTAGCTGAGCTGAATAGGTTTGAAGACAATCTTGTTTTCAGTGGTGATATTTAGAATATTGTTAATGACATAATGCAGAGGCTTATCAGTAAAACAAATAATGTTTGTCACATATGTTTAGATCACACTATATCTTAATACATACAGGTCACTCATATTCAGATGAAAAGTTCTGAGGGAATAATTAGGATTTACTTGTATATGATTCATTTGTTGTATTAGTCAGTTATTTGTTCATTCTTGGAGGTTTCCATATTTTTTCATCATTATCTCTTGAATGCAGAAACCATTATGTTCATGCAAAATAAACCAGTTTTCCAAGCTGTTGCTTTAGCTACCTCTTAAGTAATTACTTGCCCCCGAAGTCAGAGCCTTGGAAAACTTTAAAGAATGGCTCCAGAAGTGGTGGTTTAAAGTTTGGGAACCAACCAGTAAAGAGTGCAGCACTTACTGAGAGCAGCCTTCACTGTCTCGTGACAGATGGTGCCTCTCTTGGTGCATAGGAATATGCCATCATTTTCCCATAATATTGCTTGCTGCCTTGCACCTCCTATGCCTCCTACTAATGAAGTTCTTTGAATATGTTTTCTGAACATAATGTCTGTACTGAAAAAATCACTTTTTGCCATCATCTATGTGTAGCTCCCAAAGACTGTGACAGGTTCATTCACACTGGTATATTTCCATGGAGGTTGAGCATTTGGTACTATACTATACTTGTGCAGACTTTTAATGGCTGTCAGATGTTTCTCCTGTGCTAACGATACTAAAAGCTCTATTGCTGTGTTCAGAAATTTAAAGAGAGGGAGAAAAGTGGTTTAATGTTACTTAATAGTTCACTGATTTCAGCTTTCCTTTCTTCATCTCTAATGTCCAGTCTCTGCTACAAAATTCGTGTTGTCTATTATATATCTTGCCCACGTTGTTCAACTAATTTTTAATAAGGCTGTGGCAAAAAGTATAAAATGGTACTTTACCACAAAAAAAGAAAAGCCAAATCCTTTTTTTTTAATTTATTTTTATATTCTACTCCCTTTCTCTCATTCTTGCCCAGCCTCTCTGGTCTCTCATTATGTACAGTATATTATGTTAGAAAATGTCTCCATAACACTAATACACCACATCCACAGTCAGCTCTTGAAGTGTCCACTTTCATGATGATAGGAAACAGGACAGCCAGTGAAGCCCTGATCTTTTATAGTCCTGCTGTTAAAAGTACAGAATGTCTTCATGTCTCCATCGTGTGACAAACATAAAACAGTAATAGGGCTCACTTCTAAAAGAGATGCTTAATTAAAACAATATTTGCACCATTATTTTATTTAATAATAAAAAACAATATGGAAAACTCTTTAAACTATTTGAAACACTTCTGTACAAAAATAGACCTCTTGAGAGTAGGTCTAGTCCTTCTCACTAGTATGAAATATTTAACTGATTGCCTTCAAACATTTTTCATCAGGATCTTGAGGATGTCACATCATCTGGGAAAAAAAAAGCTTATGACGCTAGGACTTCACTAGAAAAAAATAAGGGGTCAAAGTAATCTTAAAATGGAAATGTTCTTTTAACCTGTGATGTTTTTCTTATAAATATTATAAACCTCCTTCTTTGAAGACTTTCATGTAGTGCAAATTGCCTGGATATGTAACATAAAAATCTTCTTAGCACAAGGCAGTTGAATTAATCTCCATGCAGAATGAATTAAGTGTGGTATGACCAGATCTGGGTTTGAATAGCAGATAATGAAGTCTGGAGGAAGGTGAGAGGAAAGGCCAAAAGACAGAAACAAGGTATTTATGCGTACAAAAATTCTACTCAAGAAATGCCATTTTTCAGAAAAGCTGTGTTTTCATGAGGGACTGTAGTGGCTGGATGAAAAAGTTATGAATACAAATAATATTCTAATACCACTGCTCTTTTACGGCAGTCAGTGGCATCTTTGCAGTATAGATAAAGTTTCTCTGACTTCTTGGCTTAAGTTTTCTTTTGGATTTAACTTCTTCCCTTCATTATAGAAGGCCTTTTATAAATAGAAGGTCTATTTGTAATAGACCCAATTAAAAAAAGAAAAGCTGCATGCCAGCAAGCTTGTCAGAGAGCTGCAGGACTGGGCATCTCCATATGGGAAGGCAAGCCCAGAGCTCAGAGCAACAGCAAGACAAGGAGGGTGGTGGCTTTACAGGCAAGGGCCCAGAAGAAAAAGAGCAGAACAGGTCTGATGCTGGTAACCTCATCAGCCATGAGTCCAGTGGTCACCAGGCAAGTTCACACTGATCAGACAGGTCTGAACTCAAATCAAGGACTTGTGTCACAAGGATGTGTGTCAAGGACTGAATGAGCAAAGTACATGGCCAAGCACTAGCACAGCTGCAGTTTTGTTCAAAGACTTGCTGCCTGCCCTTACCTGCAGCTCCCAGGCAAAGCAGGGAGCCCCACTGTTGCTTCTCACTGCTCTCTCACAGCACTTTTCACAGCAGCCAGGTCCCAGGTTGCACAGCTGCACTCTATCAGAACCAGCCTTGAGCACAGGCAGCCAAACCCATAGCAGGGGTGAAATAACTAGGACACTGGGCCCCAGCAAAGCTTTTAGAGTCCCATCAGGTTCATCTAGGAAAAATACTTCCTTTTCATTTCATTAACTTCATAACTTGCATTTTTGTGTATCTTATTCTGAGAACTTTTTCAGCCCTATCTCCCACTTTGTAACTTCATGGTGACGTAGCATAAACATACCTAGGGACAAGCAACTACATAACACAGTGTTTTGAGATCTAGAACTGCAAAAGAGATCAAAAAGCAGTTCTGGTTCAGTCAGTTTTTAATGGCTTACTTGGTGCACATTTCATTTGAGGTACATTGTATTCTGTTTTCATTTGGCAGAACCAAGAGAAACCAACACAATGTCTATGGTTGTAAGGAATTAGCCCCTGCAGTGGGATGGGGAATTTAGTTTTGGAGCCATCGCCTGGATGTGAGAGCAAGAAACAAAGGTTTCTTTTCTTGCACTTTTGGTGTTTACCTCTTTCTCCTTTTCAACTGAGGCCTTTTAGGTAGCAATAAGTATAATTGTCAGACAGAAAAAAACTCTGTGTCACGCTGCCCCAAGGTGGGACAGCAATCCTCATGTCTGAAGAAAAAGAACATTTTTTCCCTCCTTCCTATTTCATCTGTTGGCTATAAGAGAAAGAGAGAAACCCTCAGGCTATCTTTTCTCTCAGAATGCCCAATTGAGATTTTCTTTCATTTCTGAAGCTGGAGCATAGCTAGAAAAAAAGTGGGACAAAAGCCACAGAGTCCTGTCCCTTAGAGCAGTGTTTAAGACATCTATTTTTCAAACTTGCAACTAGTCCAGTAGAAAATATATGAGCTGGACATGCTTTTCAAAGTGATCAGGAAGAGGTGCTGAGAGTGGATGATGTTTCCCAGGATCATTGTTTCGCAAGCATCTAGAGAAAGACATAGTGATGAAGAAATCAGAAGTCCATCAAAATTGTATTAAATCTCAACTATTTAAAGTTTCTTTTTTGAACAACAGCATTATTGAACTAGTGAAAATGTTAAATGTGTATGCTATGTGTATAGGGTGATCAGAGATGTAGAAAACAAGCTAGATACAACTCTCAGAGTAGTGATGCTTCAGTAGTTCTACTGCCATGACAGGGGCTACCTGCATGAGCAAGAAGTAGAAACTAGTCTGCAGTGTGTAATGCTTTCCTTTCAAATGTCATTCATTTAAGTCTTTCTTTTCTTGTTGTGTATATATAGTTCTATTCAGATAATTTGATGCAGGCTAAATGATCTACAGTTGATAGACACCCAGTAAAGCTTTCGCTTGGCTTTAATGTAAACGTTGAATTCATTTGTCCCAACGCTTCAATGACAAAAAGATTTTGAATACCTCATATGCATTGAATACAGTGCCCTCTTCTCCCCGCCGGTTTCTATAACATAATGGCCCTTCTACACTGACACTTCGCCGAGAAAAATTCAAATAGCCAGTTCAGCAAACCAGGTGCAGTCACGGGATGTGACTATTCTTTGTTAGATGCACTGCAAGAATAGTCTTTAAACCAGCCAATGCGACTGGAAACAGACCTGGATGCATAAAACAAAAAAAATCCAAGCTGAGCCTATAAACAGCTCAGTGTTTTTTATTTAGCTAATTTAATTACATGAACTTAAAACAGACCAAGTGTGTGCAAACAGCAACATTCTTCTATAACTTGATGCATTTTAAATGCTGCGAGTGTTTTCTTGTGGGAGAGAGAAAAGAAGCACACTGAGCTCTCTCTGAAAGCAATTAAATACTAATAACAGGGGGTGACATCATGCTGCATGACTTCTTCAATTAGAACACCAAGTCATTTCTGGCTTAATCATTCCCACTTGTTAATTTGTTCTCTAGAAGACTTAACAGACCTGCTTCTTGCCCCTATTTAAAATAGGATTTCTGATTCTGACACCTTTTAAACAGAATTCCACTTGGATGCAGCCTCTGTTGAAATAGAATCTGGTATTTTTCCTACAGCAGAACAAGACATCAATAGTTTGCGTGAAAAACTAGTACAAATTAAATAAATGAAGATGAGTGCTTCCATTTGCTATTTAGCAAGAATATGGACTGAATTTCACTCTTACTGTGATTAAATAGAAGTTTTTCCACTGGCCACAGTAGAAAGAAAATGTAGCCCAGTATAGGTAAATTATTATACACCTTCCCCTTTCAGTCTGTAAGAAAATCGTGATTTTATGTCAAATCATGTATTCGAAGTATTTGAGGAGAATAGGAAGAAATTGTAACACTAAGCATTAAAAAAGCATTACTAGAGTAGAAATAATCAATCAGGGACATTCCTATTAATTACATGGCAGTAAATACGTGGTTTGAATCTTGATTTGAAAGGTATTTTTCATTCTATACTATTTTCTCTATTAAAAGGCTCTTTAAGTATTCTTAAAATGTTTTCTGTTAGGCAAAATATAGCAGAATAGAAACATCTAACCTGAAGCCTCTTCCCATTCTCTACTCTTTTTCATGAATATTGAGATGTTACTGTAGCATTCCGGTTTTCAAACTTCTGTGCTCTAAATCTAAATAACTGATGTTGCAGCTACTTCTTTAATGAAATCCCCACATATTTCACGGGAAGTGCAGCAACAAATTACTACCCTTTTCCTTAAAGTTAGAAGTAGTGAATAACTGTAGAAAATATATTTAAAACCAAATCTTTTTTCCATCCTCAAACTAGGTTTGCTTTTTAGAAGTCATTTTTGATTGAAGCCATTGCACCCTATCAATTCCAAAATCCCTTCTAATGTTCAATAGGCCTCTCTGATGGTTATTACAGCTCTTAATCTTATGTATGTTTTTGAGTGGTTTGACAGTGTTTGTCAGGGTAGTTGCTTGCAAGACTGTAAGAACTATAACCAGGGCCATCAGGTGTATTAGGTCTTGATGGAGCTGAACGTATCCTGGACAGTGTGAAACTGAAGCCAGCTCCACCCTGATCTTAGTAAAAAATTATATAGATGACAATCTTATACAAAAACATAAAGGGAGAAAGGAAAACATATTCTGAATAAAGGAGAGACTCAGGAAAAATATAGGTGGTTAAATAAAGAACAATAGTCAGTAGCAAAAGAGAAAATGAACAGGATCCATGATACATTTGGAGGAGAGAAAATACATCATCGTATTGGAAAGGAATCTGGCAGACATTTTAATACAGTTTTCAAATTACCTTTTTCATGAAACTTAGTAAGATCAATAACTTTTAAATGAAATGTAGACAAATGTAGGTAAAGCATCAAAATTTCAAGACCTCACCTGAACTGAAGCATCTGTGTATTTTTAAAGAGCATCTTCAGTTCTTTTATCTGTGAAATACTTTAGAAACTCAAGCTAATAAGCCCTCCATATAGCCCTGCAAAATATGTACTAGTATTCCCATTTTACAGGTGAAGAAAGATTAAGAAGTAACTTGGCTCAGACCACAAGAAAATGATGTATCGGAGCCAAATTAGAGATTTATAGTTTGAAGTTCTGCACTCAGACCATTAAATCACATCTCTCAGTTCAGCCATCACTATTAACTATCTTCCAAATCTACAGTGAAATATGATCCCGCAGACCTTCTCCAGTGTCCTTCTTCTTGCTTCTTCCCTTTTCACTGGAGCACTCTCAGGCTTCATTTCCTAGTGAGAGCTGGAACACTGAGATCTACTTTGAGTATTGATATTAATGTGTAAAAGTCCCTGCGCGACAGAAGTGATCCAGAGCTTTCTGTAGTGCAGAAGGTCGTGCATCTGGCATCTGCACCTGGTGAAAAGCTATTCAAAAGAAAACAGTAGAGCAATTTTCCAATGGCTACATATGTGCCTCCCACAGAGAGCTGCAGCTTCTGGCTCTGGGTATAGACAGGAATTCTGTTATCGCGCTGTATTTTTTAACATGAAAAACTATTATACCAATTTAGGTGGCTCTTCATTACTAAGTAGCTTGGGCTGTAAGCCCGCCTTAAGTCACCTTTCCTCCCAGTGAACGGTGGGCGAAAGTCTCTAGCAATCATCTTCATTAAGCTTTATCTTACAACACAGTGTAGAAATAGAAATGCAGATGTGCTCCATGTTGTTTCAGCTTACTAAAACCAATAATTCAATCAACAGCTTCTAAGGCTTTCATTGGATATTTGTTTCTTTCTCATATTCTTCTCCATCCTATCACTTATTTTTTTGCAGCCATTTTATTTCCACTGGAGCAGCGTGGGAGACATCCTGATCCCTTTGCAGTCAAGGGCAGTGGTGACTATACCTTTTGCTGCAAGGTTTTGTCAGGTGTACATGCAGGCAGTGCACAGTAAAAAAGCTTCTTGCTATTTTATAGTATTACAAATATACTGTTTTTCTCTCTGTGAGACACATATCTGCTACATTCTTCACAGCAGTAAATCTTCAAGTATAAAGGGAGAAATTGGTCCTGACATAATTCCAGGGGAGTAATTAGCGTGACACCAGGACTGAGTTTGTCTGGCAGCATCTGGTTCAGGAGTTCAGAACCATCTTGCCAGAACTGGAGGATATGAAGAGTTTACCACAGGAAGAAAACTAACACTTTATGATTCCTCCCCTAGGCTTGCCATATCCTACAAGGAATGTCATTGGTGGGTCACAGATGAATGTCAGTTATTTGGTAGGAAGTACGGTCTCATTGCATAGAAATATATCATGAAGAAGACAAAAATCCTGACTTAGAAAAGCTCAGAATATAGGGGAGAGGAGAAGTAGGAAGGTGTGTAGACAGAATGATGGACAGATAGATTAGTTATGATAACAAGTGACATTATGGCCACTTTGTTTGAAAAACTGCCTTCTTGTGAATGTAGAGTTGCTCTGCCAAGGCAGGAGACATCCTTGCAGCACAGGGAGTGAATTTTACTGAAGAAGTGGAGCAAGATGCTTCATACCTTTTCTCATTGGGTAAGCTGAGGAGAAGTCAGGTCATATCCTACTTCCAAGTCTTGAAGTCTGGATTCTCTCCCACCCACCACAGCTGCTGCTGAGCTGAGGAGAAAGCCAGACCCAGATATTAAATTCCTGTTTAGTAGCGGGTAAGAGGAATTGCCTCCAGCTTTGCTGCCAAGGTGGAAACCACAAGAACTTTGCCAGTTGTGGCTATTGGTTTCAAGCCCCAACCTTCTGATCCTTCATTAAGTTACTAGACAGTTGGTAAGATCAGGGTACTGGATTTGGAAAGGATTTTGGAAAAGCCAAAACTACCCAGAGTCTTGCTATATGTAGTCCCTGGATGTGAAGTGAAAGTTCTGCAGTCGTGTTCGGTGCAGATGGGGGACACGGTTCAGATGACTCGCTGGGAGATGCCATAGCCTTGTCTCACAGTTTAGCAGCGCACAGTGTGTCTGTATGCCTAAAAACCTTGAGATTACCCTAGTCTTACCTTTTACATGACAAAAGTTGGGAAGCTAGACTGTTTTTAAGATCCTGAAAGGAGAGTGGGGCCACTGCCTCCAGAGCCACCCAGGTGCTGGCATCAGCAGGAGTCTTTTTGCCAAGCACTGTGGGCTGAATGCTTATGTAATTTTAAGAAAATTGTGAACTCTGAATTTCATCATATGCTTGTGTCTCTGTTTTGTTACTTCTGAGTTTGCATCAGAGATGCTGCGCCAAAGTAAAGACCACAAAACATGAAATCTTTGAGATGGGTGTGTTACTGTTCCAAGATAAATATATCTTTATTTTACCCAGAGTCCTACCTCAAGCACTGACTGAGAACAGTTTATAGAAGAATAAGTATTGAGTTGATCTAAGGGGAGCAAAGACCCCAGAGAAAGTATAATGAAGTTTACTGTGTTGTTTATATAATTAAGATTATTTCCTAGCATCAAACTATAGCTCCAGTTATAAAAAATCTCAGTCAGTGTTTGACTTGGTTATGAACAGAAGTCATCAAATTCAGCCCTAGCATAAACATTCAAATTCCACTGAAATCAAGAGGCATTGTTCCCACTAACACCATGGCCGAATTTGGTCTAATGATTTGCAGAGCATCAAAGTGGCTGCCACTGCAAATGCAATTCCTATTTATAACAAATTTTACTGTACTAGCACCTGGTGGAGCCCCTTGCATGTGAAGCTCCCTAGAGAACATCCCCCATTTTATATTTTGTAAGTGGACAAGGAAAATGCTATGGTTCGTCCAAGGTCATGTGGAAAGCTCATGAAGTTTGGACTAGTTGTATTCTTGTCTTCTTGAAGAAGGCTGTCTATGACTGTTCACTCAACTCCTGTTTGGGTTTTGGTAACACATAGCCCATGCTGAGGCCCAACGTACACTGGGAGCAGCTGCATTAGGTCCGTGTGAGAGCAACGTATAGGCAGGACACGATGTCCAGGAAGAGCCAGTAGTCATTATGCAGCCATTATTGCCTGCATCTTGCTATCTCCTGCAGCCATCTTCCTTACATTGATTGTCTGGCAGTTTCTTCAGAATCCACTAAGTTATGGAAGCGGTATAGACCAACCTGGACTGCTGAGGCTTTCGTGGTTCCCTGTGTAATACATGGGACACTCACACCCTGACGGGAAGTAAAAAGAGAACTCCCGCCCTTACTCAGTTAGGTAGCCAGTTTGCTCATAGGCACACAAATTACAGGTTATGAATTAGAGAACTTGTGAGTTGGAAACCTCATGAATGAAGTGACGAATTAGTGAATTCATGTATTAGACTAGGCTATGCAAAGGGGATTGAGCCCTTGTTTGACATGTTTGTTCATTGTCTTTCCTAATAAGTTTAATTTATAGAACACCTTGTTCTGTAAATTTGAGAGATACAAATAGACCATGACAGCTGCCACAGTTTACTATAACTGTTATTTCTGTGCAGATATTAGCTGAATGCTTTTGTTGTACAATGCATTTTGTGCACTCATTGGCAGGGCAGGAAGAACATTTTGAGCTAAAGCGGACCTTTGCACCCCCTCTGTGCACCCATGCACCATCCAGATCCACAAGATGCAGGTGGAGTTTCCATTACCATGGCTTGTTTTCTGTGTGGATCCCTTACACTGTGCTTTTAGAACTTAATGGTGTTCATGTTAACAGTAATACTCCCATGGATTTCACCTGCATCCAGGCATGGTCAGTCAGACCTAGCTGGCTGCTGGATGACATTTCCTGTAGGCTATTG
The DNA here is from genome assembly GCF_963924245.1 of Chroicocephalus ridibundus. NCBI lineage: Eukaryota > Metazoa > Chordata > Aves > Charadriiformes > Laridae > Chroicocephalus > Chroicocephalus ridibundus. Next base: position 41,381,125 of record NC_086316.1, read on the forward strand.
CCAGCAGCAGCTCTGTGGTGATAGCCAGGACAGGGCCCAGCAGCAGGCCTCCTTTTCTTCAGGCGCAGATAGATTTGTCCAAGTTTGAACTTGGTCATGTCACGGACAAGGTAAAATCAGCCACAACAGGTTTTGTTTCTTGGAGAACAATATGAGATATTTGTCCTTCACTGGGCCGTCATCTTTTCTGGACCTGGATAATCCGATACTCTTGTGGGCTCCCTCATCACAGCAGTGGACCACAGTCAGAACTCTAGCCTGAAGCTGAGGTTTTTCCTCCCATTCAGATGACATAAGAGTCCCCTGAGAACAACAAAAGTTCTACAGTTCTGGCGGTACTTCCAAACATATGATACCCTATAATTAATTAAACATTGATCTTCCTATGTTGGCCTTCAAACTGAGAAAGCAATTAACTCTCCTTTTTTCAAAAAGAATATTTTCTCAGGTTCAAGTGAGACTGCAGCCTGTCATTCATCTAGGGCTTTCACAAGAAGTCAGTGAAAAAAGAAGGATCCTTGAGTCACTATAAACACATTTCCCAGATGCCTTATGCTTCAGCTGAGATTTGTACAAATGGCCTTTCAGACTAAATGGACCCCACTAATCTGCAGAGCAAAGCTGTCTGTATTGCATTTTCTGTGTTTGTTACCACAAGCAGCAGGATGACAGCTTGATTACATTTATGACATTTAAGGAGCCAGGACTTCTCCTCTGTTAACAAAAAGAACAAGAGAAATCACTTGCTTTGAAATAACAGAGACTGAATGTTCATTTTTACTTTGAGACTTAATCAATACCTCTTCATTAACCTTTTATTTTAGAGATTAGAGGAAATTATCTCAGACTAAAGGTATGTGGTTATGCATTACAATGAAAAACCGTGGTATTCTATGCTAGCATACCATTCAGGGATGGCAGTCAAAACTAAAAAGAGTAAATGTCACCAAGCCATAACTCCTGCTCACAACTGTAGGCTGATCGAAATGCATAACCTTCTTGCACTGTAAGTAAGAGGCAGCCTTTTTTCAGAGGACACGGCAAATCCAAGGAGTGGGACACATATAGCATCTGACTCAAGTGAGAAGTAATGAACTTAAAAGGAGATGTAATTCAAATAATGGTTGCAGTGTATTTTAAAACTAGATTCTGCCTTTGCTGCAGTCTCAGAGCTCCTACTGAAGTCTGTAAAGTGGGCAGTAAGTAATGGAAATACTGGTCTTGTTCTTCAAGTGGCTACTTCAGGAGGGGCAAAACCCCTAAGTTCACAGTGAAATGGGTCTGTTCAGCAGACCTTTTCTGAATAAAGAATAAAGCATATCATTCTGTACTGATTTTAAATGGTTAATCATATCAACAGTCCTTTTGGTTAGTCCTTTTGCTTATTAATCAGATTAGTATTTTCTAGGGAAAAGAATCACTTCCGCTGGAATCAAAAGAAAAATTCCCATCAGGAGATGTATCCTAGCTTACTCCAGACAACCCTGTCCATTTTATTTAGTGTCTGCTGCCTCCTGCCAAAATTTCTTCCTGGCTGTGAAAAGGGAGGCAAGACTTGGAATGGTTGGAGGGGACTACAGAGGTGATGATAAACTTTATGGAGATTCTTAAATCTTTTCCACACTTAATAAATCTGAACGTGTCATTTGGTAATGTCCTTTTATTTAATATGTCATTCAGAACTTATCAAGAGACACTGCTTCTTATGATGGATGCACTCTTTCCTAGCATACTAAAATTCTATATTTATATAAAAATACAGTTTAATTATCATATAATTTCCAGAGCAGGTAAACACTTTTTTGGTAATACCAATAACATCCTTCCTCTGATTGTCTCTCTCTACTTAAGTGACAAAGTACCGCTTCCTTCAGCACTCATAAATGAGTACTCAGCAGTCTGGTACATATTTTATTAAGTTAAATCAGTTAGTTTCTATTGCAATAGTACTTCAGAACCAGAAAGAGGGCTCCATTACAAGAAAATCTCTAAAACAACAAGAAGCTTTTGAAGATGACGGTAATTAAACTTGTTTTGCATTGCCATGAGCAGAGAGGAGAAAAGAACATGGCAACAGTACATCAGTTTTGCATAAAGCTGGTTTTGGTTTCTGAAGTCACTATGTCACAGCTGGCTGCTTGCTTAGGTAGGGACAGATGTCAGTCCTTCAGGGACACCTTAGCAAAAATAGATTTATAAGTTTTAATGAAAAAAATCTAAAGCACTGCAAGAGAAAAAAAAATGAAAGTTTTCTGGAAATGGTGAGCCAAAAGCAAAAGCCAATTGTTTATTGTCTATCAACAGAACAGCATATATTTTCCTGTGAATCTCAAGTCATTTACCATTGCAATTCTATCTATTTCTGATGCTCTAATTTTAATTTCCATTGATATTAATTTTTCAGTCTTGTCTTATTTCCAAGCAGAAAGAAGCGGGACCAAAGTCATAATTATCTCCATGTGCAAATGCGTGTAATATTTTCAAGATTATCTATTTTAAACATAATGAAGTATATTTTAGGAAGTTATTTCAGATTAGCCCGTAGATAGTCTCTGCCAGACCTAGTTGTGCAAGTTCAAGATGGCATCCCCTCCTTTTTTTATTTGCTGCCATTTCTTTGCCAGAATTTATCAGACCTGGCAAATGGCAAACCCTCCTTAATCTACTCTGGGCAGAATCAGGCAGCTCAACATCACCAGTTTATGAAAACCTGGCCAATAGGTGGTGACGAACAATTTGAGATTATTATTATTATCGTCAGCTAGAATCGAGTTATGTGCTCGATTCTACTAGGAAATAAAAAAAAGAGGTTTTTACATGTTTATACAAAAGTGTTGTGAATGCAATATCCCAGAATGGTGCATTCCTATGGACAATCTAATGTTTTTCTCTCTTGTAAAAGACACACATTGCTTAGTAAAAAGGGTAGTTCCCACATTACTGCTATGCCATGTAAATATTGACAGACGTTCCGGTAACTCAGCAAATAAAAAGTAAGATAAATGTACGTTTTACTTGGGTTATCGTAACCAATTTTTTGACATAATGTAAACATAAATAATATCCAATAGAGCAAGCTTCCTGAGTAGTGTGAAACTGTTGCTTCTGATTGCACAATGCGTGAATAGCTGCAACTAGAGCTTTATTCATAGCTTAAGTGTCTTTTGCATAATAGCTGTGCCAAAAATAGTGATAGTTGTCTTCTAACTATTTTCTAAAATCCTTTTTTTATTATTTCAAGGAATTAAACTATTTTACAAAACATGTATCAATTGTGAGCAATTGACTTTTTTAGCTGTTCAATAATGAATCACACCCTAAGATCTGCGTTACTTCTGCAGTTCTGGTTAGTTTCAGCTAATTCATATCACATTGTTGCTGGCCCCACGTTACGTGAGTATGCAACAATATTTCTGAAAAGAATACTTAAAATTCCTAATTTAAATGTTCCTCTCCATGAATAGTTATGAATGGCACTCTTAAATTAATTCTCTTGGGCCAGTATATTTTTGTTGCCTGAGTAGTAACAGGTCAATACAGGTGAAGGGGAGATAATATAAAACTAAAGCACGCATTGCATGTTTTTGTACTCATCATAGAATCACAGAATCATAGGGTTGGAAGGGACCTCTGGAGACCATCTAGTCCAACCCCCCTGCCAGAGCAGGGTCACCCAGAGCAGGTTGCACAGGAACGCGTCCAGGCGGGTTTGGAATGTCTCCAGAGTTGGAGACTCCACCACCTCTCTGGGCAGCCTGTTCCAGTGCTCTGCCATCCTCCAACCTCCAAGTAAAGAAGTTCCTCCTCATGTTTAGGTGGAACTTCCTATGCTCAAGTTTGTGCCCATTACCTCTTGTCCTATTGCCGGGCACCACTGAAAAGATCCTGGCCCCATCCTCCTGACACCCACCCTTTAAGTATTTATAAGTGTTGATAAGGTCCCCCCTCAGCCGTCTTTTTTCCAGACTGAAGAGACCCAAATCCCTCAGCCTTTCCTCATAAGAGAGGTGTTCCAGTCCCCTAATCACCTTGGTAGCCCTTTGCTGTACCCTCTCCAGCAGTTTCCTGTCCCTCTTGAACCAGGGAGCCCAGAACAGGACGTATTACTCCAGATGCGGCCTCACCAGGGCAGAGTAGAGGGGGAGGATGACCTCCCTCCACCTGCTGGCCACACTCTTCTTGATGCACCCCAGGATGCCATTGGCCTTCTTGGCCACGAGGGCACATTGCTGGCTCATGGTCATCCTGTTGTCCACCAGGACTCCCAGGTCTCTTTCCACCGAGCTGCTCTCCAGCAGGTCAGCCCCCAACCTGTACTGGTGCATGGGGTTATTCCTCCCCAGGTGCAGCACCCTACACTTGCCCGTATTGAATTTCATAAGGTTCCTCTCTACCCAAATCTCCAACCTGTCTCATCCATTAATTTCAGTTTTGTAGAACCATATGTCTGTCTTGGAAACATTTACTCCTTGTTCTTAGGATTCAAAACTATACATAAGGACAGGCTACTAAAGGGGAGCCAATATAGGAACCTTGCCTGGGGCATTCAGGAATGGTGTTACACCTGATCATGAGCCAAAGCTCAGAGTAAAGCTGTAGAGATGTAACTAGCAAGAGGTGACAAGCTACAGAAGTAGCTACTTTAGTAAGTGCAAAAATGAACAAGGGAAATAAATCTGGGCAAAGCCGTATGACACTTGCTTTGGCCAGGCTATCCTGGATGACCTCCAGAGACCCCTTCCAACCTGAATGATTCTGTGGCTCTGTCAATGTGCAAATGAAGCAGCAATAACCTCCATCAAAACTATGCTTAGGCAGCAGGCAATTTTACAGCAAAATGTTCTTTATTCCAAACTGGTATTGTCAGCAGCAAGGTTTTGTTCTTTGAATGGTATTTATGTTTGAAGCTGCCTTTTTAGCCAAATTCAACTTTTCGCTTTTGCATACTCCATTCCTTGAGGATTTCACAGTAACCTTTTGGAAGGGTGAAACACATTCTTAAAAGCATCCCCAAAACTGTTTCTAATTTGAGCATGCAGCAAATAAGTCGAACGTGAGTGTTACAAACTCATTTAACTTTAAATATGTGAGTAGTCAACAGAGCAACTCAGAATCTGAAAGTTGAAACCATATTTAGGTGTTAGGTTTGGATTACTGCTCTGGAATGCAATGGGAAACAGCGTCATTGCTCCCCTTTTGAATCTGAGGAATAGCAGTCTTTACTGTAAGGTATACGGTATGTGTAGTACTAACCCCTGGCAGCTAGGTAGTCACAGACTGGAAGCCTAGAAAGAGTTCAGAGGAATTCCCGCAAGGTTCTCCAGATAAGGTGTGGTTCCTAGCCATCAAAAGTTACGAGCTTTCCAAGCCAGAGAGAGATTTTAGACATTAAAATGAACTAGACGCCTTGTTGGATATACTAAGCAGAAGAAAAATTCAAACATAATATTTACATTACAAATATGATAATGTTAAATTAGAAGTCTTAAGTGAAAAATAACCTGGTACCCAGGAAATTAAATGAAGACTTAAAAACAGCAAGCTAAAAAAGATATTACTTCTCAGTGAATCCTTAAAATCCGAATAAATCAGATTAAGTCTGTGATCAACCTTATCTAGAATCATACAGCTCAAACTCCTACAGTGATACAGAAACTAATTCACAGAGAAAGCTGAATTAAAATGTAATGTTTTGGAGAATATGGGTCATCAAAACCCCAAATTCATCCTTTCCCCAGGGACTGGAGATCTGCAGGACAAGCTGCCGTTCGTATACAGCATAATTAATTGTATGTCAGACTATCAAATTGTCCAAAACCGCCATGGCTACAGAGAAATTAACAGTGCTGTAAACAGTTAATCCCAGCTGATCCCAAATTGCTGTCATGTCAGAAACTGTAGAATTATGATAGAGATTTAGCAGTCTTCTGATCGTTTGAATCTCCTGAACATTTCTGAGCAAGCAATTAGGTGGTTTCAGTGTCCATCTGATGAGAGGAGAAAGTTGTAGGTTCTCCCAGCCTAAGTGGGTTATCCGTAAGACAGAGGAGATCCTGGGAGGGCCAAAGAGTGAGACTGGGAACCCAGCTTTGGTGTCACTGGGCACAACACCAAAGCAGAACTTCTGGGGCCTCTGGGAGTCCCATGATTGCTCAGAGTTGCAATAGGGATGGATTTGGTCACTCAGTGCCTCGTGGTTTAAAGACTCTCTGCATCTCTTCCATTTTCAATGCCCAGGCTGTGATGAAAGTTAGACACCATAACCTAGGAGGAAATCTAGGGTTTCCTCTTGAATCTTTACAGCCATTTCTTTTACTGATATGCATATGGATAGTTGCTTTCCTTGAATTTGATCTCCTACTTCTACATAAATAAGGTAAAAATAGAAAGGGAAAGAGAAAGGATAATTTCAGTTCCTAGAACATCCACTTGGCAAAAGCCATCTGGTATTTATCTATGTCATTAATTGACTTCACAGCTGAAGACTTCAAAGAGGAGCTGTGTGGGAACTGGAAATTGGGTTATTTCAAAATTTGTTTTCATTTTAACTCAGATCAATGTGTAATATTTAGAAAGTTCTTACCAAAACAGAATTTCAATACATAATTTCAGTCTTATAGTATTACTTTAAGAGAGTATCAAAATATTCCTTCTTAATTTTGATTGCTTTCTTCTATTTTCTAATTTAGTTGATAAAGTCTTTCTCAAATGGTAGTTCCAGTTTCTATTAAAAAAACCAAAATACTCGCTTCAAACTTCTGAAATATTTCACACTGGCTTATTCTGTTTCAATGAGCTGCCTTTCAATTCACCACATTCCCATGTTTCAGTGTGGATTGAATGCCACTTCTTTTTGCTGGAAAATTTTGCGAGATCTGCCTACAAGGAATCAGCTCTCTAGATGATGCTGTTAAACATTCTTTAAAAGAGAAAGAGAAATTATAGAGATATTTGTACTGACTGCCCCTCATCATTACTGCTTGTCATCATCACAATTCCACGTACACATACTGTGAATTTTCCATCTATCTGATCAGTCACATCCTCCCCAGGCACAAGGGACTCCACCTTGTAGCTTTCAAGAGCATTTCTTTGAACCAGGCACACGCTACATGCAAAATTCATCCCATTACATGATTTTGCACAAAGAGGTTATGGTACACACTTAGTTTGCTTGTGTCGGCTGATTCTTACTAGAATAAGCCAGTGCTGCTTGTTCTGATTTGCTTTTGTCTCATTTTGTTTCAGACAAGGCAAAGCATGCCACTGTTTAGTAACAATTTGCATTTCCATTTTCTGTTTTTTACAAAAATATATATTTACCAGAGAGTTTAAGTTTTTACAAGTAAAGAAAAAAATCATCTTCAGGGAAAGCATAAGAACTTTCCAAGTCATAGTTTTACTGGAAGTAAAAGCATGCAAAATTGCGTTGGAAGTTACTGCATGTTTTCAACCTCAGTGGAAGCCAATAGGTAGCCTTTGTGTTACAGCTGCAAAACACAAACATTTTATGTGATGTGTTGTTGTGATATAGTAATTTTATGCTTTCCACTTTACAGATCTGGAACGAAAAAAATTAGAGTCCAGTTTGTTCCCGTCACAGGAATTACTTGCAGAGCTCCTAGAAGCGTATTCCACATGTGCTGGTGATGCATGCCAGAAACAGTAAATGAATGTCATTTATGGTGGCTCTGTTGTTATCTACAGCTACAGAGAGCACAGAATAAAGTTATGCTTTTGAAACTTTGTAAAGGACAATTGTTTTTAAAGTTCTGTTTTAGGTAAAATGGCGGGGGCGGGGGGGTGGTGAGTGCAGGCAGGGAAATAAATAGGCTACCCCACAAGAGATTTTAAGGAGAGGCTGGGATGAAAACATAGGCATGCACAGTAGCTGTTGACAATGCTATGGTGTGTATATACAAATATACACCAATACACAGGTCTAGATTTTCAAAAGATTTTAATATCAAGGTATGAAACCATGTTTTTAAAAGGACTTGGCTCCAACTTATCCATTGTGGTTCTTTTGAAATATATCCTGGTCTAGTTGCCTGAATGGGAGCTGAGCTTTTTAGGGTGTCTGACCCCAGCTGTTGGCACCGCATGCTCGAAAATCTGGACCCGTAGCGTGTACGTGCACAGCGCACACCACTGTGTTTGTAATTATGTGCGATGTACAGATGAATAGATAGCAGGACATTTGATTGTGATTAGGCAGATCACATTCATTTTTAGCAAATGTTAAGAAAAAGCTGCTAAGAAAATCCAGCTGAGTCCCAGTGACTGTCTGAAACCGGTGTTCACAGCAAATGTGGGTGGGCGGTCCCGAACTGTTTATGTGTACTGGCCTAGAGACAACACCACCAGGAATGCCAACTGCTGGCAGCCAGATGAGAAGGTACAACCCACTTAGTGGGACAGGGAGCACGCCTCTGGAAACAAACCTTACGAGAAAAAGCTACAGGTCAAAGTCATGTCATACATAACATTTGGAGACCTTTCCTCAACTATCATTTGACAAACTGCTGTGAATAAGCCTAATTTATTAAAAATTGTAGTGAATACCAAAATAACTACAGTGCAATTTGGCACAAAAATAGAAGAAGTGGAGGGGGAAAAAAGTTTGCCATTCTTTTAAAATACATTCAAAAAGTTTTAAGTTAGAAAGGCTAGAGGAGTCGTTTGAAGGGCTAACACATTTCACAGTGTTTACAAGTTGTTAACTTTTCGTCATACACTCCTTCCAAGAAAAAGGGGGGAGGCAGAAAGTCTCGTTGAAAGTATGTATTTCTTCACAAAAAAAGCAAATGACAAAACAGTTCTCAGATTTCTCATAAAACCAGCTCCTATTGGGTTTCTTTGAATATTTGTTCTCTGGCTAGTTAGGCATGAAGAAAGGAAGTGAACCAGCACTCTTTTGTTGATAGCATACCCATGCTGATGTGACTTAGATATCCCCAGCCACAGCCCCCCATCAAAGCCATAGCTCTCATGAAGGATGACTCATAGGAGGGGACAAAGAATAAGGGCTGGGTAGGAATTTACTCTGCAATAAATTTTTATGTACTTGATTGGTTGTTACCCTTTTAATACACTTTGGAAACAAACCCGAGTCATCTTTCTGGGAAAAGCAGAGTGCAGTAGTGGCACGCTGATATTTAGGTTCTGACACCGAGAAAAGTTCAATTCCCTAGAGAACAGAAGAGACAAAAGAAAATCCATCTCCAGGCCATCAGGACTGCAGTCATAATTGAGTTTGTTATCCAACAGAGGGAATGAGTGCTTCCTTCTTTTTGCCTTTCTTTCCTTTTTGCTCTTCTTTGCTCTTTTCCCTTCCCTTCCCTTCCCTTCCCTTCCCTTCCCTTCCCTCTCCTCTCCTTCTCCTTCTCCTTCTTTCTCCTTCTCCTTCTCCTTCTCCTTCTCCTTCTCCTTCTCCTTCTCCTTCTCCTCTCATTCTCATTCTATTTTCTTCTCCTTTCTCTTTTCTCTTTGCTCTCCTCTCCACTTCACTTCATTTCACTTCACTTCGCTTCAGTTCCCATCAGCTACCTTAGCTTTCCAATGCAATATTGTAATTTTTTAGAGTAGCAGCTTCAGCTTACTGGAAGTTAAAACTAGTAAGAAAAATAACAGTTCTGTCTGGAGTTTGTTTGCTGATATCAGATTATAAAAATGTTCTGGCTTTGACTGAGTGTGGATTGTCAGGTTAACTGGGTTAGACAAGGGACGGGAAGTTGCATCTTTTTCCTGAAATACGTACTTCTTGGCTTTAGCTTTAATTCTTTTTACTCTGGGCAGGGTGCAATGTCCCCCCATATACCTCCCTCTGTAGGTAACAATGAATATAGCTATCGTCGCAGAGTAATAGCCGTAAAGAAGGCAAAGGCCGTGGGCATGTGTTTGCTATGGATATGCAGCATTATCCCGTAGAATACCTTCACTAATAAACTGCAATGCCTGGTTTTAGCTGGTGGGCCTCCCACTTGCCTCCTGGAGGTAGCATTCCACACCCAAGCAGACTGCACTGTTAGGAGGTTTTCTGTCTTTCTCTTCTTCCCTTTGGCTTGTCTTTGTCATTAATTTCATTCCCCTCACTTGCCCCAAAGTTGCATTTCTTCCTGGTTGCCTACCCTCCCAAAATTGCAGTATCTTCACAACCCTTTGTTGTTGTCTCTATTTAGACCTCGGAATTAATTCACAGAAAGCGGCACCTGTGGTCAACACGACTGCCTTGGGCTTGGTACCTAGAAATCTATCATTACTCTTCTTGTCAGACCAAGTACCCACATTCTTGTATTCTACTCTTTTCCTGTACTCTACTCTTTGCATATTTACTTAACTTGCTGCTTTAGAAATTTGTGTAAGGCTATGCCTTTGAAAACTAGCAGATTAAATTCTTCTGTCCTGCTACCAAAACCACCCATCAGTAATGATGCTAGATCCCCCAGTGAGAAGGTATATGTAGGTGTAATGAAATTCAGAATCTACTGTGAAAATAAGTTTTACTCCAGTCTCTTCAGATCAAACCTCTGTCCAGGAGATCTGGTGTGTCCTCAGTCTGAGGTGGATTTTGAAGTGGTGGATTCTGAACTGGTACAGGTGAGTCTACAAATAAGTACATAGTGATCCATGCAAAAGAAGCAGGAATTTCAGCCAACCTGGCGTATTTTCAGCTGCGCTACACGCAGTCAGGTCCTTTGCTCAGAGGAGAAAATCTGGGATAGCGATTGCTAACAGCAAGAAGGTGAATATATTTATTTAGTAGAAAACTGTCTTTTTTGAACAAAAAAGGTCTTGGAGAGCTCTCTTCTTCAGAAGTGTAGGTTGAAAAATTGCCAGCATATACAGACTTAAACCAAACACTGAGTTTTTTAAGCTGTCCTGCTTTGATCTATTTGCCAAAGCCCCATTTTAGGATTCAACATTTGCTCTGTTGTCATCATTAGCAGTATCATTAACTGTTTCAGGGGAGCCAAAGAGTTGAGTGTTAGGTCTTCAAAAATCAATGGAATAAAGATTGTTTAACTAAAGTAGCATTAAGCATGAGCTTTCAGAACAGTGAAAATTAAAAATACCATGTAGAAACGGTATACATTGATGCATTATTATATTATAAAGACTGAGAGTGTTGGTCTATCACACTGTATAAACACCAGTATATAACTGAGAACAGGTAGCAGAGGGGCAAGGAATTGCTAGCAGCAAAGACATTCTACATCAGATTTGTTGGGTAAATTTATATGCATTTATATGCATTTATATAAGTTCAGCAAACTTTCAGAATAGCTCTGAATAGCCGAATTTGGTGAGTGATAAGGAGGTTTCACCTGATGACTGAAAAAGAAAAAACAACAAAATAAATCTTTTTTCATCTCCACTCAGAAAAACAGACCAACAGAAAGTCATGAAGGAGGTCTGAAAATGAAACCAAGAAAGAAGTCTTGTGAGTATCAGAAAAGGGGTTTTACTGAAGCCCTAGAGGGAGAAGAGCCCCTGCAGTTTGTCCTCTCTGGCATATTTACTTATAAATACCTGATTTACGATACGCTAAGCCTTCCCTTGGCTCTGAAGCATGGTAAACACAAAAGGATATTTTGTAACTGTCCTTTCTCTGGAAAGAAAAAAAAAAAAAAAAAGAAGGGGAAAAAAGGACAAAGGTTTTTTTTTACTCTGAAATCTATCTTTAAATATTTAAAGAAATTAATTATAAGGGGGACATTATATATATATATATTTGTGTGTGTATGCATGTGTATAAAAGCAGAAAATGTGTTATTTCAGTAATAATGAAAAAGGCCAGACAGCATATAATTCTCAGAGAGGATAGCTTTTTTCATAGGTGATTAGTGGCCCATGTATATGTTGAATCTATATCAATGTACAGTTTAAGCTAGGATCGTATTAGTAGATTCTGTCTTCAGACCAGTTTAAAACTATTTTTCAGCTTCTCTCTCTCCACCTTTAAAAGTAATCACTGGTCACAAAAATTCTTCACGCACAACTGGGGTCCCTGTGCTGATTGAAATCCAGTATAAGGTGGCTGGTGTGGCAAACATGTTGCTAATGCATGACTGAGAAAAAACGAGCTGTGTTGATGCCACAGTGATAACTGGAGTAAAATGCAAGAGGGAAAGGTCTCCTCAGAAAAGCAAGTATTTATTTCCCGAAGTACTTAATAGAAGCAGATCCATGAAATTAAGAAGGAAATTTTTCCTTCCTTAATTTCAGATAGGAAACACACAACCACCTTTCTCCTCATTTTAAAGAAATGTTGTCATCATAAAATCCAATGATAAAATGGTATTAAAGAAGCTAGGCCATTTGGTAAATAGGACCTGTGATTCTGAACACAGAAAAACTGATGTGAAGTTCTGCACTCACGCAAGAGCAGTGTCACCTTACATTGCCAAAATATCTGGCAACAGTTACTTTTTAGTAGAGCTACTTCCTAAAAATAGATCTGCCAGTTGAGACAGTGAAAGTGCGTGCTTTGATTAGTCATCATAGAGTAATGAGCTGTTTTTGAATAAAATAGGTAGTTTAAAATTACTAAGCATACTAGGTTTTTGTGTGGTGCAGAAAAAGGTGATGAAAGATAAAAGATGCTGTGAAGCTGACCATAGCTGGACTTCATTCACCTATTGTGATAGCAGTTACACTCTCAATGAAAGGTTGATGGAGACCACCAAGAGAAGTGGGAGGGGAGGGGAGGTAAAGCTGCCAGAAAGTTCAGGAATGCATCAGGCTTCAAACTTACTAAAAATAATAGAAATGTCAGCAGAGATTAGAGGAACTGAAATATGTAACTTTACTACTTTAACTCTTGTGAAACAGCAATAAAACTTATCACAATAGGGGCCTGGCAACGCCTACACATATTAGTTTTGCCTTTAAAAAGTATGGAATCATTTCAACATTTGTTTTTATATTCTCTTGTTAAAAATGGCTTTAACAAGTGTCAGAATTTCATCCTCCATAATTCTGGAAACATTCTTAGCTAAGAAGCAGGTCTTCCCTTCTTAATTTTCTTTTAAAAAGTAGCCAAAAATCTACAAAAATCAGTCACTAAGTTCAAAAGAAAGAGAATTTCATTCAGAATTTAGTTTCCACTTGGGGTGTTTTGATATAAGAAGGACATCTATCTAGACTACCCAGGTCGATATATGTGACCAGAAGTGTCTCTGTGCGTGCGTGTGTGTGTGTGTATGAGTGTATAACAAATGCAACGTTGGTAACTCACAGTACTTGATTTTTGTTTTCTTCACTAAATAACACAAGGCACTTTCAGAATTGAATTGTGGGAAAATCCACAATAACCTTGATAAAAATAAGAGAGTAAAAGAAAAAAATTGCTCAATTAGTTATTGAACACTAGGAGAGGAGCAATACCGGGGAAGGAAACCATCCCAAATCGAGCACATAGTGACCATTTTTCAAACAGCTTCAGGGAGCCCTGAATTCTTAATAAATGTCATAAATCTCTAGCCAAATTCTGGCCACTGTTTCGTCATAGTAAACAACAGGAATAGTCTAAGTAGTGGTGAATACTAAGCCTCCTTGTAGTCTCTTACAGCAGAGGAGCAATCCATACCCTGGAATCTGGACTCACTCCACAGCTTCTAACTGCGCTTCTAACCAAGGATGCTGCAACTGCATCTTGGCTACCAAAGCAGTCATGCAGGCAAAATGTAATTTTGAAACCAAGACTGAAAGTTAAGATGAACCTCCTTATGCCAAAGACTGGTGAGGGGAGAAACAGAGCTGAGAAGACCATAGAGAGCTGAGCGGCTTTAGAGAGTGGCCACCAGCTTGTGGACCTGTGTTCCAAGATTCAGGCCACTCTTGAGGGCCCATGGCAGTACTAAATTAACTTTCCAAGACTTGCTAATAGGCTCAATGACTCTTTTGCTGGTCTTTGCAATCTGCTGCAGTAGGCTGTTGCATTTTTTTCTTACCCTTTGATTCACAAGGCTCTGATTCATTACAACACAGTTGATGTTCATCTGCTCCTTCCATAAGAGAAATCTATTGAAATGCAAGCTTAAAAAAGTGCAGTTTATTCTTGTAAAGTCTTCTCATGGCTACTCAAGGGTTTACAAACCCCATGGGTTGGGTGCATCATACTCTATCTGCATCACACCCCAAACAATTCTGCTATTTGCATTTGTGGAAGATATGCATGGTGCTTGCACCAGGAACAGTCTTCCCATTCCAGAAAAGTAATAGAATTTAACCACACTCCTGTCATAGTGCTGAGGATTTGCTGATTTTCAAGAATAATGTCCACGAGGAAGCATATTTTTAACGGCATAGGACTTTCATGCTGTGTAAAAGATACTGAGGGATGTGATATCGGTTTTACATGGAACTAGAGTATTAGCAGCATTCTGGCAATTGTTCTAAGCTCCACATCTGTTCTATGTCATAGAATCATCTAGGTTGGAAGGGATCTTTCAGGTCATCGAGTCCAACCATTAATCTAATACTGCCGTGGCCACCACTAAATCATGTGCCTCAGCACCATGTCTACCCACCTTTTAAATACCTCTAGGGATGGTGATTCAACCACTTCCCTGGGCAGTCTGTTCCAGTGTTTGATAAACTTTTCTGTGAAGAAATTTTTCCTAATATCCATCTGAAACTTCCCCTAGTGCAGCTTGAGGCCATTTCCTCTTGTCCTGTTGCTTGTTACTTGGGAGAAGAGACCAAGCAACATTTTTAGGTGCCTCTATGTTGATTAAAAGCAATACGGTACAAACCAGGTGTCATTTTCTTTCCCCTCCCCTTTAAGTCCTAGTAACAAAAAAATGATTCTCTGTATAGAGACTTCCATGAGTGAAAAGTTCAAAGGACCGTAATATATTGTAAAATGCACACTGCTCACAGCAGTTTCCAGTCATATACATAATTTCCCCTCTTCTGAGTAACTGCCTATAGCAACACCTCTCTCTCATAATTTTTATGTGAGAGAACACACTATGATTGTTTAGCCAAGAATTAATATTGCTACCAAGAGGCTGTTACAGGCATCCATCGCTTCTGTGTCTCTCAGCTAGCAAAGCAATGTCATCGCTTATGCTTCAAACTGCTTTTCCACTTCCACATCTTTCCAATCTTAAGAAACCCTACCAAAATAGCTATTGCAGTCTGGTTGGTCATCATCCCAAGCACTGTCCATCTTGCTGATCCCACAATCCGGATGTTGCAGCAGTTTTCCTCCAGGCTTTTAACCATGTGAGAACCAGCAGCAGCAGCAGCAAGCAGCAATACAACTATGCCCTGGGTACAAAGGAAATAATGAAGAGCTATCTTCAGCTTTATGTAAAATATTCTGAAGTAATTGTGGAGCACACATGAGCCACGTGATCTGGAGCAGGGCTCATGGTGGAAGAGTTTGTCTCTATGTGCTCCCACAAGGATAGTGTATGGACCAAATCTCTCCAAATCAAACGACAATGTGAACAGGAGTCAGGCTTCAACACTCGACTGAGAAATTAGATAGTTCTCTATAACACTCACTGTCACAAAGACATTGTAGTTTTATTCATAGTACTTCATCAGCATTCAAACCTCAAAAATGTTGAGCTAGTCTGTAATCAAAATACTGATTCAGTTCTGAAACAGTAATATTAAAGAGAAAACATTACAATCTCAGCATAAACAGGAGAGGATTTCAAGAAAGACATTTGTTTAAAGACAGACACAACATATCTTAAAAGATGCTAGGCAGATAATTATTTCAAAAGAGCCCAAAACCTGAGTTTTAGATTATACGCACACAAGCTTAATTTTGTGCCTACCAAAGTTGATTTAATAATTAACTAGGATAAACAATATACGCATCTCATATAAAGTCACATTTCATATAAAGTGAGACACACTAATACCACATACATTCAAGTACATGTGAAAGATTTTAAACTACAAGTCAATCTTGCAACACTCTAAAGTAATATTCTTTCTTAAGTTTACCTATACGATAGGATAAGATACCAATTTCTCAGCTTTTAATTACACTGTAAGTTAAATGTTGGGGAAAAAAGATGATGTAATGAAAAAATAAATCTACAGTGACCAAAAGTCCAACTATGAATTCAGTGAGGAAAAAAATGATTGTAGTTTCTGGGATCAGAGATAGCTTTGAATGTACAGTAGCTCATTTGTTAATGAATGCAAAACAGCCAGTAAATAAGAGACCTGCTTCATTATGGCTGCCCCACAGTTACTCTAAACCTTATTTTGCAACAGCATGGAGAGAATAAAAACTTCTTAAGCTGGTTGTCCTTCACTCTGAGACAGGATAATCTTTGAGAAACATTTTACGGTGCATCTTTTGAAGAAAAGTGCATTAGTCTTTACTGAAAAAACATTTGGTTGACCTTGAAAATAAGCATTCATGAGAAGTATGAGCAGAAGTTTTCATTATTCCTTAAGCCCTCCCTTCAGAGAGACAAAAAATTCCTCCCTCCATTGCCACTCCACAATACCCAGTTGCCAGGCAACTGATCTTTTATGGTGGGTCTCCATGGTGACTAATGTACACAAAATCATAAATCCCATTACCTAGCTAAATACTAGGCTGTGCTATAAAAAGAGAAAGAATCACTCTGAAGTTTAAAGAGATAATATAAGAGTGACAATGAAATTAAAAAAAATAAATTGCTGTTGCTAATATAATAGTTAATATAGTTCGTCTTACCAAACTTTTTCTTTTTCCATTTTCCTACAAGCCATGCCAAACTGTTTTCCTCCTAATTTACTAAGTACATTTTCAGCATAAGTAAGCCAGCTAAGGAAACCACTACACTTGACAGGTAAACCTTCAGCCATAGTTAAAACAAATCTGAGCACAGAGGAATTGTGCTAACACTGTTACAGTGCATTGAAGAGCCTTTGGGGTCGATAAATCAATGCTGAAGATGGCCAGTGAGGTACAGGGGTTAAGCAGATAGTTACACCACTCTTGTCTAGTTGAAAGTCAAAATAGAAAGGTACAACATTCAGTTCACTTTTGCTCCCCACGAGCACACAGAGAAACTCAGGCTGGCCACAGAACCAGCCTGGATCTGAATGCGTGCTCAAGGGCTCTCCAGAAGGATCTCAGAGCTGCTGTGGCATCAGACCAGAACAAGGCAAAGACCTGAACTGTGCAAGCAGAGTTTTCTTGAACTCAGTGGTAGTAACTCCGCATCCATTTGGACACCCATGTCAACAAGTCATTTTAGCAGCACCCTTAAAATTTGGAAGCAATGCACTTTTACATCTTTGAGTGGGAAAAGGCTGCATTTGCATGTATTTGTTCTACTGATTCTCTATTTATTTATACCCTTCAACGTATGTCACAGACAGGGAGCCTCTGGGGCTTTTACCTTCTTAAATCTTACTTCCTTCTATACAGACTGTGTCTTTTAAGCACCAGTTGGTGCCATGACCTCCCTCAAGGTGGTCTATGTTTAGTTCTGTATGCTTTTTGTTACAATCCATGCACCTACAAGGTGACCCACAGCTGGCATTTTTGTGACTCTGATTATACTTTTCAATATGATCAACATGCAATACTTCCAAGAAAAATTAAATCAATATACACACAGATCTATTTGTATTCTTTTTAAAATCTGACCATATGATTTTTTTCTGGAGTAGTGTGCATTCAAGCTACTCTCCCAGAAAGGAAACCGAAGACTGCACACCAAAAGTGCATAGTGCTTCTCTTATCCGCATTTATAGTGCAGATGAGATGAACAATTTTAGAAGCAGATGTGTGATTCATGATTGCGTATGTAAAGATTATTATTAAAAGTGTGTAGAACTTAAAACTTATTTATGTCTGCAAAATAATAACAGTAGCAAGGGTGTTATAGTTTTGAGTGTATACAGATTATGCTAAAGTACTGACTATTCCTTACAGTAATATCTCTAGTCCTTTAAAAGCATCCTACATTAAAAGCATTTTGCATGGATCCATCAATAATAAAAGAAAAATAACATTTTATGGACATCTTCCTCGAAATGCTTTGCAAATTTCCTCTGCCCCAGCCCCTCATCTGCCCAGAGCAAAGCTTTTAAAAATGGATTAATTAATGATGAAGCAAGAAGAGAAAACTCCATCTCTTGATCCGTAGAGTTGTACACTCTACATCAAACAATACATTTTGCAGCTCCGTAGCCAAAATTATACAAGCAAGCACATAAACTTTTAGAAAGGTTAAGTGAAATTCCCAATACTCCATGTCAAAGGTAATTCATTAATTCATTTAGCAACTTTCTAGCCTCTGAAGAACTACTTTGATAGCAAGAGGTCAGTACCTGTCTAGTTCTGACTGAGTGAAGAATCTGAGTTTCCTTGTAAGAATGTTTTCTTCTTTAGGTCCCCTCTCTCCCTTTCTTGATAATTTTTTTCTCTAGCTGCTTTACAAATGCAGTTTGAGTTAGAAATGGATTTGAACAGCAAATCCTCTTCTGAATCTTTAATTTACCACAAAATGGGCATGAGTACAAGACAAGTCTACAGGCCAAGCAGGGACGGTAAGGGAACAGCATCATTCATTGTTTGGATGAAGAAAGCTTTGTGTGGGTACAGAAGCATGAGCAGACATACATAGCCTGAGATTGGTTGGCTTTAATTGTAAATCAGTCAGAAAAGATAATAAACGGAGCTAGGTTGTTTAGGGGAAGTATAAGCAGGCAAGAAAAATAAGGGCAGCCAAATTACTTAAGCTTTTGCCTGTCATCCTGTTGTTTGGATGAGAATAATAAAAAAGGCTCATAGCACCTATTGGCAGTTTTCCACATCACAAAACCACCACAGAATTTAGCCCAGTTCAGCACCGTTTCTGTTTCTGAGAGGCCCAGGTCCGGAAACATGTTGATGCTGTAGGTCACAAATTTATTAGCAGACTGGGTGCAAAAAAATGGCTATCTTTCTGCAGACTGGCCATAAGGAAATTATTACACCTTTAAATGTGTGGCATTCTCCCAGTGTTTTGGAGGGCAACTAATATGTAGGAGCCTTGCTAATAAATCGGGGTGATAAATCACTCTGTACATCAGATTGTGGTTTAACCAGAATGTCCAGAAATGAAGTTGGCCAGTCCCCACTCATGTCCACATACAGCAGGGGCTCTGCTCAGGTGGCAGCTGTACAGAAATGTTATCCTCCCCACTCTTACCTGGCACAGTACCTCTGCACATCCCACCTATGCTGATGCACATGAATTAGTAAAAGAGGAGGACAACCTAGCTGAGTTAATCTAAAAAGTGGCAGGTGAAGCTTTCAGAAAGGTAAGTAGGAGAAGCTCAGCATCAGGAACTCAGAGGGTTTTACAATTTTCAAAATTACGAATTATTGCTGTTTAAAAAAAGGTTTAAGGAGAAGTATGTTTATTGTTTTAGTTGACTCAGACTGCAGTGAGCAATGTCCTCATTTCTTAATTTTCAGGACTTTATTGGCTATTCTTGCTCATTTAACTGGGAGGAATGTTTTGCCCTTATATGAAGGATGCTTGAAGGAAGTTGTTATCCTTCCTGCTGCTATTATCCACTCCACCAAGAAGGATCATTGGATCCTACCAATAGGTGATCCTTGAGAAAAAAAATGTGGTGACTGATCCTCCTGCCTTGCTCTAAGGTCAGGCCATCCCTGGTGTCAGTTCCCCAAGATTTCTTATCTCCCCATTGGAAAAATGTACACAAATAGCAATGTAACAAAGAAGCACCCATGCTTACTGGGGACGTCCATTGAAACTGGCGTGTGGCTAATTCTTTTGGTGGCCATAACTTTTCAAAACCCAAACTAAAATAATAAATCTCTGAGCTTTCCAGCCCCACTGGAAAAGACTGAGAGGGGCAGCATAGCCTGTTTTTCTGCAGAGCTGAATTTCAAGTGCAGAATTTGTGGCCAGGCATGCATGTACCGAACAGTCCAAGAATGATATAATTTGTCACCTGCACCTCAAACCTGTCTGTATCACTGCAAATGTTCTTGAAAACCCTGAATAAACAGATAGCCCTTCAGTGAAACCCCAAGTTCACCCTTGAAAGCGCTCAGGAATGTTCAAGTATTTGCTTGCAACTAACTTGTTCCTCAGAAAATCTCACCTGAGCAAATAGAGTGCCTGAGCAAGGATTTTTAAAAATCTGTCAGAATGAAGAATTCATACACTTTCGACATGTTCATTACGCCTATTCAAGTTTGGGGTTTAAAATTGTTTTCAAAGTGGTTTTTAAAAGCAGAACTGATTTTTTTCCATTTTTGTCAACTCAGTCATATCAGAATGAAACTATTGATATAGGTGCTGTTGATAGCCAGATTTAAATTATGACAGCAAGACCTCTGTAAGCGGGATTTCCAAGTGCAACCAGACTGTCACCTATGTGTGATCATTTGACTTTATGGTATTTCAGCAGAGTTAAACTGTATTCTTACTCATGGTTAAATCAGTATTGCTGCAGCTGTGGAGCTTCTGCCTGGGAACGCAACTAATGTCAGCCACAGAAATACCATCCTAATAAATTTAAATCTTTTTTTTAATTGATATTTTTCACAAACTGTGAAAAAGTCTCAACTTGTACCTCAGTATGGTACAGATTGTATGTCTATAAGACACCACAAAAATATTGTTTACACTGTCTTCTTAGCCAGGATCAATGTAGGATGAATTATGCCTCTCCAATGCTAGACACCTCATAGACTGGTTACTTTAATTTGTTATAGTATGTCATCAACCTTACCACTAGAAAGTTTCTCATAGCATCTTCTAAGTCCTTTGTAAGTCTCTTAAGCCCTTCTAAGAGTAATTCCACATTTTTAACTTGGACACTAGAAGAAAACAGATGGAAATCTTTATGCCCAGTTGCTGATCACAGACAACATAGGCTATTTTATTTTCAAACTGCAATATCTATTCTGGGCCAGTCCAGAGAAGAAATATTTCATTCATGAATATTGAATCCCACCTTTAATGCCTCAGTGGCAGACAAAAGAGGGAGTGATTTGTTGTTTTTTTAAATTTTTTTGCCTGGTCTCAAAGAATCTTTTCACCACAAAGGTAAAGCTGCTTTTGATCACCCTCTTCTATGAAGAAACCTCAAGAAAAAAAGAAAGTACATTAAGGGGAACAGTCCAGTGCTCATGAAAAGCACAGGCCAATACATTTACTTCCAGAAATCACCAAATGTCTCTCAAATCCACAGCAGGCAGCTAAGCTTTAAAATACCACTGCATTTGTTTTAAGAACATGCTGGGTATCTGCTACCATAGCTTGAAGATGATCTTCACATGGCAAGCATTCATGACCAGAGAAATAGATAACATCTCTGAACCTACCACCCAAATAAAACGTGCAGACATACCACATTCTACATGGATCCCAGATCTATGCAGACAAAATATGACCTGTTTCTTCCAACACACTAAGTGATCTGATGGAAAGGAGGTGGGTGAAGCAAGTATAATTCCACCAGGATGAATAACAGTGAACGAAAACAACCACTTACTAATAAAATAACGTTTTTCAGGATCATGGTTCCACTCCAATCTCTCAAAGAAGGTTGAAAAAGCTCGTAGTTTTACTGGAAAATAGCGTCTATTCTGTAGAGGTACTGATTTTGTGGCCCTTCACAATCTTCCTGCTTCTTCCCCACTGCACATTTTTTTCCCCTCCATTCCATCATGTCCCTCTACTGTCCTATAGTACCTCTGTCCTTGGCACAAGCATCTCTTATTCAGTGTTATTGATGGCCTTACTTGCTCAGGTGTTCTAATTAAGCAGCATCACCACAGTTAACTAAGAGCAACTATACCTAACTTGTATTTATGTTAGATTTCTCTGCTTCTTCTCAAACTTGTTGGAGGAATGCCGGATCTAAAGGCTTTGTCTGGTTTTTCCACCTGCAGCATCTCATCTAATAAGATATGACCTCTTCCTATAGTCTTCTATGAACAAAGGATCTCTCTATGTTACGAATAAACAGAGTACATTGACTAGACTTATCTTTAGCGTACACAGTTTATATCAACATTTTTAAATGTGTATAAGTTTAAGAGAGAAGACCTAAACAACTGACTAGTTTCAGTGAATTACACCCCTTTATTTGCTTTCAGATGCTTTTTAGGGGCAAAATCTTTGCTTCCCTATCCCCCCTGTTCAACTACATAATTCCTTGGTGGTACGAGCAATGTTTGGATATGGCAGGATACCAATTGTGTGTGAGGCCAAGAGCTTAGCAGGATTCAAGAAAAGATAATACATTTTTATGGGTAATGAGAACATCCAGAGTTACATTAAACAGCACAAAAATCAAAGGAATAAGCCTGAATTCCTAAATTCTGAAAACAACAACTATCCAGCTAGGAGCTGTGCAGAGACTTTACCAGAAAGTAGGTTGCAGCAGAGTTATGTGACTAGCCTGCTGAGCTAATAATACAATTCCTATATTCCTTCATTGCTGTGTAATCAGTTCCACCAACATCGGACAACAATTGGTCATGTGAAGGAAAATGTATTAATTGCATCCTGAAAAACTGCTACAGTTCAGAACAATTAAACAGGAGGGGGGTATTCTGCAGAAAAAGTGGCAAGAATGAATGTGATAAGTATATTCAAAATACAGCAAATACTCCCATTTTTTACAAAGGAAATTCCTTGAGATTTTTTTTTTTTTGGATTGGTGCTAAATTCTAAAAGCTTCTTGTTCCCTTCTATAAACACTGGAGATTAGAAATAAGATAAACAATAGAACAAACAACACATTTGTTAATAGAAACTCAGCCTGGAAAATAATTACACTGTTTCTCAGTATCATAAATAAAAAGTAATAGTTGGGGTTTTTTTAAAAGATAATTCAACTTCAAAGACTTCCTGTGATTTCTAACAGTTGAAACAAAATTAGATTACAAAATCTTTTTTATTTTCTTGTATCCCCTCTCTAAAGAAGAGGGAAGCCAGAACAAATGAAAACACAAGGCTCATGCACCTCCAGGAAATGCTTGCGTAAGGCTTATTTATCTTTTAACTAACATTTGTTAACCATGGATTAGGGGAACAGCCTCTTGTAATTATGGTTACTGTTCCATTTGTGGCTATCTTCATGCGGCCAGTGAATCTTTAAATTACAGGCTGACCACCCGGGAGCACAAGTATTGAATCAGCCACATCTCCATAGGCACCACATTTGGATGATTATCCCAAAAGATGACATGCTAACACACACATACACAACAAAGGAGGTTTATGCTCACAGCTTCAGAGTCACTTTCAGTCCCTGTAGTGGTTTTGAGTTCAATAAAACCAGGGTGGCCCCTGACATAATGTGCTCCATTTTAGTACGGGAGAAATGGCTGGTGAAGACAGTCTTTGTTAAATACCGGTCATTCTAACAGCTACCACAGTGTCCTTCAGTTATAACCTCAGACACTAGACTGCAATAGGAGTTAGGAAACTGGCCCAAGGAAGAAAACTGTGGTTTGCTTAAAGGCTCTATACATTTGAAAAATACATACATTCATATATATATATATATATATATATATACACGTAGATATACACGTACTTATATCCATATATATTAAGTAAGAAGAGAAACACAGCTATTCGTTTATTCCTAAGAGTCTACATAGTTAAAGGGATTTTACTACATGTTTGTTATTGTCTTTATTTTGTCTTTTATTTGTCTTTATATTATTGTCTTTTATGCCTCAGGGCTTATCATTCAAATCACCACTTCCAAGATAAAAGACTTTATGATCTTTATTGCATGGATCATTCATCTATGAGAATTAATCTGTAGTCCCTTGGGATCAGATCACAGATCTTGTTGTCAAAAGCCTGGTTCCAAAGAAATCCAACCAGCCAGTAAAGTACACTGAGAGACTCTGTGCTGGACCGGACTTCCCTTCTCTTAAAGCTCCACATAAGTTGTGCTGGCATCAGAGATGCACCCAGATATCATCTGAAGTATTTACAAAGAAAGTAATTCCATCTCACTCTGTGATTTATAATGGTCAGTTTACAAATCCACACAGATTACTGACTAATGGGCTTTCTGGAAGCCTTGCAGCAGAGCTGGTGACCTTGCCATAGCCCAGGGCACAGCTATAGGCGGATGGGCGCTGCCGTACAAAACCGTTCTCTTCTTCCAGAAAATTTGCTCTCACCTACCCATTGTCTAACAAATTATCCCTTTAGAATAGAATTTCAGAAAGACACCCAGCACACTTCAAAAATCCCACCCTAGGTAAATAGGGGACAAGGAATCTGGCTTCTACTTAGCTGTCATTCAGTCCTTCTATAATGCATAAAAAATATGTCTGTAATATATACACACTTACAGGCATATTTTGATGGCATCTAGGAATTCAAAGAGGATTTGGTTTCCCACTGTGCGGGGCACTATATAAACTGATTTAAAAGGTGGTCCTTTCCCCAGAGGCATTGCCTTAATTCTTTGCTGATGGATGCCTCACCATCTGTGCAAACTCAGTTACCAAACTGTTACCTGATTACATATAGGCAATGCATATCTGAATCAAAAACACAGTGTAGAGAATTTCATGTAGACAATGTAGATCTGCTGTGATTTTGCAATTATGTATTTTTAATTACTTCTGGGATACGCAAAACTCAGCTGCAGGGCTCTGAATACAGTTGTCTACTGTGCGTAAGGATTTTGCTGTTTGTTTATACAATGTTCCTTGTACTGAGG
The DNA here is from genome assembly GCF_963924245.1 of Chroicocephalus ridibundus. Lineage (NCBI taxonomy): Eukaryota > Metazoa > Chordata > Aves > Charadriiformes > Laridae > Chroicocephalus > Chroicocephalus ridibundus. Next base: position 41,405,827 of record NC_086316.1, read on the forward strand.
GGAGAAGGAGGAGGATTTTTATGTTTCTCAATGCAAAAATCATTATATACACTTGAAATGTAGAGTGGTAATACATGATGCAAAGCAGGTGCACCCACACAGTGTATGGTAACCCTTGCCCAGAGGTACACTTCCCGTTTGCCTCCTAGCTCCACGTTGGTTTGAGATCTGAATGCATTGCTACCACGTAGTGCTCATTCTCTGGGTTTCTTTGGAAGGAAAACCCTGAATTAAGGAGGAGCCCTAGTTCACTGCCGGGTTTCCTCTTGTTTGGAGGAGCGGGGTCTAAGGACATTGATGGATAACACGTGCTCATGTGGCCCAATGAAGTGGCAGGTACCCCAGAACATTCAGGAGAGTAGCAGAGCTTGCCATGGTTATTCAGCAGATCACAGCCTTCATGTTACCAGTTGGGTCTCCTTCTAATGGCAGGTAAGTCATAATGGGTAATAGTGAGAATCTGGTCCTCTAGAAGTACTGACTCCTCTGGGTTTCTTCCCTTGAGCAGTCTGTGAGGGCACTCCTATGAAATGTCACCACATGCTTCCTCATCTCATGCCAAGGATGCACACAGGCAGAAAATGATTATTTCTCCTGCAATTTATAAGCTTTCTCTGAGCCGTTGTTCTTTGCTATCATTATCGTTGTGTGCCACCTGCCTGCTTCTCTAACCTTTGGGTCTGGGTTCAGAGTCCAGCCTTTTACACCGAATTATCTTTTAGTTCCTACAAGGCCCTTCTGTAAAACAGATTCTCTTGTTGAGAGTTAGCAAACAAGACATTGAGGCTCTCAACTTCATACTGTTTTTTCCTTGGTCTATGCAGCCACAAGCATATTTATCTAGCATGAATGTTACTCCTTAGACTTCCATTCTGGCAACGAGACACTGCCTATGGAGAATGGCTCATTCTATTGTCTCCCCACCAAAAAGAATTTGGGGGAGGGACAGAAAAAGTGGAATGGTTACAAGACAAAACAGACACAGTTGTAATCACGCTGCATTCTTTTCAGGCTGTTGCAGCACTGAAAGTTAGCTTGCCTTGGATACCAAAAAGGTTGGAAAATATTACTGAGACATGATGTACAAAATCTGCACCAAAAAATACTTCAGTCCAATAGGATGGATGGACTAAAAAGAGCCAAGGACAATGTTGCAGTTAGGGACAGACGGAAGTTGGTCATATCAACAAATCTCTATAACAATTTTAGGTTATACTTCTACAATATTTTTTAGTATTATTCTTTAAGAATGGATGAGAAATCAAATTACCAGTTGTCCCATAATTATAAAAATGCATTTGAGTGCATTGGTGGTTTGGTAGTTTACCTGTCTTTTTTGTCTTGTGAGTGGACAAGTGTATTGGTATTACATTCACCCACACTACAGCTACAGTTAGGACTATAGCCAAGGACCTAATAAAAAAATACACATTACAATTTTCCTGTGCCTTCACAGTAGACATTTTTTCAGATGACTGAAAACCTGGACTAACATATCTATCTGCCACAAAGGCAGTGGAAGGAGCTGCGTCCTATGTACTTTTCATAGCGGACTGGGAGTTGACTGTGAACTAGGAAAAATCCTGTGTTATCTGGAATATGTAGTGTCCAGCACTGATGCAAGGGGCCTCAAGAGCCTTTGTAGATTGGACCCCTGAGATTCAGTGGAGTCACGAGGTAGGTAGGCAGGAGGGCAGCTGCTTGTTGAAGGGTTTTTTATGTTCTTCTGTCCCCCATTTTGTGACTGAGAGAATGAGGAGTTGAGAGTCAGCAACTAGCAACTGCTCTGAAGTTAAAGCTTAAGCTAAAATTAATCTTAGAACCGCAAACTATTTCATAACTTCTTTCATAATAACAGCAGTTTATTGCCTTGTGATGCTAAGTCCTTCCCTGTTTCTTCACTATGAAAAACCTCTATTGTGCTGGCTTCTTCCTGTTTCATTGAAGGGAACAGCTTGTATGAATCAGGGATGAACCACTCTCCAGAGTTATGAATACCCAGCTATCACGCTCTGTCTTGACTGTCCAGAAAGGCAAGAGCTGCATCTTCGAATATCTTTCCATTCTTCCCCTCTTTTCCCTCTGTGAAAGGGAGCCGTGGCTGAAACCAGGATATTAGCCAAGTGGGTGTATAATGGAAATTCAGGCCTCCTAATGGCACAGGAAGCACACAGCTGCCAGTTCATGTCCCGTATTCACTGAAAATGTATTTCTGCTTGTAATTTTCTTCTATACCTTTTAAACAAAATTAAATTCCTTTTGAAGGCACAGGGGGGTGGGGGGTGTTGGGTTGAGACCCCCTAACCTAGATGTCTTCCACTGAAACTTTAAAGACCATCTGAAGAAATTGTAAAGTCTTACAATACACAAACGTCAAAGATCCCAATTTAACTTCTCAAAAAACAAATGGATAAGGAAGCTGATAACAAAATAGGTATTATCTATGGGTTGTCACTCTTCTAAGAGCTTACTCAGTCTGTTTTCAGACTTTCTAGTTCTTCAGTACTCTGGAAAATTTTTCCTGGCTTAATAATTTTCTTGAACTTAATTCCTTCTCTGGTGGCACAGAACCTCCTGTTAGTCCTTCTCGACTCTTCTCATAACCAGTGTTTTTGCAAATAGACAGGAAGAGCTAATGAGCAAACCGTTTTAACGTAGCATAAATGTGGGATTTAGAGCACATGTATAAAAATGTAAATCATTCCTGACTCCACTTTTCCCCTTAAACCAAAATAAAACCACTAATGTTAAAGAGTGGATATGACAAGCTCGTCTACAGAGCTTTCACAGTCAGTCACAGTATAATACCAAGTGTGGAGTATTTATTACATGCAATGCTGGACACTGTAGGATTTCATTGTGAATCTGCAAGCAAATGACTGTTCAGCATTTGGATGGAGTACACAGCCAACTAAGATTACCACAGAAAACACGGGACATGAGAAGAATATTGTTTTCTGACCATGAAAAGACCACACACAGAGTCCATGTGGAATGCACACTGGACCATCTTCAAAAACATAGAAGTTGCATTCTCTGTTATGCTCACAGGCTGGTTTAATTAAATATAGGCATTAGGCAGTAAATGTGTTGGCAGTTTCACACTGAAATGCTGCTGTTCTACAAGTAACTTCCTCACTGTCGTTTATTCTTTTAAAATGGTACCATATTTTTTCATTCTGCTTAAGGCTGTAGAGGCTTGTGAGGGAGCATACTTCTATAAATCAGAATCTTGAAAAACACAATGTGAAAAATAATTAATTCATTAATGTAATTTTTAAATATTTCTAAATTAAGTAATTAAAAATAGGTTTTTACAAGGTTTAGGCTTCAAAAGATAGTTATGGGTTATATAAATTCAAGTAGTTATCAGTTTCATATTTTAAAAATTATTTTTTTCTGAGAGCAGTATTTACTCTTTAATACTATTACTTTTTATGTACCTATATATTTATATAAATACTTACATAAATGCCATCTATATTTTATTCTGTTTACAGTGTCAAAGCTAGACTGTGGCTGAATAACTTAGGTTAAAATATTTGTGACCAAAAACATAGTTAAATAACACTATGTATATGAGCTTTATAAATTTTAGGAACATAAATCTGAGCCATTCTCTTAGCACAGGTACTTTTAGCCTTGAAATTTCAAGATCTGTTTAAAGATCTCAAATGGTCCATATAACATTGATTTTCTTCTCCTGAAAACATCCTTCCATGGATAAAAGCAGTTCCTGTTTACTGAAGCTGCAGTTACGTATTAAGACCCTCCTTGGCTAAGTTCCCAGCTTTGCCTAGACACTGTTATTCCAGTAAGAGCAATGAAGTTATATATCGCTCATAAATTCAAGAAGGAATAAATTTAGGGCTGGTAAAGATACCTATTCTTTTTGAAGAAAACTTTTTTGTTACAATTTCAACCTGCCTGCAGGCTTTCAATGGGCACTATTTTACGGGTGCAAATTAGCATAATCCAAGTAAATAAGCGATGCTAATGAGAAATGGGCACCAAGAAAGTGATGGTGGGCAGGAAAAGACCATGAGCAGAGTGAGGAGACTTTCAAGCCCCAGAATCAGCTTATCATCACTGTCGCCCAGATAGCTCCTGCCCGATTGCAGAAATTACCATTTCTTCTACCCTTTCTTTTATCACCTGTGCCATTTATAGCCAAGCAGTTTATCTGAGAAATGAGGGAGGTAGTGACAGGCGAGCTCTTCCCCAGTTGTGTGTTCTTCTGATAGCAAATCGCATTACATCTTGTCTTTTGACCTTTTTCTTCTGGGGACTTAACCTCTGAATTTGGGCCAGGCCTTGCTGGCCAGCAGTTAGCAACCCTTAACCTCTGGAAGCAGCATTTCTAGGTGTTTTAGCTTTCTCTGTGATTTAGCTTGGAAGGATTTTTTAAGGCACATGTCTTGGGAGGAGGGTGACACGATTGGCTATGCGTTATTTGTATTGTTCTGAATTTACTAGCTCTGCTACTGCTTTAAGACTCAGAGTAAATCTACTAAACTCCTTTGAAGTCTTTTCTCAGAGTCAAATCCTTTGAATTCCACTTGGTTACCAAATCACAACTGAGGTCAGTGTGCCCCAGCTTGAGATACCTCTCTGAGACTTCCCACCAGCGTTACTGCCTTTGAGGTGGCGACCTGTGGGCTGGGGAAGGTTTCCTTCCCACCACCCCACACCCCATTCCACCCCAGTTTAGCTTATCCCAGAGATCTTGAAGCTGTCATGAAAGACACCGGTGTGCTTAATAACCTATTTCCAGGCTACCCTGGTATGATAAACATATTGAGCAGGGCATTTTGTGCTTAAGTAGCTCTGTAGCTGAGGTACCAGTGCTGGTCTGAATGAAGCATTCACTTCGTCTAGTAACTGTGGATATACATCACTGTGTAAATAAACGCTCTTTAGGAGGCACAGCACTGTTTACTCCTGCTCTGAGGAAAAAGGTTATTTAAATAGATGGCACAGATGGAGACAAAATATTTGGGGCAATGGAATGACTATGCCGGTCTTTACAGCTTAAGGTACACCTCTCCTGCTGCTCCCTGATCGCCCTTTGTGTAGTCCTTGGGGCATGGTGTCCCCCGATTTTTCTGGTGTACAGGGAGGCTGTCGAATGAGTTGCCATTTTCCCAAATTGACAGCAATGTCTTTTTACTGCTTTGAGCCTGCACCCATGTACATCTCAAGTCAGAGTTTAGGACTGAAAACATATGTTGTTTTAATCTGCTTTATGTCTAGTATCAGTAATAACAGCAGCAATATAACCCATTTATTTCACCCGAATGAAAGAAGCCAAAAGCCACTCTTTTAATGATTTTTCCATTCCTGCTGTTTATATTTTTATAATGTCTATTAATTGGAGACTATTAGTAAAACAATACTGTGTACGCTATTTAGGGGGCACATTTAAAAAGAACTCATTAGCTGACAAGTTGTTGCAGAGAAATACTTTGGTATTTTAAATAAATAAAAAATGCGTGCACTCCGGCCCAGTCTTCAGTGGCTGGCACTAAAAGGAGTTCCCCCATTTTCTGAAAGCCCTTCCATGGGGGAGAATGAGCTTACTTCCTAAGGAAATTATGGCGGAGGTGTCTGCAAGAGAAAACCAGGCACCACTTTGCAGCTCTACAACTGCAGTGAGAGTAGTCATGAATGAACGCTGAGCCAAAAGGGTGATGCATGTTTACATTATGCTTACTACATTATTCCGGCAAATGCATAAAAATGTAGCTGCCATGAACAACTGCCATGGATAGCACTTAGTATTTGGGAAAGTGTGTGATTCTGGGTATAGGGTTCTGTGTCTACCTTCTGCTTTAAAAAATCCTCCTCCAGACAGTCGCAGGCTTGGAGGGGCGAATGCTCTGGCACGTAATGCACACGGCAGCGGATGAGCAGTGCCTGCCAGTGTGTTTAATTTGTTCTGCACTGGATTTTTATTTAAAGAAACCCCGTTTTCCCTTACACTGTTCTGGAAGTTTAGGAGGAGCAAAGTCACTTTGCACTACCCAGAGGGAGGCGGTGGATTGCACCAGTGTTTCCTTTGGCACCTGGAGAGGCTCCTCACGCTCCCTCCCTCCCGCCTGGCACAGGTTGAGGTGGTACTACTGTTTGTGGCACCCTATGATGAACTGGGTCAATGAGTGAGCCACGCTGGAAATCACCCTTAAAAAAAAAAAAGACAGTATTTTTAACCTGGATATATTCCCTGGCATCATAAGCACTTGCACTGACACCCCTGAGAGGACAAAAAATGAGCAGGTGGAAGTCACTTACATGACCCTACCACTGAAAAACAGGCGTGTGTAAACCATGCCCTTAGCGTAGAGAAGAAAATCAACCCACAGTTATTCGTCTGGTGATTCCTTTGGGATCAGTGAGTGAAATTTTCTTTTTGTATTGTGAATTCTCTTATTGCTCCTAACCAAGAAGTTTCCCAGAGTGATACATTTAGAGACGCTAAAAGAAAATTAAAATTTGATTTAGATGGTAAGTGAAGAAACAAACACTTTTATGATTTCTTTCAAGGTTAACAAGTCAGTCCAATAAGCTAGAAACTTGTCCTATGAAGCCTTTGGAAATCAGGCTTTTAACAGAAGATGAGATGTGAAGGCGATTTCTTTAATTTTTTTTTTTTTTTTTGCATAGCTCTAAAAAAATTAGTGTCTTCACTAAGTCCATCTTGAAGAAAAAATGTTTTCCCAAGCAATTTTTGCTTTCTCTTTTGCATATTCTCTTTATGATCAATGCATTAGTGTTTTAGCCTTCGTCACACAGTAAGTGCACTGGCTGAGTAGCTCCCTAAATAGGAGCAGAAGTACACGTTGATTAAATTCTTTCAAACTCCTTGACAAGAAAATAAGTGTTATAAAAGAGTGCTGAAATGGAATGATTCAAGTAGCGCTACATTCACAACCTAATTCCTTGAGCCTGCCTATTTCCTCTGGGCTTATTAACTTTGAAACCCTTCAATACCCCATGTACGCCAATACAGAGAAAATTAGCCCAGGTCTGAAGTGCGTCGGCATTCAGGCACACCTGTAAACCCTGGCACAGGTAGCACACCTACTGTGAAGTTCTGTGGTCAGCAGAATAGGAGTCTGCGGGCAAACAGGAGATTGATAAGCACTGTGCCTAATTTCTGTAACCATTGTGCAATGTGAGTAGCCAACTGTAACGGCATCCTGCACGGCTGCACAGGCACAAAGCCCTCTGCAGTAGAGGGATGGGGAAAGCAAAAGAAACAGCAGCTTCTGACTGCACCAAAACCTCACTAAATTTCTCGTAGAACGCAGCTTGGTCATGTTATACCATACCCTCAAGTTAACTTTGAGTTCTCAAATACTCTATGTTCATATTTTCGTCTTGTAGCTAATCGCAGGCTAAGTATGTGCACAAATCAGGTGGTCTTCAGATACCAGTATTTCACACCCAGCTGACATGGATGACTTTAGCAAGTCTCACCAATTAACCTCCTCTGTGAAGAAATTCAGGAAGAAGTCATCATAGGCACTTTGTTCTCAAGTTTTGCTCACATTTTTGAACAACTGGCCTTGAGGACTTTCAACGACTGTAGGTAAAAGGCATCCTTCCCTCACAGTCACCCTGGCATGCGTTAGTGTATTTCACCCTGCGCTCCCCGAGCGTGTCGTGCCTCCAGCAAGCACGACGGGAAGGCTGGCGGCAGCAAGCTCCCCGTTCCCTTGGTCACCCTCAGTGTATTTACATGCCAGAGTAATGAGTGGATGACAAGCTGCTGTTCTTCATCAGAAAACTTACAGATCCCTCATTAGAGAGGTTTTAGGAGCAGATAACCTCTGCTTTTTAAAGTCCCACTTCGAATGGACAAACAGGAAGAAAACAGTAGTTGGTAGATGTAAAGTCAGAGACAGAAAAGAGTGAGCAGGCTCTTTGTACAGCCCGGGAAGTGAAGCTGGCAGGCTGCATCAATTACAAAAGGCAAGACAGGGAGGGGAGGGTGAAATGTACTGTTTATATCTGTATTCTGCAACGTTGTCTGAAAAGTCAGCTTGATTAGAGGCTTTCCGGCCCCATGTTCAAATCTGGATATTTTTGCATCCACACAGAATGATGTGAAGTGTCAGGTCTTGAGGATTTATACCAGTGTTCACTTGCAGGCTGCAATGGGACAGTATTTTTAGAGATCTGGGATGCCAGGCCTGTAGATCAAGTATGTGGAGGCAAGGAACATTAAGGCAATTTTCAGAAAAGAGTGGATTAAATCACTTTACAGTAATATGGCCAAAGAGTTACACTTGAGGGATTTACTGCTGAGGGTTTGCTTAAAAACCAAACCAGTCCTAACAGAGATTTCCAGTGATTAATGTGTGAGTTTTAACAGAGACACAGCTTGGAAGAAACCTAGTATCACCCTGGTTTAGCTTTCTATTTTGTTCATTTTTTAACCATAGTCTTCCATATCTACTTCACAACAACAAATTGTCTTGCTCTTAAAGTCTGCCCACAATACTTCCCATCTCCTAACTGGCGTTTTTCAACTCACATTATATGGAGATGGTCATGGAAAAAAATAATGGGCTATGACTCGGGAAAGATGGGGCTATTTAGTCCTACTTCATTATCTGGATGAGCAGCCATCAACACAGCCTTAGTTGTCAGGAAGACACACAGACCCTGATGCAATAAGGCATCTTGTGAAGCCCAGAGCCATCCAGAAATAGAAATAAGCATCCTGCAAGGATGTACTTCTGTCCATTAAACTGTTATTAGACCGGTGGTTACTCTAAGATACACATGCCGGTCCTATTTGCCATCTGTGGCTTGCTACCAGGGTACATTGTGGTATTTGGGAGAATAAAAGCTCAGAAACAGGGGGTCAAGAACAAACACCCGGAAGCCTTTGGCACTGGCACATCACAGTTAGAAACACCTCTGACATTCCCATTTACAGCAGCACACAATGTATCACACGATAAAGTACTTTGGCTTTTTCGGCATGTGCATCTTCTTTCTGCATCAGGCAGTTATAGACTCATGTACCACACATACCTCCAGTAGGCTACAGCTCTGGTAGCTGGAGAAGGTGATATTAGTGAGTAACATTACTTTTGGATTGCCTGCAAAAGGACATACAGCCATTCTCAGACATGTTGTTGAGAAACACTGGGTTAGGCTGTCGCAGCTAAGGGGAAGTGAAAGCAAGAAGAATAAATAAAATTCTGTGCAAACAATGGATCTACTAAGTAGTCTTTCTTGGCAGAGACCAAATTGCTCAAAACTAACGTTGTACCTACAAAGCATTTTTCAGTCCTGTGTCTAAAACAGATGACTGCACAATTTCAGCTTGGTTTGCTGAGGAAATGGGAAGTACAGAATTACATGGTCTAGCTGTTCACTGATTTTAGCCAGATTTGAGGTAAGTTTCACAAAGTATTGCAAGGGGCTGAAATATGTCTAGGAAACCAAGAGTCATTAGTGCTTGTTTGAATAGAACAACTTACTTTTTCGTTTCCATATTCAAAGTCACTGCTTCTTTTCTCCTCCTACCTGACACAGTCAGAAGAGAAACATAGAGAAGTTTTGCAGAGAGAGAATGAGACTCCAGAAAAGCATAGGGAAGGCAACACAGCCTTTACACAGACTACACTACCCATTCTGTGTATGGTAAATAAACAGACTGTATCTAATTTCATTTTTAAAAAAGTTAATGGATGTAGGTATGTAACTGCTTGTTCTGTTCAAGGACTCTGAAGCATCTGAAAAGTTTCTTGTTGATTTACTTCATTATGCTTCTTGCGCTGTTTTTCATTTCTGTCAGATACAATGACAACTATTATTTTCTGTACTTTTTCTATGAGATGATTCTCCTCATCTTTTGATGCTCTTTCTAAGTCATGATGTTACTAGTTGCAGTGCTATGCCACCCAAGATTGGAAACACTCTACCTACGTGCCCTGCTGTCTCCTGGGGTCCGAGTGGAATGGTGTTGATTTTCACATGCTTTCCGTGCTTCCCTTGAGTCTTGACAGACATATGCTGATATGAGTGAGCAGAATATAATAGGTTCTCTGCATTAGCATTTGGGTGATCTTTGAAGTGCAGTAGCTAATATTAATGAATAATTCATAAATCTCAGAAGAGGAATGGTTCAATTCTAAACTATACTACAGGTGAAATAGTATTAGGGGATACTGAAGTTCTCAACAATGATTTGACCTGAATTGCTTATGCAGTCTCAATGTTTAAAACAGCAGAATCTTATATAGCTCTTTTGCCATTTCTGGAGACCAACCATGATTAGTTGGTCTCCACTGCAAAACAGCAGCAGAATGGCTCGATAGTTTGTTACAGACGATGAAGGACGCGTTTGTTCCTCCTCTGGCTTCGTATCAGCCTTTCAAATCTTTAGGTCCACATCTGCAGACATTCATCACCACGCAGGCGCCCGGTGTGGGATGCTGTCAAGGGGCCGTCCCCGTGCTTCTCCCTTGCTCTGGGCTGTTTGTTGTGCCAGCTATGGTGCCTATATAGTTATATGGCAACATAGATGAAGAAACTGATCGGGCTGAAAGGTAATCATAACAAAAAGGAAAAAATGGGTTATCAGTCCTCAAGACTTTGCTTTGGCTGGCTTGCCATCAACCGTTCTCAGCCCTAGTCTGGTTTAAATGCTACACAGTCCTATCAATCACCTTGCTGGTTACTTTGCTTTAAGCAATGCACACCCATCAGACAACAGCCTTTGACTGACTCGTATACTACAGCACTATGAGACCTGCAACTGCTAGTCACATGAATGTTTATTATTTTCCAAACATTTCTTGATCGAGATGTCCTTTTGAACATAACCACTTCCACTTGTATCTTTCCTTCAGTATCCTAGTGAAATGGCTTTCCCACCAGTGATTTTTCAGAGGAAGAAACCAGTTACAGGGATGTAGATACAGACTTTATTACTTCTGCTTAGCTCTGTTTTAACTTATGAGGGAGACTGTTTTCTAGAATATAGTGCTGGTAGGCTACAAACCTCTTGTTGCAGCCATACTGCAGCAAATACAGTATTTGTTCAATTTTAGTGCTCAGATACCATGCAGAATGGTAAGATGTTCATGCAGCTCTATGAATATACAAAGAAAAATAATTTTGAAACTATATTAAAAGAATCTTAGAGGCATGTTATTAAGCACTTTCAGACCAGGAAATCCCAATATTAAGTGCAAATTTTCAACCTTTGTTCTTGACATTTAAGTATGCACAAACTATGATTTAAATGTAGTCTCATTTTTCAAGTAATAAAACAAAATATTTCCCAACATTTTGTGATTCTGAATAAAATTAATTCATTATAACATCATGAATAGTGTTTAATAGCATTTTATATATATCACAATCATTACTGTAATTTTAAGGGGGTAGAGGGTGACAAATACTATTTGTGATGTATAGTTCTGGATGACAGTCATTATTGATAAAAGCTAGTCCAGGCTTTCACCCTTCAATTCCCTGACTAAAGCCCTGCAACTGAGAGTCATCCCCATATTATTAGGGCTTAGGTGGAACACCAGAATAGTTAGAGGCTTTTTGTGGGTGTCAGGGTCTGCCCACATGCTTCTGATAGCGTTATATAGCCAAAAAATGCATCCTTGAAAGGACATTGTCATAAGCTTAAGTTAAGCACCTATTTGATGGTTTAAGAGGAAGTCTCTAACAAGAATTAGGAAGATAAAACTGAAAGAGTTACAAGTTTTAATATTCAGAGCTTTCCATTTTGTTTTAGATTCAGAAGAAATTTGTCAGATTAAAGACATCCTGTATGCCTTCAACCTAACTGAATAAAACCTAATTGGACTAAGGTGAACTGGGAGGCCACATTTTTACTTAAAAAGCAATTTGGTATCTACTCAGATTCCTCCATGATTATGCATCTTTAAAAAGTTTCCCCTTGTGTTTAAAAATCTTAGCTGGAAGTGGCTTCCCAGAGTTTTAAAAGTACTAACCACCCAGTGCTGCACTGGGTGGTGCCAACATTAGGTTGAATGATCTGCAGAAAGAACTGCAAAGAGTTCATCTCTTTGAAAACAGAGACTTTAGTCTAACTGTGTAGGTATAGATTTAGGTACTAAGACTATGCACATACCAATCTGAGCTCTACAGAGCAACATGCAAGCTACTAGCAATCTTGAAAATGCATTTACTAAGTACAAGACATTTAAAGCCTTACCATGGAAAGAAATGCCTTTCCATAATGGACCTTAGTATAGACTTTTACCAAGAAGATTGGTCTTTGTTGCTAAAGAGTAAAAAACCCAGTACTTGCTATACTGTACATCATGCCCACTTTTTCCATACAGGTGACTACAGTCGAAGAGCAAATATTCCTATACATGAACTTCTTCAACATAGACCCCAAAAAAGCTTCTTCCTTTTCAAATATAAGCTTTTATAAGAAAAGTCTTTAAACAATTTCAGAAATGTTCCATGAGTACCAAACTCATTGTAAAGAATCCTTCCTTCTGTAGTGCTTTATGTTTACTGACTGTTATTTTAAATGCAGCCTTTACATTACAGAGCTGCAGCTTAGTTTCATGAAGCGCTAAGCAGAGGCAAGTATTGAGAACTGCTCAACCAGTGCTAGCCAAATATAACCACTGATCAGCACTATTTGCCTCTCAAAGTTAGAACCTAATCCCTAATGTGATCCTAAGAAGTCTCTACTCCTTTTGGCGTTTTTTACCCTTGGAATCTACTGCCTTCTTCACCACAGAAAACAACTGATGTCTCTCCCCCTTTCCCTCAGTCGTGTCACACCCAAAATTGTAAGCAGAGCTGGAGGGACCAGTTCAGAACAAATACAAGCTCAAAGCAGGCATTGCTGGCAGTTTGAAAGAGTTTAATTGCTTTATTCCATTGTTTTCGCCCTTTTTTTCTTTCTTTTTTTTTTTTTTTTTTTTTGGCATAGCGCTATATGTTCTGATTCCTGCAGGGACTGGAAGTAGAAGTGGCGAAATGCCGTAACAAAAGCTGTTTACGGAGGACTGTTCGCCTGCTCAGAAGCATTAGAAATCTCATGAGGATCCCTGCATACATGAGGTTTTCAGCCCAGTTGTACAAACTGAGGAATACAGTCAAAGCTGCGAATCACACATCAATTGATATTATTGTTATTTGCTTATTTGTGCTGTGGCAAGAAGAAGAGGTCCCACAAGCTTAGGTAGAGTGCAAAAGAGTCTTTTTTTTTCAACCTTCAGATTAGCAATGGACTTTATTAAAGGTGTAATATGTCGTTTGTATTGTGATAGCTTACAAAAAGCATTAGGTGGGATCATAACCCTCTTAAAGTATGTACACGAAAAAAAACTTGATTAGATGTAGAATAGGAAAGTTATCCACAAATAGATTCCAGCTCGTTGTCAAGCAAGAACCCTGTGTTCTAAGATATCTTAATTCATCCCGAAAATGTGAAAACTAAAAGGGAGCAAGGTCCCTTTGCTCTCCAGTGAGATCGGGCACAGCTGAAGTAAGCCAGAAATAGCTGGAATGCCATAAATTCAGACCCTTTCATCTGAATTCACTTTCAAGTGTTATCAAACCCCTAAAAGATAGTCCCTATCCTACACTTCAATTTAGTAGCTAAACACAAAGATGTTTGTTCAAACCAGTCTCCTGAAACACATGAAAACTAAACATTTTTGACTTAACCACCCTTTGCCCATCAGATTACCTCAAGAGCTCTGGGGTCTTAAATTCCTTCCCCATAGTGTATACCTTATATAATGTCCTCTGAAGACTAATATGCCACGCTGAACTCAGTCTTAGCATTAAATCCTATGCAGTGTCACTGGCTTTACTGGAATTCAGTTTGTAAAAGAACTTAGCTCTTTATACGATCTGAAAACTTCAATTTATAAACATTATTTGCAGCTAATACCATCTTTTGTGAGAGGTGGTCAACATTTTACTGAAGTAATTCACTTTCAGCAAAATCTTTCCCCCTTTCAAGAAATTTCTTGGTGCAAGGAAAATCAGTGTTTCAATGGATCAAGTTTCAAACTGAAGCTTACTGAAAACTGAAAGAACAAAACTGAGGAACTGATTTGGAGGGTTTGAGAAGGCTCAGGTATACTCACGGATATTTCTGTTACTCTTCCCCCATTTCTTTTTGCTCATTTTCTTTTTCTTTTTTTTTTTTTTGCCCCCCATCAGCAAGCTGAAAGAGACATGTGGGCAATAGGCTTGAGAAGAAGAAATGTAAAGAGGAATCACATGTAGGTTCGGGTGGCCTGGAAGCTACTCATGATAATTTCAAAAGGTGCTGGCTTTGGTGACAAAACTGGTCTAAAAGCTCCAGTCCTGTCTCTCACCTATGCTTGTCAGTTCAGAACAAGATCTTGTTACCCTTAGCATTCAAACACAAAACTACAGCAACCAAAGCAGCCCTTGATTTTTAAATTTCAGTTTTCACTGTGGGTGAAAGGAACACACTCTTGTGCAAGTTGCTCCGATTAATTCAATATTTCTAAGGTTTTCTATGAGAGAAGATGAAGGCATCCCATCCTTAACCACTTTACACTTTGAAGAGGAAGGGATGTAAAACCTTTGTTTGTACCAGTTGGGTAACAAGTTATGATTAGTAAACTTTTCTTCATATGATGGTCTACATATTGTGGTATCCACACTTCTCAGGTATTGTGGAAGAAAAATATGGATTATTATGCTTGCTTTTTTTTTTTGCTTTATATCCAACTAACATCAGAAAACACAAGTTCAGAACAGCTTTCTTTTTGTCATATACAAATATCAGGGTGATTCAACAAGCCAAGGAGGGGTTCTACCTACTGTGGTCGCTAAGAACGAGGTATTAGGAACTCTAGATTTGAATGCATTTTCACTTGATGTATTTCCTACTTTTCTTTTCATATAAGAAAAGGCTGTTCCAAAAAGACATTTATTACATAGCAAGAGTTAACAATTACTCCCTAGTGATACATATATAACTTCCACAACAGTTTTGCTCGGTTTGTAGGTCAACAGCGTATTCCTTAATGAAAGAAGAAAAAAAAGAGTTGCTGTTATGACACAGGTGCTGAAATCTCAGTAACAGTTCCAGAGTAATGTGAAATTCCTGTAAATCATGACTCCCTCACAAGGCAACCAAGGCGAAGGATTTCCCCAAACTACTCTTATTTTGCTAAGAGTGTCATCTTGTGGAATTCTTGGAACACTCTTTGGCCCTGATTGGCAGCTGAAGAGGAGGATTAGTTTTCCTCCTGGTGCAGTAATCCATTATAACTGAGGGTGATTGCTTTTAAGAAAGCAATGTGTCAACAAAAACCAAAGAAAATGTGGTTCCCTGACATCTACCGCTAATGAGACACCATTCTTTTGTTTGGTCTCCAGAGGTGTTTCCTAATGACAAAGCCGGGGAGGGGGTTGTTTGTTTTTTTAACCTACAGCAGCTGTGCAGACTTTGATATCAAGCTGTTACAGTCTGAAATCAAAAGACACTTAGCACCCATAGGACTGTACGGGCTTCATTACACCTGACAGGTCTGATTCCCCCGTTTCTACGAATCGCAGTGATCCTCACCTACAAAGCTCCACGGTGCTGATTGATAACAATAACTTTAGCCAAAGTGTACATTTTCCCCCCTCTATCTTCACATTCTCTGGTTTTGTCAGCCATTCTGTGACATCTGCTCTGAGCCATGGCACTGTCAAATCAATGGCAGCAATACTAAAAAATGTCAATTCTGAGAATGGAATTTATTTCCTGTAACCAAACCGGTACTCCATGGCAGTATGCCAAAAGGCAATTTCTGTTCTCTTTAATTATCTAATGCAATTCATGTTCCAAAACATTATTTTAAAGTAATATGCCATAAAAATATGGATTAGAAGCTTTAGTGGTATTATGCAGGTCAGCAGACAAGGACAGTTTTCAAAGTACAGCTCAGTACAATTCATTGTATGGTGGCTTAAAACTTAGCTTTGTGTCACTCAACCCACACAGCTTTTACATAACGTATTAAAACTAAATGTAAAAGGCTATAATGGCTGCTAGCTGGAGATTTGAAAACACTGCTCTCCTTTATTTGCTATGTTTCATGAATCTTCACTCTAGGCAGATACCTTCTGTTGGTAGCACACAGGCACCTGGCATGCAAAAATATTCTTTACAAAGAACAGAAGTAAAAAAAGATACTTCTGAGTGTTCACAGACTGTGAACTGAGACTGTTTCTTACATAACCTATGAGCAGGTCAAAATGAGCAGCTTTACTGGTTTTGAAAATAGCAATGAACTCTTTAACTGGCCCATAATGCTAGGACTCACACAGATGGAAGAGCTCTGCTGAGTAAATCAACAGCAGTACTTCATTGAAGAGCAATTAATTCTCAGTGAAGTCAACGCAGCTGGTAATAAGCCCATGGTTCTAAAAAGCTGCGTTTTTCTAAGCTCTTCCATCTAGATATCACATAGCCTCAGCTTGCAACTGAATTATTGCTCAAAAAAGGTATCACCACAGGCTTTTATAAGGGTGAATTCTACCAGGATA
Organism: Chroicocephalus ridibundus; assembly: GCF_963924245.1. Taxonomy (NCBI): domain Eukaryota; kingdom Metazoa; phylum Chordata; class Aves; order Charadriiformes; family Laridae; genus Chroicocephalus; species Chroicocephalus ridibundus. The sequence goes on from NC_086316.1 coordinate 41,422,378, forward strand.
TAAACATTCAACTTTGCTATGTGAGGTCCTGGGTTTTTAAGCAGATTCTTGCTTGTTTGTTTATTCACAGAGAGGGTCCTGGCTGCCTCTGAAGTGAAGGAAACTAAGCACTTCCCAAAACCAAGAACACGGTGTGTAAAAAGAATATAAAAGTCATAGGTCAGCGACCAACTGGAAGAACCACTGTCACTACCACCAGTGCAAGCTGGAAATAGCCGCTTGCAAAATGGCAGAAGCTCCAGCCACCTGTCCAAAGAAAAAAATAATTTTTTTCCAAAAGCTCAATTGCAATAGTAGCAATAATGACAAGATACGGAAACATAAGTAAACATTAAAAATAGATTCATAAACATCTATGTGTGTGCCTTTGAGTAGTGAATCCTAGCCTATTTGTCCAGACAATTTGTTACAGATGAGTACAGAATGCTCAATAGCATATGTCATTGAACTTCAGTAATATGGATGCTTTCTTAAGTTTCACATTTAGCGAAGATTTAGTAGCAAAGCATTACAATGTACTTTTGTATTAGTGTAATAGCATAATGAGTGCTAAGACTTCATTTGCTTATTTGTTAGTAGATTAAATAATATAATTAATAAGGAAAATTAAACTGCCAAAATAAATGTAGAAAGTGTATTGTGATGCATGATTCTTGAGGGAAGCGGGAGAGAGTTGCTCTGTGCATTCCTTCCCTACTTTACAAAATAAAAGGCAAAATTTTTCCATTGTTATTTAAGAGGAAATACTCTACCACAAGAGTGTCTTGGGTTACAATTTATAATACAGTATTTTTACCCAGACTCATTAAATATTGTAGAGAAGACTAACTGGCTGCACTTCCCCCACTGGAACATGAAAGTACTTGACAAAATGAAAAGGCAAAGAAACCATGCAAAACACAACTTCATAACGTTACTGAGGCAAAAAGCTGGCATTTATCTGGGGAGAAAAACTCTGCAGCTCACTTTGCAGGGATGAAATGCCAAGAGCAGTCTTTCAGTTCTTCTTATGCTTCAGGGCCTAAACACACCAGCACAGGACAAAGCAGATTTCTGTCCTGCCAGCTGTAGTTGAACAACCAAAAACCTGAAGAGGAGAGAAAAGTTAGGCTTTTTCTGAACAGTTTGTATTCAAACACACTGGACTTTTCCATAGCTGAGCTGCCAGTTTCTTAAAATGAGATGTATAAGTAGAGATAATATCTTTTATTAGTCCAACTTGTACAGCTGGAGGGAAAAGGATAGCTTTTGGGCGCACAAACCCATATTAAAAACTCCCTTCAAAAGATGCACCTGGGAACTGAAACTCATAACCACAGCAGACACTAGAAACCCTGGATTCATTAGCGGTTTTAGGGCATAGTTCCCCTCTTCCGTTTTCTCCTCCAGCTCCCTCCAAAAACCTCTGTGTATTCCCTAGGCAATAAATTATCCGTTTCTCAACTATCTTGGAAGATAACACCTCTTAACACCTCTCTACTCCAGATGCCCAAATACCTTTCCTCTCGTTTCTAATTAAACTCAGCATAATTAAATTCACAGGCACTGTTCCTAACTTGCACATCACTTTGAAGTTTGCTGCTATTCTTTCAGATCTGAAGAAAGGCTTGTGTACCCATGAATTTGCCTAGATTCCCAAGCATTCCATGTGTTCCAATTTAAAAAAAATCACCACTACTTAGAAAGCTGCCCTTGGGTATATCTTCAGCTCATGTGACACAAACATCCCAACACCACTATCGTTCTATTTTAAATGTAAAGTACAGTTAATAGCAAATGATGGCATAGGAAATCCCCTTGCTCCTGATGGCTACCAATGTCCTAAGAAGTACTACAGGGAGAAGAGTAGATTGCTTAGCCCTTCATAAGCCTTCTTCATGTGGCAGACAGGTAGGAATGACCTGTCAGCAAAACCCTAGCAGAGACACACAACTTATTGAAGCCATTACTGTTCCCAGGGGATTGTGCACCAAATTTCAAGTCTCTCTTGGAAGAGGTGTCCCTTCCTCTCACATGGAGAGGTATGGGTGTGGGAAATGCTGCTGTGAAAACAGGATGTTCACAGACTAGCACACTCTTTGACACATCCTCCTAAACATACATCTCAAAAACTCATTTATAACTATGGTTTCAGTAGGTACAAATCCATTTCTTGGATCCAGACAAATTCCTAACAACCACTAATGTCCATAGCGCTGCTTCTGTTGCGTTTCTGCACCACTTGAAATCTTTGGTCCCATGGAGACGGTTTCCGCCATACCTTTAGCCTGATGTAGGATTAGTGAAAGGCCACATACACTAACACACACGTATGAAACTTCATAGCTCCAGCTTTGAGGCTGGTGGAAAAGAAGAGACCGCAGAAGACCTGCCTCTCTTTTGCCTTCTGTCAATTGTATTCTTTCTTTATTTCCTTCATGAACACATCAGAAACCTTATGTGCTTGGTTAACTAGCACAGTAAACCTCTTGGGCCACGATGACTGTTAGGCCAGGGATGGCCTAAGATGTTTCTCACATTCCCTGAGCTAATACGAAGCCAGAGATGGCCTAAAAGTCCAGCCTGAAGACCATGTATTTGTTTTCTGCAAAGAGCTTCCCTCAGTTCTACATTTCTGTTAGTATTGTCAGAATCCTTGCTATGATGTTGGGTCTTGTATCCTTCATGTACATTCTGAAACTAAACCATCTGAAACTAAACCATCAATTTTAGTTAGTCAATGAATTAGCAATATCAATCATACACTGTTGATGGCTTACAGAAGATGGGCTAATTACCAGCAGCTGAGCTCCCACCTTTATTAATTTTTTGACTACTCTCAAACAAAAACTATTTTATCAATATCTTTAAATTAAGTCAGTGAATTTGGGGTTCACTTGCAAGATTACCAAGCATATGTTTTCTAACAAGGCCCAACAGAGGTAAGGTAAAACATTTCATGTTTTCATTAATGATGGCCAAACTTTTACTGGAAAGCTTATTGTATTGCAATATGATACCAAATTAAAATGTCTAAGAAAATCATGAGATTCCATAACAGCTGAATATAATACAAAAAGGTGGAATAGAACTATTTTCCAGTGACATATAAACATGCTTGAAGAGAAGGCTTTGGGGAAGGATAATGTGGAAAAGGATCTAGGGGTTATAATGGATTCTATGCTGAGCACAAGGGAAAAAATGTCACACTTGCAAATAAGGCAAACTCCACACTAGGGTCTGTAGGGAGAGGTACTGTGCATGAGCCTTGATTCCACACCATTTGGATCATCTGTGGAGAATGATGAGGAACGCCTCTTTTCCTAGGCTTTCTTACATCACCAACTATCTGCAAGATGCTCATGATATAAATAGCAAAGGATACCAGACTTACCCACAGCTGGGCTTCCCCTCTCTGTAACAAATGAAAGCAAAGCAGTCAGTGTCTTCCTTTTCTCTCTCTTCTTTCTCCTTTTTCTGCTCCGCAGATGAACAAGCTCAGGGACGAAACCCTGAATTTAAAACCTGAATTTAAAAGTTCTGGGTGATGAGGACTCCACACTCATTTTCTTGATAATGAGGTCCAGCATTGAAGTAATAAAGGACTCTCTTAGTAAAAAAAAAAATAAATTGTTGGAAACATGCTTCACTTTAGCATCAGACCTGCAGGTTCTTGGTACCAGATTCAGTTATCCAGGCATGAGACTGCCCTGAACACAGCAGGACCAGGAGAAAGCTCTCTTAATCTTAGCTAGCTCTCTGCCTCAGTTATGTCTCTAGTGGTGGTGTGACACCTGATGACTGACATTGTGGCTTTGTCACACATTCAGAATGGTTTTCTTGGCAGCACCACCTGTAGTTACAACCAAGATATCTTGAGCTGAAGACCATCAACAATGGTCTCAGAAGCAAAGTACAGAATTAGATTGAAATATGGTCTTTTTCAGTATAGGACCAAAGGGGAACAAAATAGGATAAGATCCTGCAGCATGATCCTGCTTAGAAGAAGGATGTCTGGTTTTCATTAGCAAAGTCAGCTTTGACTTAGTTTTCGCACCTTCCCTTCCCTTCCCTTCCCTTCCCTTCCCTTCCCTTCCCTTCCCTTCCCTTCCCTTCCCTTCCCTTCCCTTCCCTTCCCTTGTGAAGTACTGACATCCAAGCAAAACCAGAATGAACTTCCAGATTAGTATTTGCAATTACCAGTAGAGTGAATGTGGCAGCACTGGGCACTGTATGGTTACCCGTCTGTGCTAGGAAGCTGTGTGAGAGGTGCCATTGGGAACTACCTATCAGAAACCTCTGAGCTTTCATCCTTGAGTAACCACTTCCTGACAATTAAATCTGCGGATGGGAGCACACAACAGTCATTTCTACTTACCCAGGACGGCATGATGGTTCATGTTTGCCAGGCTACGAATTTTGCTCCCCATCACTTTCAAAGGTTCCTGTCAATGGTCTATAATTATGACTTCTGTTGAGTGTATAGGTTGCACAGTAACTGATCTGTTTTTTTTCCCCAGGGTTACATTAGGTGTACATACGCAGATGTAAATGTCTAGTTACCGTTTAGTAACAGCTACTATTAGCAAATAATAATTTAGTGGTTACAGACAAAATACCAAACTATTTGCTATATAAGGCCATAATAAAAACGGTCATATGAAGCCTCAGCCTGACCAGAATGCTGCCACCAACAGAGGCTAGTAGGAGGTCCTTAGGGAAATAGTATAGAAAACAGGATGGTTATGAAGTAATTCTTTCCTGGTTTAATATACCAGCTATACATAACATCTTTGTTTAAATAGCTGCATTAGAGAATGAAGAAATTGACATTGTTACCTCTGCCCTTCTCTTCTGAAGTATGCTGGGTGATCCTCATACATGTCTCTTTTTTTTTTCCCCCTTTGTGTCACATCTCTGGGCAGTTCATGTCCAATTATGCTTTTTTCTGAACACATTAGGAACTTTAGTGCCATGGGGTGACAAAGACTCAGGTTTGCTAGGTAGTACAGAAGGAACTAGAGCAATTAGACTGGCCAAAGAAAGAGGCAGTGAAAGCTATGGTACTTACCAATGATGGACTTTTGATGTTGAACAAGCGAGGAGTCTTATATTTCTCAGGTTATTTCCTCTGATACTTCCTAACTTGCATGAACATCCAGATGCTTTTATTGTTTCTAATTCTTTGTCTGTACTACACATCTCTTTCCAAAACTGCACACTTACATATTGCATTGCTTTACACCACTTTTCCTTACTAGCAGGATAATTGCTGATTCTTATTGTGACTATTCTGCTATTCTGCCTCCTACCAGCTTAAATATAAGTACCATGGCTATATGGCATGGTGAGCCTAGGCACTGTGGACACTATCCTGTCCAACATGTCAGCAACCACTGGAACTTCTTATCAGGAGTTATGATGAGTTTCTCTGGAAAATTTAAGATTGAATGTATTGCGTGGGAGGACTGACTGGAGGATTACAACCATGACATCTAGGCACCCTCTACCCCTGCTGTCTGTGTTGCTTCAGTAATCTAACTGTGATTGATCAGTGAGGCTATAAAAAGTGATGTATGTTTTTCATGTACTCTTTAAAGAACCTGGAAAATGTCTTTTCCCATGCTCTTCCAAGTCTTTATCATTGACACAAGCCCCTCTGTCGTGTAAAAATAATAACAGTTTTGTAGGCAAAATATCCTTCTTGCTCATGATTTTGATGCCTAGCTTGGTTTTATGCAGATAAGAATATGTGTGGAGTTAGGCTGTTTAATGCAACCTGATCGTGAGATGTTTCCTAACAGTTTTTCTTATATAATGTGTTTATACTCTTGATAGGGAACATATATTACTGTAAGATACACATTATTTTCTATTAGTGGAATTCTCTAACAGGAGCAATATAGATAAAACATGGCTAAAGGGTATCCAAAAAAGTCGTGTGAAATCACTCAACCCAACCATGAAGCACGCAAATGTGCATTCTAAATGTATTGCAAACAGAAATATCTAGGCAACTTGGACACAAGACTACAGCAATATGGAATATATTTTATTCTCAAAATATGTTGTGGATTTACCAAATCCAATAGCAAATCAAATGTGACTGACTAGAGAAAAAGGATCTTCCAATAAACAATCTGTGACGTGTTCCAAAACACGCCATTTATTGCTTGCACTGTGCCTTATCTGGAAGCGACACTTGAAATCACTTATCTTAGATCCTGTAATGATACGCAGTCACCACAAGATCCTAAAAAGGTAGTAGTAAATTTCTGTAGTGTTCATATCCTCTGTGTAACTATTGAAGAAAATGTCGCTTTAAAAAAAAAAATCGCTGCGCTGTTACCCAGTAACATTGAGGTATTATCCGCTGCAGCTAACTTTCTTGCTTTGTGCTGCTTCACCACCTGAAAGCTGACTTTCTAGTGACCTCTAGCAAAAACGAGCAGGATGGGCATAAACCTCTCAGAACCAAACATACTGAATCAGGTGCAGCACAGGGCACTCTGCAGAAGAAAACTCTGCTCCTCTCTCCCCGCCCTACACATCCAGCTATATATTTCTTTTGACAAGGAAACGGCCGTCCGCCACCTGGCACCTTTTACACTCTTGCCTCCTCTTGAAAGCCAAGGTGGGAGACGGGAGGGAAGGGAGAGGCTGAAGGAGAGCCCAGCTCTCTGCTACGCCGCGGGGGAGCCTCGGGGCCGGGGCCGGGGTGCGAAACGGTGGCACAGGGCTTTCCCTTCCTTCGCTTTTTTGATTTTTGTTTCCCCCACCAACCCCACCCCCCGAAGTTTATTGTAAAGGGGTAACGTTTGCGGGTTCGTCACGTGACCCTGACAGGTCCTGCCTATTGAGAGCCAGACCACCCACATGGAGGACGATGGAGCTGCTTAATAGAAACAGGCATGTAATTGTGAGGCTTTCCAGCACTCTGCAGAATGCCTGCAACCTAGGAGGGTTATTTTTTTACACTTTCAGTTCCTTTGGGGTAAAAGAAAAAAAAAAAAGGAGGAGGAGGAGAAGGAAAAGAGACAGGGAGAGGGAGGGAAGGACGGAAGGGAAGAAGGAAGGAAGAAAGGAAGGAAGGAAGGAACTAAAAGGAGGAAGAAAGAAGGGAAGAAAGAAGGAAAGAAAGAAAGAAGGAAAGAAGGAAAGGAAGAAAGAAAAAGAGAAAAAGAGAAAACAGAAGGACAGAGGAAGCAAACGCTGATGTCCCATTAAAGCCGCCAGCGCCAGTCAATGAGGGCGCACCCAGCCCTCCAGCACGGCTCCCCAGGAGCGGCTCCGGCAAGGGCAGCGATGGTACGTGCAGGCCCCGGGGGGCCACGGCGGAGCGGCAGCGGGGCGGGGGCGGCGGGACCCGGCGGGCAAGGCCCGGGCGGGAGCCGGGGGCCGGGGCAGTGTTGGAGGGGCTGCGCGGGCCCCCGCCGGGGCCGCTGGCGAAGGGGGCCCGGGGCTGGCGACGGGGCGGGAAAGGCGGGGAAGCCTCCCTCCAGCCGCCGAGGAACGGGGCTACGCCGCGGGCCCGGGGCCTCCGCCGTGCCGGTGGTCCGGGGCTGCGGTTGTCGCCCGCCGGGGCGGCCGGCGCCGCGGGGCACGGCCGGGCAGGGGCCGGCGGGGGCAGGGGGCGTTGGAGCTCCCCCGGGGCCGGAGGCTGCTCTGCCCCTCGCCCGGCCGGCTGCCCGCGCCTTGGCGATGCTGTGGCTCGGAGGCGGCGGTGGGGAGGTGCGGGGGGGACCCGCCGCTGATGGGAAGTCGCTCCTGCGATGACTCCGTGCAGTCCCGCAGAGGACGGCAAAGGGGTGCCCGGACTCAGCATGTCGGCACCTGCGTGCGCTGCGGTCCAAACAACCTGCCGTGCGGGGAGCAGAAACCCCTCTCGGGCCAGGCTCCCCCTGTAGGACAGGGGCCGCGGGGAAGATGCAGTTTGCATCGTCTTTCTCCTCGGGAAAGCTAAATAGGGCTTCTTAAACGAGGTGCACTGAGGAGCCCTTTCCCTCTCTTTGCATCTCAGCATGAATGCCCACGATCAGTGGAAGCTGCTGAAAGCATGTAGCTGTATGGAAAAGGAGGGACAGTCACTCCCTAACCACAACAGTGAAATACGTGGTGTGCCTTAGGTTAAGTTGAATTGTGGCTTCACCTCCAGCTCCAGTATTGGACTCTGTATGCGGTTGGTACCTGACATCATCGGGACTGGTACAGCACTGCTGTCTTCAGTCTTGTGCATGTTGTCCCACTGCTCCCAGGGACTGGAGGCCAGAGGATGCTCCATGACAGATCTCCCCCTGGCCGCCACCTTAGCCCCAGTGTTGGAGGTAGATCGGGGGGAGGGGGAGGCCGGCAAAAGTGGGGAGGGGAATGGGGGAGACGTCTGCTGTTGTCGCGTGGTTTTAAAAGAAACGTTGGAGCCAAGGTGGGTATCTGCCAGCTCCTAACCAGATAGCATTTACTAGTTCTGGTCAGAGGGTCTCACAATGTTTCGGCACCAGTCTGATAGGTGTATCTAATTTCTGGTTAGGGCTATTAGGGTCATTGTGTGTTTGGATTATAATCCGACACTGTATCTGGACAGGAGGTAGTATTGTTGAGAAATGTCAGGGCTGAGGAGGGAGGGGGAGGAGGAGGAATCCTTTAAAATCTATTTGCTTTCAAGAGCCGGCAGATATAAAACTGGGAGACCACTCTGAATTAAAATGTCTTGGACTTCTCTGTTTTTATCCTTATTTCACACACACATGCACACACACGCACGCACTCACACACACACACACACCTTTTATTTTGTTCTGCCTTTGCCACAGTGTATAAAGCCCTATTGAGACATGTAGGCGTGATGTGTAAACCGGATTAGCAGTATGAAAGAAAGACATACAATGAGCCTGAATTGTTTTACTTCCTTTTCATTTCTCACGCCTATATCTCTAATAAATTTGTTGCTCCAGCAGTGGGTCAAAGAGATCGTGTCGCTCAGCTTTTTTTTCTGCAAGACACGATGGCAGAGATCATGAAAATGAATGCTCTGCTTTCTGCCAAATGTAAGACTTGAGCTATATCTTTACACAGACCTGGTGTTGTCCGGACTGGCTAAAAACTGTTCTGTATAACTTTCCCCTCTCTATGCACATTAAAGTCCTGCAAGTGGCAGGGCATTTTTCCAGGAAAATAATCTGTTTTGAAGACGACTTGGGTTTATAGCGCTAAAGCCCCTCGCCGAATGTGACAGGGTCTGCGAGAGCTGGGATGTCCTTCCAGCTTTCGGAGGGAGAAGGCTGCTGCTCCCGCCGCTGTCCTCTGCAGCTCCCCGGTCGCTCTGCTTCCCCCCTGGGAGTCCGCTGCTGCGCGGCAGGAGCACAGAAGCCTCGGAGGCTCCTCCGAAGGCACATTTCCCCGCAGCCCTCCGCGGAAGAAAATGCCAGCGCTCCTGGGTTGGTGCTGTAGATCCCTCATTTGCTCCTTTGTGGCGTGCAGAGCAGCTTTCCATTAAAGGAGATCAGGGGTAATTAGCCGCATTATTTTGACAAGTTGGCTCGAGCAGTTCCCTTTCTTCCAGGGCTGAGGAGGGGCAGTGCGCTAGCTCGGTGCCTCCGCCGCCTCCTTCCCCAGGCGCGGGCGCTGCGCGGTGGCGCTGCCCTGCGGAGCGGCTCCCCGCGCTGCAGCCCCCGCCCGCCCGCCGGCGGGACGCTGCCAGTGGAAGCGCAGAAGCTCAGGCTGCCCTGCGAAACCCATTAGAAGTCGCTGCCCTGTGGCCTTGTCTGATGCCAAAGCCAGTGTCAGACCTGCGTGTGGAGCTTGGGGCCCAGGTAGACCCTAGCCCAATGAAAACGTGTGTGAGAGGCAAAAATTTGAGGGGATAGTCAAAATCGGGCTATTTTCCCACAAGTCCTTCTTCTGCCATGGTCAGCTCTCTTGTAGCCCCTACAAAAGGAAGCCAAAGTGCTGTCACTTCATTTCTGTGTCATTTATTAAGGTGATGAGATGCTCCAGCAGTGCAGTGCTCTTGCTGGTGTGTCCACAGGCGATGAGCAACTCAAAAAAATGTGTTAAAGTAAAAACAGTGTAAATACCTGTTAGCGATTGTTAACCTCTATTGGATTTGATCCCTCATCTGGCTGCAGGAAGTATGAAGCTCTGCGGTATTCAGGGTTACGAGCACAAAGGTGACCTAAGTAAGTGTCAGAGCATTACAAAATGAAGCCGCTATGGCCCAGACCCTGAGATTCTTGTACAGCAGCCCTGGCTTTGCAGGAGTCGGGAGGACCAGGTATAAAAGGTTGCAGACTGCAGACACTTTACGCAAGGAGACACCTTCCCAGGCCTTCATCATAGAGCAAGTCTGAGATAAGAAATCTGTGGGATCCCTGAGAGTGGCTGAAGATGGAAAAAAGTCCTTGGTGTGGAGGAGCAGTTGCACACACAGGGCATGCATATCACAGCCAGCAGTGCTTACAAATGTAAATAAGGGCAGATTGATTAGGAACAACATTATCACCAGGAATGTAGCATGCAGGCATCAGCTATGAGGCAAACTGGGGGCAGACACTGCTCTGACCACCCAAGTGGAGACTTTTACACTGACACTTCTTCCTTAAGGAAAAAAAAATATTCAGAAACAAGGCCAATTAGATCCCTGCAGTAATTCATCTCTTGTGTATGCTTAAAAAAAAAATAAATCCCTCCAGACCACAGAGAGAGAGGCGGGATTAGGATAGCGCTTGTTAAATTTGAGTTTTCAGACTGAGTTTTGGAACTAGGAGCAAGGACTGATGGGCGCTGGGCTATTGTGTTGAAGCCGAGCAGGCAGGAGGCAGGCAGGGCAGCTCTGGGGGCTCAAGGTGCTTGAAGGAACACTCTTCCCTGTTTTTGGAGCCTGCTGGGAGGCTGAACCAAAACGCCTCTCCACCCACCCCTTCTTTCGCCATCCCCCAGCCCTGCCACCTCATCAGACCCGGTAAGGTTGAGAGGGAGCAGGAGCAGTGGCACATCAGCTCCTAGCAAGATGGACAGTCACTTTCCCAAGCAGAAACTTGAATTGGAGGTGGGCAACTGCCTCCCAGATGCGGGTTTCAGCCCCTAACAGAAAACAGCCTCCATCAACAACCTCTTTAGGTTTCCTTCTCCACTTCTACATCTGCGTGCACCACGGCTTGCTGCTCCCAGCAGCTTTCCCGGAGGCAGCCCCGTGCAGAGCACGGGGCCAGGCCTTTATGGAGGCAGGTTTCCCAGTGTGGGAAAAACTAGGTGGGACGGGGAGGAAAGGAAAAAGGACCCCCTCACCGGCAGCTGTAACCCTGGAATGCCCCCGTCCGTGTGTGCCTCTAGGTAGTTTCATGCAGAGAACCTCCGCACAGGCCGTGCAGGGCGGTGCGGTGCGCAGCCCGCTCCCCCCGGGGCGCTGTCAGCTCCCGCTGCCGGCGCCGGGGCTGTGTGTCTGGCAGCCCGGCTGAGGCGGCCCCGCCGCCGGCGCTCGCCGACCCGGCCGCGGGGGCTTTGCCCACGACCGCTGCTCCGGGCACACGTGTGGCGGGGCAGAAGGGAAAGGTGCGCGGTGCCCGCGGGCTTGGCGGGCGGGACACCGCAGCGGGCAGGGGGCTCCCGGGCTGCCCCTCGCACCTGGAGTCCCCACACTCCCCTCTTTTTCCTCTGTATTTCTCCCCCCGCCCCCAAATGAACGCAGAGCGGGCGCGCCTTACAGCCGCGCTCCGCCACGGGCGGGCAGCAGCCGCCCTGCTGGGGGGCAGCACCCCCCCGAAGCGCCTCCCCGGGCCAGGCGCGGAGCGGCGGGGCGGGTTTCCCGCGGCCTTCCGCGCCAGCGCGCACGGAGGTCCGCTGGGGCCCGGAGCCTCCGCGGGGAGCGGTGCTGGGGGCCGGGGTGCGGAGCCCCGGGGCCGGAGGGAACGCGCGCAGCTGTAACGGCAGCAATTAATGGCCGATTCTCAATGAACAGAGACGGGGAGAAGCGGTGCCAAAAAAGTAAACAATCGCGTATAGTTCAAGAAGTGTTTAGAGCGGCCAGGCAGGCTGCGTTTCGTGGACTTTTACACTAAAAACATATTAAAATTGGCCTTCCTCGGGTTTCAGTTAAAGAATGAGCCCTAAGTTGAAACAGGCTAGCTACCGCGCAGCGTTAAATCCCTCAAGTGTTAAGTTTTCATTGTATTTTTCTAACTGGATGGAGTGGTTTTCTTGCAAGGAACTAAGTCTCCTCTTTAGTTAAAAAAGAAAGAGAGAAGGAGAAAAATCTGGCACTTTCTACTGCAGTATCCACCACCCTGTCATTATTTCTGCAAGCCTGGGAATTCAGCTCGGACCTCCCAGTATTTGTTGCAGCTTGAGGCCAAGGTGCCTCTAAAAGGATTTTCTTTTAAGGGCTTTAGAAATCGTTTAATGCTGCTTTCCCCCCGGTTCCCTCTCTTTTTTAAAAGGGAAAAATATATTTCTGCATTTCGATCTCGAGAAAGTTCCGCGCGTGTATTTGTCTGCAAGCGTCCCGGACGGGGGGCGAAAAAAAAAAAAAGGAGGGTGAAAACTTTCTTGAAAAGAAAACTAAGAAGAAAGGGGGGGAAGGCATTCCTTAATGGAAGTATTGCATGCAAAGAAGGCTGGATCTCTTTAAGGCTCCCCCTGAAGCTGGAGATGCACACACAAGGGTTGCCGGCCTGGGTGGTCTCTCTACTTTGGTGAGCTGTTGCTAAGCAGCTAATAATAGTCATGTTTGCTGAGTAATTTCTGCCCTCCCCGAGCCAATCGCCTCGCAGAAACCCAAGCCATCTGACAGCCCCGGGGGCGGGCTTTCAACTTTTTTTTTTTTTTTTTTTTCCCCTCTCCCTCTCTCGCTCTCTCTCCTCTCATACTCCCCCCCCCCCCCCCCCTCCACCCCTCCTCCTCTTTATCCAAATGGAGAGAGTCCTTTTTTTCTTCTTCATCTCATCTCTTGAGCCCAGGGGCTGCAGCTCGCTGCTGCCGCGCACACGCCGGGGGAGAGCGCCAGGCAGCCGCCCGCCCGCCGCCGCGGCGGGGCCGACAGCCGAGCCCCGCCGGCCCCGCGGCCCGCGGGAAGCACCCCGGCGCTGAGGCAGGATGGTGCAGCGCGGCCAGGCAGAGCAGCAGCAGCAGCCGCCGCGGCCCGCCGCGCCGCCGCCGCGCCGCCGTCGCTGAGCCCCGCCGCGGACAGCGGCTTCTCGGAGGCAGCGGCGGCCGGAGGAGGCGATTTCAACGGGAGCGGAGGAAAGCGCGGCGGCAGCCGGGGGGGCCCGGGGGTCGCGCCCGCCCGCCCGCCCGCCCTCGCCGGGCGCGGGGAGCGGCCGCCTGCAGCTCGGGGTCCGCGCGCGATGTGGCAATGGGAGGCGCGGGGAGCGACTCGGCCGGAGCGGCCGCGGCGGCACCCGCCGCCCCGCGCCCCGCGTGAGGCGGCCGCGCCGCAGCAGCCCCGCCAGCCCCAGCCCCAGCAGCGGCGGCGGCAGCCCCCGCAGCAGCAGCCCGCGGCCCGCAGCGCCACCAGCCCCCCGCGGCCCCGCCGCGCCCCCGGGCCCCCGGGCCCCGCCGCGGCAGCGCCAGCGGCAGCTCCCCCGTCCCGCCGGCGGCGGCAACATGGCCTCGCCCGGTAACGCGTCGGAGCCGGAGACCAGCAGCAGCGCGGGCGGCGGCGGCGGCGGCCACCCCGGCCGGGTGGCGAGGAACGGCGGCGGGAGGCGGCGAAGGACCGGAGGGAATCGGCGCGCCGCGGCGCCCGACCGGGAGTATCTGCAGCGGCCAAGCTACTGCGATGCGGCTTTCGCCTTGGAGCAGATCTCAAAGGTGCATTCAATCTTCTCACTCTTTTTTCCAGAGATACGCGCTAGTGCTGGTTTTCGGCGGGGGAGGAGGGGGGTGGCGTGTTTTCTCGCGGGGGTGGAAGGAGGAGATGGAAATGAAACGGCCACCAATAAAATGCTGGGAAAAAAGAAGAGGGACGTCTGTGACTCTTCAGTGCGGGAGAGAGTGCCCTCCTTCCCTCCCTTCTCGCAGCAGCCTGCCCTGCTGCCTACTAGCGCAGCGCTCCGCCGGCTAAGTTTCCCGAGACAGCCGCGGCTCCCTGCCGGCCTTCCCCCGGCCAGCTCCCCCTCCGCTTCCTCTCGCCTTTCCATCCCCTCGCAGCGCCCTCGGCAACACTCGCACCCGGCCGGGAGACGCGGGAGAAGGCGGGCGGCCGCTTTCTTGGCAGAAGTTGTGCTTTTGTGGAGTTCCCCGCCGAGCGCCGGCACGGCGACTGCCCTCGGAGAGGGGGTCCGCCGTCCCCCCAGCGCAGAGGAAGCCCGCGGCAGTTTTCTTCCCCGGGCGGTCGCAGGGGAAGCGAGGGCCGCAAACAAACTGCCACCGTAGCTGTGCCGCGCCGGTGCCGGCGGAGCGGCGGGGGTACGGTATTGTTGGCGGGGAAGGGCTGGAGGTGCCGCAGAGCCCCGCAAGCCCGGCCCGGCCCGGGCGGGGCGGAGGGACGGGCCCGGCCGCCAATCTCCGGCCGGCCAAAAAAATGTTCAAAGTAAACAACCTCGGAAAGCTGCCTTGCTGCAGGGATGGTTTCACTTCAGGGAGTGGATTTCTAGGCTTTGTAAAGAAGGGGGAAAGGAGGAGGTGGTGTGGGGGGGTAAAATCCATGTGGCTGCCCTCTTCCGTTCACAAATATTGTCGTAACTTACAGATGGCTGCTCTGCTTCCTAATTCAGATCACACAGCGTCTCCAAACTCTATGGAAATGAATTACTTCTGATCTTACAACGTTGCTCACCACGTGGGTCCTGCCTCAGCACCAAACTCCTGCTAGGGTCTGGGAGCGGGGGGGGAAACGGCAGCAAACTGCTACCGACTAGCTTTCCGTCACCACCCGGTGTCCCCCCACTTCCCCCCAGCCCTCCAGAGGTCTGAGGAGAGCAGGAAAAGGGACTTTTTCTCGTGCCTGTTGAGGTTCATTGGAAGTGGTTACTTCTGCCCTGGTGCTGCCAGTCTTCCCTCCACGAATGCTTTGCAGCCCGAGCTGCTGGTGGTGCCCCGAACGCCAGGAGAAGCCTGGTGGGCAGCACTGGCGGGGCTGCGGGGCTCAGATGCCATGGCATCATCCCCAACCCTTGCATTGGTCTGGGGCGAGGATGGCTACCAGCCGGTACTTCTTGTCTGCCTGTGCATGCACCCGAGGGTGGCCACTTGGCAGGGCCATGGGGCGATGGCCCTGCTGGGGGGATGTCTGCCTGAGCTGCCCAGGATGCTCGGTCCTCACTCCTGGGAACACTGTGCGTGGGAAGGTGCCCCAAGGGGCACGAGTGGCCTTGCTTGTGGGACAGCTTGGGGGCCTCTCCCCCTGTGGGAAGGCGCCCCAAGGGGCACGTGTGGCCTTGCTGGTGGTAGGGGTGGGGGGGGCTCTCCCCACCTGTCCCTGGGCAAGGAGGCATGCATCCAGCAGCCTGCAGCGGCCCCTTGGCCACTGACCTCTTCTTGCCTTGCAGGGGAAGGCGACGGGCCGGAGAGCGCCGCTGTGGCTGCGAGCGAAGTTTCAGAGACTGTTGTTTAAACTGGGCTGTTACATTCAGAAAAACTGCGGGAAGTTCTTGGTTGTCGGCCTTCTCATATTTGGGGCATTCGCTGTAGGATTACGGGCAGCTAACCTCGAGACAAACGTGGAGGAGCTGTGGGTGGAAGGTAAGTCCGGGGTGTCCCCCCCGCCTCTTTTGTTTCCGCCGCCCCATCTCCTTCTCCCCGGCCGGGTAAAGCCCGCTCGCCCGGCGGGCCCGCTCCGCGCTCCGGGGAGGGCCGGGCCGCCGGCGGGGCGGTTGGGCGGGCGGTTGTCGAGCCGAGCGGCGGGCCTAGGGCCGGGGCGCGCGCGGCCGCGGGTGGCGCCTACCACTTCTCCGCCGGCCGTGGGGGGGAAATGGGAGCTTCGGCGGCAGGACGCGCGCTCCGCGGAGGGGGTGCGCCGGGGCCCTGGCCGCCGCCAGCCGCCCCGGCCTTCGGTCTGCCGTCTCCGTGCGAGAGGGCTGCGGGGGACGGGTCTCCGCGTCCCCGTGGGTGGTGGGGGGCGGCGGCGCTGCCGGGAGGCGCCCCTCCGCCATTTTGAGAGTGCGAGCGCCCGCGGCTCGGGGGGAGGGGGCGGGCGCCTGTGTGTGTGGTCCTGTTTTTTGGACAGCTTTCAACTGTGGGGGGGAGCGTTGGTGTCGAGGTAAAAAAAAAAAAAAGGGGGGGGGGGAAGAGGAGGGAGAGTGCAACAACAGCAACAGGAAAAAAAGTCTGCCGAGGCGAAGCGGGGCCTGGCCGGCCGCGGGCGCCGATAGCGGCCTGTGCCCGGGGCGAGCCTCCTCCGGGCCGAGCCCGAAGGCGCCGGCAGGCGGACTCGGTGCTGGAGAGGAGCCGTGCCGGGGGGCCAGGGCTTCGCGGGCGGCCTGTGGAAGCAGACACCCACCTACACCTCCTCCACCCCGGGGGAAAAGGTCGGGGGTTGCGGGGTGGGCAGAGCGGTGCCGCCGGCGCCCCCCTCACAGGCCCCGAGTGTCTCTCGGGGAGTGGGGCGGCCACCCTGCTCGGAGAGGCACGGCTCCAGGCTGCCGGGGGGGTTGGTTTTTTGGCGTTTTTTCTTTTTCTTTATTTTTTTTTTCCTGGGGGAAAATACTGTTTACTTAGCGTCACATTCCCCAGTTAGCTGAAAACAGAGTTCCTTGACTGCAGTAGTTACTCTGGGTTTATGTCAAAGTCGCTTGCAGCAGAATTTGGCTTATAAAAGTTAATATGGAAGGCTGCATAAATAGTCATTGCTAAATAGCTCTCTGTATGTGTCTGTGTGGAAAAGCTGGTGCTGAGTGCAAATAAAGTTGGCGGCTGTTATGAAGGTGGTCTGTCCTGCCCTGTGGATGAATTAGAGCATAGAGGACCAGATTCCATCGTGGCAGATGACAGCCATATTGGGGTCAGGATGAGGTTCATGGGTCAGTTAGGCAGTATTGGTTTTTCTGTTTTGGAAAATAAGGTGTTACTGACTGAACCTGTTTTGGTCCGTGTAGTTCAAGAACTTTTTTTGCTCTAAGAGCCCAAAATATGACAAGATCTGCTGCCAGCTGCCAACAGGCAGTGCAGGATTCCATCCATAGTCAGAGATGTGCATTCAGGGTCTGTGGTGGTCACTAGGTCCTGTGTACCTTAAATACTAATACAAATGATTGTGAACACTCTTTTTTTTCCCACTTCTTTTTTTTAAAAGTCTTTATGAGGTTGTTGCGGCAAAGTTTCTTTTGTCAACTTTTTCTTATATGTATTTTTTCTCTGCTTTTCTATGTCTGTGTGGTAAATAGTACGTGATTATAGTTCCATCCAGGACGCTTCCCTGAAGTTTATTATCCTGATATTACTGGGGTTCACTTACTTGGAAGGGTGATCCCATCCCATTAATGCCACCAGCTTTTTGGGCCGTGTAATACCAAGGATCTACTTGCTGACGATGCCTGTATGATTGTCCTAGCAGTAAAAATGCAATTCTCAAGGAAAAAATATGATTTGCAAAATAGCCAGTTAGTTGCTGCACTGACCTCTTCTCATGTCATTATTGCTTCATGGAGGGGGGAGGGGAGAAAGTCTCTGGTATAAAATATAGTTGAAATTGATCTCTGTGGTTTTTGTGGCTGAGATGGATTCATAATGGAGCTGGTTGTACAGAGTTGACTGATGTAATTTCACATCCGTTTAGTTTTCATCAGAGTTAAATAATGTAAAAAAAGTATTAAAACTTTGCAGTGAGAAACTGTTGTGTTTCTAGATTGCAAACAAAAGACTTGGTGATTAAGATGAAATACAGTATTCTGGATTTCATTTAAATTGACCTCTAGTCTTCCTGTTTTAGCACTACATGATGATCTACATAAAAGAGCCTGCTAGAATGTGCTTTCTTGATAGAGGTTCTCTAGATGTTCTGCTCATGAACCCGGGTGTTAAACAAATAAACAAACCAAATAGTAATCACATATTTCTGTTGTGACACTATAGACAGAAGTACAGAGTGAGAATTTGAGATGAAACAGGTATTGAAAGACGTGGTATGGAAAATGCTGCCGTTCTTATATAAAAGTGAAAAGCAGTGACCAAACTCATTTTTCTGTGCTTGTGTGCACCTGGTCCTCACAGGTTTTAAACTACACTCCACAGAGGCTATTCTACTAAGGGACCCTTTAGATCAAGGTTTCTTTTAGTAGAAGCAGTGCCCTGTTTATTTCAATAGCGGTCTTATTTTTTATCTTTTGTTTACTGAGAGTTTGAATGAACTGGGCAATGTTGGCCAAATATGGTAGGTTACTTGAAATATATGTCAAGTAACAGTTTTGATTTGCTGCTGAAGCTTTTTACAGTTACTACTGCTGAGTAAATTGGCAGTATTTACATAAAGAGACTGATTTTGTGTGGCGTATTTCTGAATACCATGAAGCATGGAACGTAATACAGCACTGAAGTTTCTGGAAGTAAATGGTTGCTTTAAAACCATAACACAATTAATTAAAAATAGTGAAGTGAAGTTTGAATGAGTTTTAAGACCATGCACATTCCAAGATAAATGATTAGTAGTCTGGGCCTGAAGCTATTATGGCTGAAATATTTACATAAGAAGTTTAGAAACCCACCTGGTAGGCAAACTTTGAAAGAGAGAAAAAGAAAAACAGATCTCCAAAACATCATTCTTTCAGTTTTTCTGTAGTAGTCTTCCTCCTTCAGAATTTGTGCCAGCACTCTTGGCCTTCTCTGAGGCTCCTGATACCAAAGTGGCTTTCCTCTCAGCTTGTGTCTTGGCACAAAGTGTTGTAGAGTAGCTTTTTTCAAATTTTTTTTTTTTTTTTTTTTGAAAACACAATCTTCGTCTGGCTGCTGTTCAGAGCACTTCAGTTACTACTATGTGTCTTACAGTGTGCTCTCAATCTGTGCTCCTGTCTTGTAGTCTGGCTCGTTGTCGTCTTTGACTGAGACATATACCTGTTTCCCCTCAGCCCATCAGCAGATCTGTCATGCCCTTGTGCGTACCTTGCTACTGGAGGATGCTTGTTTTAGTTCCTCGGGCTGGCATTTTAATGGCAGTCCTGTTATCCACAGCCATTCAGCTTTAGTTGAACTGCTGTATGTGGGTGTCCATGCATACTGGAGTTGTGGAGACTGTTTAGCATCTTTATACATCGTGTGCCCTTGAGAGAACAAAAAAGGCTTTGCATTGATTTCCTGTGTGACTGAATTTTGTTGGACACAGATGTGCTTTTAGAAACATCCATTCATAACTAGAAAGTACTGTGGATGGAAAAGAAATCATGCCCATAACTGGTCATGTTTTTTGCTACCACTCTAATAGGCACTCTAAGACCCTGTGTGTGAACAGCAGTCACACATGTAAATTCACAGCCTCTGCTTCTGAAAGAAGTTAGTTTTGTGGCTCCAGAGAAGGTTCTGTTAAGCGGGGCTTGAAATTTGGCTACTGCAGTGCCTTGAGTGGCATTAATTGGAGCAGCTCGTAAGGGGAGAGATGGTCCAGTCTTGTACCTTGATAATTCATGTCACCAGTGTCTTGGGATTTTTTTCCCCTCACTTTCTTCATTACTTTTTCCTTCTTTAAGAGGTTGAAGATCATGGTGTTCTTTCCTCCTTTTCTTGATTTCTGCACTTTTTGAACGAGCTGTAGCTCAGTCAAACCGTTCCCTCTTTAAGTAGCCCTCTTCACAAAGCTAACAAAGCTCTAGCCAGTTTGAAGGAAGAGGGTGGGTGATACAGGCAGGGATAGAATATCCTGCAGGGAAAACAAAATGCCTCAGTAGCCACATAGTAGGTTTGGTACTGGCAACAGAGTGAGCGTGTTCTAATTTTAAGTGAATTAGGACTGAGTCCGTGCATCAGAATGTTTACAAGTGAAGTTTTGAACTATGTGTAGTACTGTTTCCTTTCACTCTAACGGGACAAAAATCAAGTTACTCTAGTATTTGTGGCTGACCCATCTTAAGACATGTTAATCTGCCTGTGCAATGTACGAATGAGGTGAAAATGAGGAAAGCGTGTGAGTGATACAGGAACCAGTATGATTTCCATAGATTGTCAGTTTGCTTAACCCAGCAAGATCAAGTGCAGGTGGAGAGGAAAGTTTTTCTTAAATTCTGCCTAAGGCATCAGTTAACTTTGCACTAGTATTCTTTGGAGAAACAAAAAAGAATAGTAAAGGAATAGATATTCGTGGATTTGTTGTTTCAAGGAGACAAATTTATGCGATTGGGCTGGAATAACGTGTTTGGTTTGAATACAGTTAGCAGGAATTGACCCGTCGGGTATAATTTCCTTCACCCACAAACGTGCATATTTGTGCACAGCCGCGGAGTAGTACTGTTTTAGATGTGCTTGCACCTGTATCACCACATTGACACAGCGTAGATGGCAGAAGAGCAGAAGTTACTCTGCTGGTGAATCTGAGGTGGGGTGTTGGTAGGTTGTGTGACAGTCTGGGGGGCTGTCGTTGATCACATCACCAGATCCATTAGTTTCACATAGATCAGTGACATAAGAGCTTGCTTACTTCTGAATACTGACTTGCACTGTGTTGTGTCCCTCAGTATGTAATGGAAGTTCATTAGAAGGTGCCTATATGGAAAATTTCCCAGTCCACTCTTTTGTTTGCATTAAGTATGATTATTGATTATGTGGTTTCTCAAATGGGAAAGTAGGAGTGCTGTTTCCACATGATGGCTGAAGGATGGTCATCTGGGCGACATGGTCTTCTTAACGTTTACTGGTCAAAACGGAAGAGTATTTCAGTCCATGCTTCAGTTTTGAAAAATAACATCAAATTCTAATATTTAAGCTTTACATGATGTTTGTGGATAAAAACATTGGGACAGTAGATGTTACATTCCTGTGAATTTGAACTCCCTCTGTTTCTGTGTATTGAAAGTTGTTAAGAAAAGATGTTTAAAGGTTTTAGTTATATGGGTGTGGGTTTTGGATTATTATCTTTCAGGGACCTGCTATTAAATTCAAAATCACTGGTGGTCTCTGTTCACAGTTTGATCTTGACAGGTGTCCGCATCACTGCTCTGAGTTGGTGCTCCTTGCTGAAAAGTTCATACATTCAAAAAAACCCTCCAGCTTCACTGTTAAAAATTCCTTTTTTCTTCTGTAAGAGTTTTAATGAAGGTATTATACATGGCCATTGAGAAGGTAAAGGGTGAAATCCTGCACTTAATGAATGAATGTAGTGGCAGAACTTGGAATGACTTTAGTGTAGCCAGG
Organism: Chroicocephalus ridibundus; assembly: GCF_963924245.1. Classification (NCBI taxonomy): domain Eukaryota; kingdom Metazoa; phylum Chordata; class Aves; order Charadriiformes; family Laridae; genus Chroicocephalus; species Chroicocephalus ridibundus. Next base: position 41,443,621 of record NC_086316.1, read on the forward strand.
CCTTTACCATGTAAAAAGCTGCAGCACACTAACAGCGTGCCCCTGCTCTACCTCTTCTGGGAAGGGCAAAGGGAGGATCTCCTGTAGAACTGGCACCTGCCTAGGCTCTAAGTGCCTGTTTGCACGGGTCCTTCTGCCTTTCGGATTTAGGAGGCGTTTAATTTACTCAAGGCTGCAGAAAATTAATCTTCCAAACTTAAAACACTGTTGCCAGTGTCTGTGCCCTACAGATCCTTGTTTGGAAGGGTCTGTTTCCTTCTCTGTTGAAACGTATATTTAAACAGGGCAGGGCCTCGCAGTACCATTCCCCTCTTCCTCTCTTCTGAGCTTTGACTGTCATCTTGCACTCTGGGGATGTTGCTGCTTGCAAACAGGGTGTGAAGGCATTTTGGTAGTTCTGGAGAGGTTAGAGATTTCGGTACAGAAATCCTGGAGTGAAGCAGAGCAGTTGATAGCAATATTGCTTTGTTTTTGGTCTTCATGACACTATTGCTGAGCAGGAACAGGGATAATGTAGGTAAGCAGAAGAGCTAGCTCAGCTGCAGGGCTGGCTGCTGCTGGAGTTGTGGTGCTGTGTAGAGGTGGTAGTGAGTAGTCTGAGGTCTATTACCAGCTGCTGTTACCTACTAAGTGGACTCTCTTTTTCTTTTTTTTCTTTTTCTTTTTTTTGGGGAATGGGCCGCCTTTTCTCATTATTCCTCAGCAGACACTGGTTTCAGACAAGAATGAACTCTAAAAGCCATGAGTACTCAAACTTGCTTTCAACAGAGAATGCATTAAGGAAAATTCTAGCTCCTCACCCTGACTCCATGTATTTTCATGATTTATTTTTTCCGTAGGAAGAGGTGGTCCAAGCCCTGTTATTAAGTAGCATTTGTGGTGGTTCCCCAGAAAGTAGTAATACTACATAGTGTATGCGTGTAACAGTTCCTGACTGCTCAACAAATTTAAAGGCTGTTGCATGCAAGTGGATGTTTCAGTTACACATAACTGTTAGAAGGCTCCAAAATATGACAGCTTCCAGATGTATGAACCGACTGATCCCTTTGTTTAGATTATGCACCACAGCTGATGCCTAGATTAGTGCTGGCTGGACAAAGCTATGGGAGATTTGTCTGGTTTCCACAATGCCATGTTTATATTTCATTTGGATTTCTCCTTCAAAGCTGACCTCCCTATGACCTGTTGGAGCTGTGTCCACTAGGATGCTAGTTTTAATGTGTCTGCAAGTGCTTTCACTTTGGTGTCTAATGGAACTTGCTCTCCTTTTGACAGTCATGGACTTTTATGCACAATCCTTTTAACTTAGCAGTGAATTACGCACATCAACCTATGAGCACTCAGGTAAAACCATGCTTGTAAAGTTTGCTGCCCCACAGCTAGCTTTTTAAGAATATTCTGATTGGTTAAAACAGTGTTTTGGTTAATAGACCTTGTGGGGCTGTTCCCTGTCAGGCATTTTCTCCTGTATATTGAATTTAGTCTTCCAGCCTTTGCACAGTGCTTTTTTCTCTTTACAGATGATGGCATGGACATACAGAGTTCTGACTGTTCTTTTTGGAGTTTAGCAGCAGCCAGAGTACAGAATTCTACGAAGAAGTTCATTCTTCTTTATATCTACAGTTATATATATATCTATATATACAGTTACATATATTTTCTCAATCACTTATCTTCAGTACGCCTTTGGTTCTTCTCATTTCTATAGTCTCTCCTTCTTTGTATTATGCAGGGGGGCTTTCCCCATTTATGTTTGTGAGTTAGTCTACCTGGGAAAACCTGAAGAAATCAGTAAAGCTCCTTAAGGGCTAAGTGACAGTTCTACAGTAAGTTAGGGTAGTTCCCTGTCAGAGTTCAGAAAGATAAAAAGATACACAACTTTCAGAAACTGTATGGTTTTCTACTGTTGATGCTTTACTGGAGCATGATATTCCCAAGATGGTGCCTCATGACAGGAAACTCAGTGCTTTAAAGTATGATTTCTGCGCTGAAAATGCATGCTGTCTTATAGTGGCCACTTTATTTCTGTGCCTATGAATCAAGGAGAACAGGAAAATGTTTTGCCCCTGTTTTGCATGATCTGTGGTATTTTAATATCCACTTAGACTGTGCTAAATATGACTGATGAATACTGGACAGGATAAACAATATTCATCCTTGCTGTTAATTGAGTGGCTTTGACTTGGAAAATTTTTCATTTTACTTTGTACTAGAAATAGAGTGGAGCTGCAAGGAGTAACTTTGAATTCAGAATTTAAAATAAAATATTTTTTCTTAATTCCTTTTTTTCTGTATGAACTTTAATATCTGTAAATTCAATTTACTCGTTACTGTCTTTTCTCTTGTTATTTTCATTCAGTGTCACCTCAGTTTCTATAAACATCCTGAATTTGGCAGAAGCTGTAGTTTCATGAGGTAAAAAAAGCCCTTTATGGAAACTGCTGACCATATAGATGTTTTGATGTGTGTAGAATTTTAATTTTGGTTTTTAGAATGAATGTCTTGGCTTTAAGTTCTGCTTGGTTTTGGAAAACTTAGTTATTTCAGTGCTTGAGCAAAATATATAAGAGGTACGGGAATGGGCAGAACCATAACCTGATTCTTTCTGCAAAGGTGCTGCTCCTTTAGAGAATTGTACTGAACTTAATTCCAGCTTCAAATATACAAGTAATCATTGTATATTTGAAACATCTGTATTTTGTTCATGTGCAAGAAAAAGCTGATGTTTTTAAGGCACATGTGCAGTGTTCTACAGTCATATACCTGAAGTTGGAACTGATCCCTTAAACTGTAATACAGTCTCCATTTACTAACAGTGAGATAAATTAAAAGAAACAGCCTTCTCTTGTTTACCAGTTTGATGCATTTTTGCTTTTCAGTCAGTAACCAAAAACTAAGTGCAGCAAAGTAGAAATGAGCACTGTTAAGTCAAGTTGTATGATTTTTTTTCCCCCCTTAAATCATTGCTTAAGGGCTTCTGGCCCCTAGCTCAGGAATCCTGCCCAAAAATGCCAGATGTATTACACAGTCAAGTATTGCAATGTAAATAGTGTTCTGTGCCATGAGAGCAGGGTGGTCCACCTCCTAGTTAAAAAAAAAAAAAAAAAAAAAAAAAGAGAGAGAGAAGAAAAGGGAAAAATCCACATGCTCTGAAATAAGCACAGTAGTTGTAGTGTTATTTGTGTTTTTGGCTGCACAACCAGTATTTTGGAGCTGAAAGAAAACAGATAAATTAGTGCTTTAGACTGGCAGATAATAATTGAAACTGAGATGCCAGAAAGTAAGATGTGTCTTGGCTGAGGCTGCTTAATTTAGTCAAATGGGCATGTAATGAGTAAAATACTAAAGTAAAGGCCATTGCTGACAGGCAAAACCTGTTACTTTACCTTATTGTGAACAGCAGTCTCGTGCACATGGAAGCAGAGTGGACAAAGGATGGGAAGTAGGGAAGGCAGAAGCATAGAGTTCTTCTCGACCTCATGCTGTGTAATGGAAAAACTGGGTATGTTACCGTACCTTCTGAGTATAAACATTGCTGAGCTGTTCTTGTTTTTAATTAAATAGCCTTTGCTGTATATTAACAATGACTTACTTTGCAGTGTGCTTATCTTCTTCAGATGCGGCCGTGGATACAGGAGGTTTATTTGCACATTTTTCCATTTTGTGTATGAACGTGTCATTTCGTAACACTTAAAACTAGCTGAAAGGAGATTCCACAAATCTGACCTGAAACGAAATTGCCAAGGGTGATGCAGTAATCAGATTTACGTTTGGGTTATCTGGCAAATCTGTGAATTGCCATAGCTTCCTTAGGTGTGTGCAGAGGGGAAAGGGGTTATATAGCGACTTATTTGTATGTGATAAACTGTGTTTAAATAGCTACAGGAATGTAATCCCAATGCAGATCTCAGTGTAATCTCCTCAGTGAGATAACCAGAAGAAAAATAAGCTTTAGGAACTCATTTGAACCTCTCTCTTCCTGCTAACATTACGATAACATTAAAAAAAAAAACCAACCCTATCCATTACCACTTTAAATTTTTCTTCCTGAGTTACCTTGTCTGTAATGGTAAAAAAAAGTATACAGATATTTGAAGAAGATACTTTCTTGTACCAGTTTTCCTAATGGGTATTTCCTGTGCATTTATCTTATTTGCCTCTCGATACAGGTCTGATTCTGATTTATTTACACCAGTCTTATTCTACTGACTTCTTGAGTGGTTTCCCATACTCAGAAAAGAAACCCTTGCTGTTTAGAAGCTGAGGCTGGTTAAGTGGTGGATAATAGAAAATATGATATTCTGGTGCAAATTATTAAGATCAAGAAACAAAACTAAACCATGTTTAGTATGACTTCCAACTGTAGATAAAAGCTATCAACTTAAAGGAGTTGTGATCAGGCGTAAACATCTATTAACTGCTCTTTCTAGAGATTTGGGGAAATAGGATGACCTTTTTTATTCTTTTTTTCTTTTTTTCCTCTTTTTTTTTTTTTTTTTAAATAGGCTACAGTTTCACATGGCTTGCAAAAGAAATCTTTCTCCCTTTTTGTTTCCCACACCAATTGATTTATCATTTTGCTTGCAAGCAGACTTAGAATGTTAGGGCAGGAACACACTCACTTTTTTCTCGTAACTTTTTTGTTGCGGACCGAAACCAGTTGACTTGAATAAATTTTTCTGTGGCCTGAATGAAGCCAGCAACGTGGAAAAATCTTGCCATTCAGAGCCGTCTGAATGTACATTTCAGCCACACAGTAAGCTGTATTGGTAGGCAGTGGACTGCTAAATACAACCATTTTTCGCAGCAGAGAGTTAGACAGGTGATTAGCATAATTAGCACAGAGTAGGCTATACATATGGTAATGTTAAGTGTGTAAATGCCAGCTGCGGTGTAAAATTTATGTCAGGGGTCGACAGGGCTGTGCGAAAGTATTGTGTTACAGCTGCAGGTCAAAGCCTCCATTGCTCTACCCCCTTTTCTCTTGTTGGTGAATGCGCTAAACAGAGGAGAAAGACGGACAGAAATATAACAGATAAGGCTTTGATTGAACAGCCTGGTTCTGTGCAAGAGGGACTGCTCTTAAAAAAAAAAAAAGTGGAAAACCAAAAAAACCCCAAACCCAAAAAACTACACACACACATGCGAAACAAAAGTCCCCCTCTTTCACTATAGATTTTATTTTGTATCATGCTGGCTACAAAAATGTTGCTGTCTTAAAGCGATGTCATTACGATGGGGTGAGGGCGATCTTTGAGGGGGGAAGTACGAGGTTGATAATTATGGTTTAAGGAGCAAAACCAAAAAACTTTAATTCACCATCTCCTTTCTGCATTCCAACCCACTTTTTTTTTTAATGTCTCTGTTACTTACTGCACTTAGGGGGCTAGGAATTAAATAGTCTTGAAGGTGACAGTGTTACATGTAATAAAATCTCAACAGTGCAACAATCTTTGAGCTGCATGACTGGTTTTAGACTAAGTGCCAAAATTTCCTCTGTGGTTTTGTGTGTGGGTTGCTACACTTATTCCCCAGGTTCCTCCCACCTCCTAAACCACCAAATTCTTTATAAATTAAAAATGACTAATACGGGTTTATTCTTTTAAAGGAGCACAGCGTTGAAGGGTACACATCTTTTTAAGCAGCTGATGGGGAAATCTGTAAATCTCTTTGTTGCCATAAACTGTTCATTCATATATTTCACTTGCAATTCCTACCCCCCCCGGCCCCCCCCGCCTTTTGTATTTTTTGTAGTTGGCTATAAGGAGTGGTGGTGTTGACAGAATATAGTTCACACCACACTGACCTTGTGATGAAACTTCCTCACAGCCGCAGGGGGTCCTTATGAATCAGCCCCTAATCCAGCTAATCCCGCTTGCAACAAAATCATGAAAGTGGCTCCCAGCGATGTGTGTTTCCCTGTGCAGATGCAGCAGGAAGGGGCGGCCTTGGAAATGCAGCGGGACGGTGGTGCGGTGCCGGCTGGTCCTGGGGGCCGGGGGCTGCCCTTGCGCGGGGAGGGGGTTCCTGTTGTGCCCGGGGTTGAAGGCACCGGTGGCGGCTGCGGGGGGAAACTGAGGAGGTGCCGGCTGACAGCGGGGTCTGGTAGAGCCTCCCGTGTGTCTTGGCAGCCTCCCATAGTTGCTGGTTCAAAGGGAGAACGGACCATTGTTGCAGTCTGGTGGGCTTGGTAACGAAATGAAATTACCTGCGTGATCGGAGTAGCCAAAAATGGAAAATAAAGGTTGTGTTGTGGGGTGTGTTTGGTCATTTGTTTAGCATTCTTTCCCAGCCTTTTCTGCTTCAGAATAAACTTGGCCATATGGTCACCCTCTCGGAGTATCTGACGGGAATCTCTGATTGCATCCCGCACAAAATGAAATGCGGTCTTTACTGCTTGGTGTGAATAGCAAGCAAACTATGAAAAATGGGCCTCCTGACAGATGCAGCACTGTCTTGGGAGCTGGTGGCCAGTAAGAAATATCGAGGTGGGGGGAGCTGTGACAGGCAGCAGGTTCGGTGCTGGGGGGAGTGCTGACCTGACCTGATTGTGTCCAACAGTGAGAGCAGTTCTGCTTCAGTGCAAAGCCATTCAGAAGGAAGCTGCTTAGGCAACAACAGATGGTTCAGCAAGCAGCTGGTAGAGAATACTTGAAAGAAACTGTACCCTGTTTCATAACATGTTCATTCCTTTCATTTTTCTATACGTTAGTTTCACTGTCTCCTCAAAGCAATATTTAGGAAACAGTATCCCCTAAAAGGTTCTGGATGGTTTTTTTTTATTGCTGTTTGCTGCTCCCTTAAAAAAATTGCATTCAAATTTTGTGCTACTCCATGTAGAGACAAAATTTGTGCTATCCCAGGAGTACAGATGAAAAGACTTAAAAATGCTGCTTTTAACCACACAGGAAAACAATTACATATTTGAGGAAAGGGCACTGAGAGGTTAAATGAAAAGTTGGGCCTAGAGGAAAGCTGACTGCTGTGGAACAACACAGCAAATTGTTTTTAACATATTACCCAGCAGAAGTTCTTATTCAAGTTAAAGTAACTTAAAACAATTATATTCAGCTGTTTTGAAATCCTTAGGTTTAGACCTTGAAGCCCCTTATACCCTTCTCAGCAGAACTCCTGGAAATCTAGTTACTTCCATGTATAATTGAGGATTTTCCCCTGTTACGAAGTGTGCTCAAGTGTTTTCTTAAATTACCGAAAAATAAAGATTCAGCTTTGCTTCTCAGCAGGTGTAAATGGTTACATGACCATAAACTGTTGGAGAGCTGCTGTATTAGCTGCCTGTGCTCACTCTAGGCCTTCTTCTTGATTTCTAGGAAAAAGCAGAGTCTAGAGTCCTTTGTTCCTTTGCCACTTCATCCAGAAAATTCAATAGTTGGGCTTCTCCACCAAAGGCTGTGGCTTAGCTCTGACCTGAAGGGACCATGTCGTTGGAAGAAAGGATAGTTTGCTCTCCATGCCCATTCATTCCACAGTCTCTTTGTCAGGATGGTCAACAAGGATGCCAATTGTGGCAGTGGTTTTCTATAATGTGGACACCTGCCTGCTAGGAAATGGACTGAGACCACCAACTCATTTTACATAAGCTAGCAAACAGCTGTCAGATGGTAAACAACTTGTGGTCACTATTGTTCCTGGCTGGATTAGAACCAGTGACCCAGAGGTGAACAGCTCATATCCTGTTACCAAGGGCATGTGTCGCAGCTCAGTAAGCAGCTACTGCGTTTTATGTTTAATTGGAAAGTTTGAGTTGTGTGTACCAGTTTTGCATATTATTGTACATTTCAAAGCTGCTTGCATGTTTTGTTTTTTTCAGTTTGTAGTCTTCAATTTATTCATTTTTGTTTGTTTTTCTTTGCTGCACTTTTCCAGTTTTTCAACCCAGAGGGGCACCAAGCAAGAAATCCATCAAAAAATGTCTACTTTTTTAACAATCTATTTTACCCAATCATAAATAATGTTTTTCTGCCTATGGGCAATACAGATGCATACATGTAAAATGAGCTTTTATTTGATTTTTAGAAAGAAAAGGTTTTAGCTCTTAAAATTGCAGAGAAGGTTTTCCACTACAAGCAGAGGCAGCTGTTGTTGGGCTGTCTTCCTGAGTATGCAGACAGCTTTGTGTCCTTGTCACAGCTCTAAACTTTGTCAAACTGTGACAGAATGAAAAGCCATCTTTGATGTGTGTTTTTATTTTTGCTATTCATAATCATGTCAGCATTAATGAAATTTGTAACAGCAACACTGGAGTCATCCCCAGCATGTGTGAGCAGAAACTTAACTCATATCATATGATGGGTTGCGAGATAAAAAGCATCCTTTTGAAGTGCTTTGGGGTTGGGTTTTTTTGGTAACTTTTTTTTGCATTTGTAGGCCACAGCCTTTTATCTTTGCATTCTTTCTCTTTTCTTTTTTTTTTTTTTATTTTTCTCTCTTTTTTTAAGCAGAACCAAAGAACCTGGTGTTACCTAGTTCTCAGTGTGACGGAAAAGGTTGAGATTGCTTCTGTATTTTCCTAGAAGCCAGTGGAGCTAAAAAGGGATTGACGTCATTTAAATCTTCACATTCGGATGTGATAATATTCTAGACAGACAGTGTCCTTTTGCTGGACATTACAGTGGGGGAGAAGGAGAACTGTAGAGTGGCTGCCTGGATGTTGGGAAGGGAGATGGTAGGGGAAAGGGAGATGGTAGAGCACAGACTGCCTTGACATGGGCAGACACAACCGTCACCAGCAGAGTAAGTTCCATGTGAGATAACCTAAGACACAGCATGGAGTTTTTGACTGCCTGTAGTCCAGTGCTGGCACAGATCATGTCTAATTACATGATAAAGATTGTAATTTTTCATTGATCTGTTGCACAGCCTATTGAATGACCATGTAATCTCTTTAAGATGCTGATTGCTTACCACTGTGTTCTAGCTCTTGTAAACTCATCATTTCTCAACGGATTTTTTTTTTTTGGTAGCTTAATTTCAGTCACTCCCCATGAAGTCTTTATTTTCCATAGTTAAATACATGAGCAGAAAAAAAATCATTGCAGGTAGCCAAAACTTTTTTATAATGTAATCCTGATGGGTTTACATTCTTAGCATCATTAGAGTATCAGATACATGAAATATATATGATCATGTCTTACAGTCAGTAATGAATAAATTCAGAGGTCAACCATGTAAGCCAACAGCAGTTCTGAGTTTAAAAGCAGACAGCATTTTAAAAGTTTAAAGAAGTGAACGTGCCAGCCAGTCTCATTTCTTGTACTGACTAAACTTAAATTTCAATTAAAGTGTTTTGGACTTCCTCCCAGCAGTTTTACCCCTGTACTCTACCAGTCAGGTCTAGAGGATGATAATTCTGAGGAATGTGCTGTCTTCCCCACTCTTCTGTCAGGATGCTAGCTAATACTGTCTGTGTGCAGAAAAACTGTATTCTGTTCCTGACAAAGAGCAGCACAGACAAGCTCAAACATCCGAGAGAACATGAAGACAGAACTCCCTAGAGAGCAACAGGAAGCTTTAAATCAAAAGGCCATTATTTTTCTGTGCCCAGTAAGAGGCAGGGTAATCTTCATATCTGCCAGAGAACTTCAACTCTTTATCTCAGTTTCTTTATAGGAGGTTTTGATCCTGTGTGAGTAGTACTTGGCTGTTATGTTTTGTTCTCACGAGGTCTGTGGTCCTTTATCAGTAAAAATGGAAATTGTCATTGGTGTCATTAGTCTTTTGCTGTGTGGCAGGTGTGAATGCTTGTAATCCTCATATGCAATTAGAAAAGGGAGGGGAAGCTGTGGCTGGGCTGACTTTATCTGCGTATCATTGTAGTGGACCAAAACTAGTTTCATTTTGTAGTTTTTGAGTAAAACCTGTATACACATGTAATACAGATAAACGTGGGAACAGCAGAAGGAGAGGCTACATGAGGAAGCAGAGTAGAAGCAAGCCCTTAACAGCAGCCAAAGTTGAGGGAGATAGGCTATGTAGGATGCCAGGGAGAGAGGTATGAAGAAAAGGATCCTTCCTGGTTCCCATCCCGGCAGAGAGAGGGTGCTGAAGAGTGAGAAGGGAGGGAACCTGCAGCCTTCCCCAGCACTCTCCATGGGTGGAGCGCATTGCATAGCAAGGGGCTCTCTGGTCTCCTTGCAAGTCTGAGCTGTTCTTGTCTTTCTATGCACACGGCTGCGAAGGTTGAATCTCAGGTGAACACACTGGGATGTTATTCTCAGTCTTTGTTTTTTATATGGTTACTGAATCATGAAGGGTTTTTATTTTCTGTTTCTCTTTGGTTCCTGTTGTGCTGATAACAGGTATTGCAAATTGCAGAGGTTGCCCGTGTTGGCTATTGTGCAGGCTGTAATGTAAGCATTGTAAGGGGTACTGGCCTATGCTGTGGTTTATCAAAAAGGGTCAGCATCTTTCAGAGGGATGAAATGAAAACATTGTTTATGTGAGGTGTCCGTGACTTTTAGAGGTATGATTTTATTGCTTTGAGTTGGCACTGTCAAAAGCTGGTCTGGATTGCTCTAATGATACACATTTATAGTCCTGGAAAAATGAAAAAGATGGTGTTGCTCGAACAAAGCAGAAGTGCATCTGCCCCCCAACAAGTGCTCAAGTGGAAACGCGTTAAGGCCTATAGTCTTCAGAAGGGAGGTTCTCCGGAAAATTTTGCTCCGTTCACACACCTCAAGCTTGTCACAGAAGAACTTAGTCTTCAAAACCAGTAGGTATTTCTGTAAATCTTGGCTTTGGTTTCTCAAAGTCTGTCCTCCACATTGGTAGGCAAGCATTTTTATCCCAAGTGTTTGGCTCTCAGGAATGTTCTTTTTTAGAGGGAGCTTGCTGTCTACTAAGCTGCTTGTTGCACAGTTGTGCATAAGGTAACTATTGAATGGTTAACAGAGGTAGTGTTCATGCCAGAAAAAAATAAAACCTCAGGCAATTCCAGTAACCTGAACTGGAACATTGTAAGATATTCTGAAAAAGAAATATTTCATGCCTTTTGAGCAACTGGACAGTAAATTAACAAGCAGTGATTTTTGGCTATCACTCATTGCTTGATTTAGGATTGATCCCTTAGCATAGCAGAGGTCGGACTTACTCCTGAGACTGGTCAGTGTGGAAGGGACTGCAGTTCCCAGTGGTGGATTCCAGAGTTCTTTATAAGCATATTAATGTAATGACATCTACATTTTGAATGCTAATTGTGAGAAAGGTGTAGGTAAGACAGTGACATTCGCACTGGAAATGAGCACATGAGCTAAATGACCCATAACTTCGAAACTGTTAGTAAGTCAGTGGAAGGAAATCTGTCAGAAATCATGCCAATGAAAACAAATACAGTTTCACTCTTATGTCATTGGAAGGTGCATCAGTGTTGTGCAAATGTACACTAGAGGCAAGCAAGTTTTGTTTTTCTGGGTGCTTCCCACTTAAGATGCACTGAAGCATTTTAATGTGTGATGACTGAAACACTGGGACTGTGACCCCAGTGCTTGGTAATGGGATCTACAGCCTTTCACCTATAGGTCATGGGTTCAGGTCTGCCTCAAGTTAAGGATGACTAAAACTTGTTACCACCTGGCAGCTGTTCATTGCTCTTGGGGGAGGGAGACATGGTGGTCCTTACACAGTTCTTAGCAACTCAGCATCCATACTGACAATTACTGCTCTCTTCAGGCCCTTCAGAAGGGGAAAGAATTTAGTACCTTCGCCAGCTTCTGTTCAAGTTGGTGGGGATGCTGAGGAAGAGCAGCAGTGTATTTCATGGTATTGCTCAAGGCAGATCTCATGTGTTCTGGTGAAGAGCTAAGAAGGAAGCCTGTGGATGTCAGGGAGGGAGAGAAGAAGACACTTTCCTCTTCTCTGGAAAAAAACAGGTTTTTAACAAGAACTAATACTCAGCAACAAAGATGCTGTCCGTAAAACTGTCTCATGTTGAACACTGGCCTTCCAACACATTCTTGAGAATTAACAACTGGTAAGTGAGAAATGGTGCCAGGACACTGGTGTTATTACTTTGTCATGATTTTTTTCATCCTTTTTTAAAAAAAAAATGTTAGCTAAATTGTACAGATGGCATAGTATCTCTTTCCTGGTAGGCAGACACCCAGAATCTGATGGTGCTGATGGAAGGATGGTGTACAAACTGCTGCATTGTGTTACCACTGGCCATGAGACAATGTACCGATCTGTAATTTAAATTGGCATTTTGGCTTGTGGGAATTTGTGCCACCAACTTGGCGTCTAGGCACTAAATCATAATGAATCATGTGATAAAGGACTCGAATGCCATCAAGTGGCTTTTGATATACCAAAAAAGAAGAGTGATGTGTGGACTTTGTCACCAGGATATTAAAGCGAAGCAGTTCTGTCTGTCTTTGATACGGAATAAAATGGGAAGTATTGGTACCGTATGCTATAGATACAGTAGCATTTTCAGTGTAAAATGTTGTCACCAAATATAAGACAACAGGAGTCCATGAAGGAAAACCACAAAACACCACTATTTTGTTCACTGGTCATATTTGCCATTACATCATCTGTCTTACAGTGTGGAAATCCTATGATGACTATAATATATGGTGTTTGTTTTGTTTTTTTTTCTTACAGATGTAAGGAATGACTTTCTGCAGGGCGTGCAAGTGTTGAGCACAGTATTGCATATCTTCAACACAGTACGGCCAGAGGCTTCAGGCACATTTCAATGACATTTTTAGTGGTTTAGTGGTTTCTCTCCTAGGTTTTTGCACCAGCTCTGGATAGTTGGGGGGAGGGGGAGGAAGGTAACAAGAGCGCTTGATTTTAAAGAAGTGCATATTCAGCTGTTTGTACTGATTGTGGAGCCTTAAGATCTCTGGCAGCCTCTGTGATCTTTGCAAACTTTTGATTTAAGTAAATGAAAACATAACTGGTAGAAACTTGTTAAATTTCTTTTTTTGCCTTCCATTTTGTTCTTTGTTACTTCTTACTTTCAACAAATACTGTTGAAAGGCCAGTGATATATCCACTTGCTTCTAGTCTGTCCATATGTTTTCACATAATCTGATTTTGCCAGTCAGAATTTTCCTCTGCAATCTACATTTATTGTTTCTTTGTACCTGAGTGTTATGTTGTATAGTATCTACATTCGCCTGTGGAGTTATCTTTATTCTTTTTGGCTGATGAAATGTACATAATCGACGTATCAAAGAAATAATTAAATGGTGTAATGCCTTAAAAAGAATGCGGAGTGGATCTGCTGCTGGGTTCTGGAACACGCGCACGCCTTCTTGGGTGGTTTTGCTATTCCTGTTTTGAATGTTAAAGAGGGAAAAAAACAGCTTCTGTTCTCATGACTGGCTTGTGTGATGCAATTTTGATTAGCTAAATCTGCCTTGTTCAGTGAAGTTAATGTGGTTTGACAGGACCTTGATTAGGAAGCAGTCATTTCTGTTGATAGTAAACAGTTGGTCACTTTCAGGAGAGATAGGAATGCCACCCTTTGTCTTGCATGAAGTATGATTTGTTGGTTCAAGTCCTGGTTAAATTCAAAAGGAATGTATGGGTGGAATAGAAGAGAATATAGCACCAGGAGTAGAAGTTGATGGTAGACTCCACAGCCCTCACAGAATTGGGGCTTTATTGTCTTGTCTGGCATCGAGACACAAAAGGAGGAGACAGACATTTTGTCTTTGGAAGCACTTGGAATGTAAAGGACTGCAAAAGAAAGCTCTGGTTTGAAGACAAACATATTATGTTAACTCTGCTCCCTTACTCCCATCCCATATTCCTGTAAGATAAAGGAAAATTTATTAGCGTGTGATAGACTATTGGTTGATGGAAAAAGGCAACAGTGAGCATGAACATAAGCCTGATGGGTGAAAGTATTTTTAGGGTTTAATTCTTGATAAAAATTAACAATAGCTTTTTGTTATCATGCATATGCAGTCTCAATGATTATATGATCTCTCACTGTAATAAGAGGGATATAAAGAAGTTATAAAGGGACGCTAGGTAAGGAAGTTGTACTTTGATTTTTATTTTTTTCTTACTGTGAGCTGGTCGCTGTTACTTGGTGTGAAGGAGGTAACGCCACATGTCACAGGCTGAAAAAATGGAGTGCTTTGTGGAAACATTTATTTCTTCAAAGAATTCTTGAACTAGAAATTAAGCAATGCTTCATGCCAGAATGACTGTAGGGTTTAATTGTTGCGGGTCTCATTCTGACAGCTTTATCCATGCAGGGGCCCAGCTTCTTGCCTGGTGGTCCTCGTAGCCCGAAGGAGGTTACGGGTGGGTTGAGGGCCCAGGTGATTGAAAAAGTATGTCCCTGTTCAGGCTTGGGAATGTCATCTCCCACACTGCCCACTGGTTACAGATCAGTCTTCCATTACACGGCCTAGGAAGAGATAGACATACATGACTAATTTCTGTTCACACTGTTGCAGAACTGAACTTTGGCAGTAATTCAGATCACCAGTGCCAAGCTGACTAGGACTGAAAAAAATGTAACAAATTAGACCAGGTCTGTTGCTTGGATTTAGCAGAGCAATAAAGGTAATAAATTGTCAGGGATGGAAACAACATGTTGGTGGTATTCTTGTCCCCCTCATCTGGATGTGGTCTTGATTCAGCTAATGGACTGAATTAATTGACCCCGCCTCCCACAAGCATTTGCTAGAGAGACTACAGGGGAGGTTATATAAAGTATATGAACTCTAGCTGAATGCTTTTTGTAAGAGGGAAGATAATTTTCCATTCTTACGTAATATTTTCTGGCAAGGCAAATTGCATATGGCTCCCTCTAGAGCCCGTCAACTTTGCAGTCTCCCTTTGCCTTTTTCTTGTTTCTTTTTTTTTTTTAACCATATTTTAATATGGAGCTCATGTGGGTTTAAAAACAGATGTCGCGCGTGAATGATCTCCTGTATCACAGCATGTTATGCAGGTACTGGACCCACTGGGGTAAATTAGCTGTGGGACAGTTCTTTCTGCTGCACTCAAAACTGCATCTCTATGTGAACTTGATTTTTTTTCTTTCTTATTTAAGGCTGAAAGAAGTACTCGGGCTCACTTAGTCTTTCACTCCTCCCTTTTTTTAACTGAAGAGAAACATTCTTCTTCTGCCTTTGCCAAATTATTTAGGAGAAGAGTGTAAATTAAAGCCATTTATCTTGAAATGTGCTATTGGAGCAGACTGTTTATACAAGTGTAAGAAATTGTAACATAGTATTTGGTCTGGTCTGTGAGGAAAAGGTTTTTCTTCTTTCTTTTTTCAGTTTTTGCATATGGTATATTGGTTATAATGTAGGAGAAACTGTTTGAGGCTCCAGTTTACGCATCAATGTTTTAGTGCAGTAGAGGCAATGATATTTTAATAAGGAGTATGTTTTTTGTTGCAGTGTTACTAAAATAAAGTTGTTATTAGTTGTGATCAGTTTGAGACAGAATAGTCCATGCACATGGTCACGTTCTTCTGATTGGAGAGTGCTCATCAAATGAATCCAGAATAAGCAGTTCCCGACTAATACAAAGCTGTTGATATTTATCCATCAGTTGGTGGACGAGTGAGTCGGGAGTTAAATTACACACGGCAGAAGATTGGAGAAGAGGCCATGTTTAACCCCCAACTCATGATCCAGACTCCACAGGAAGATGGTGCTAATGTACTAACAGCAGAAGCACTCCGCCAGCACCTTGACTCTGCACTTCAGGCCAGCAGAGTACATGTCTATATGTACAACAGGTAAGGGGAACAGCAAAAGTTTTCTTGATCATCTGTAACAGCTGAAAAATGGGCACATGCTTCCTTCCATGTATTTTTAAATGGTTAGCACTTCAGAGCCTTTCCCTTAGGACTGTGTTTTGGTGTGAATGTCACTGGTTTCTGATACTTGATGTTGTGGCATGATAACAGTGACAGGTTGCCTTTTAACAAATTAGATGGGAAAGTGCTGTTGGAAGAGATTCTGAGAGTGTAGGGCTATAAGCAGTGTGCTACAGTATTCATCATTTGTCTTGGTAAAGGAGTGATGTTTGTGCTCTTAAACATAGGACCTTATGGATGGGATTCCTAACATTGAAAATCCTTCCATATTAGGTTTGAAATCACTTGCTGACACCATCGTGAGGTACCTAATGACTGTGAAGAGCAGCACAGGTTACTATCCTTCCAATAGTTTCGATATAAAGGGAAATGCAGACGTGGCAGTGGGTGGAATAATAGCTGTTTACTAACATAGACATAATAGGGTTGGCCATCAGAGTGTCTGTGTGCACACACTGAAGGTTGGGAGTTGTGTATTGTCCAACAAAAAAATAATAAAGGAATAATAATGGAAAATAATAACTGTAGGAAGGTACCATCTTTGGGCTACTGAGATGTCCTGCTAAAGTGCTTCCTCCAGGGTTACTACTTACATGATGTGCCTAGGGGTGCTGCCTGCAAGGCACGAAGCCCCCTGTCTTTCAGCACATCCAACTGATGCCTCAGTGAACTAATACTGAGGCTCCAGTGATCTTTTACGTAGCTCCTGCCTTGTCTAAGGCGTTAGAAGTCATGGCAGTGGATGTTGTACCATACTTGAAAAAGGAAGGCAGAAATCCTAATGGTTTCTTTTCTCCTGCATGTGTGGGTCAGCTGGGAATATTCTAATCCTTTGAGCTAGAGCGGGCTTCTCTCTCATTTGTGTCACTGAGTGATATCACAAGTCACAACAGCTATAAAACGATGGATTTCTGTCCCTTTAACATGTGTTGACTAGCCTGTACATCCAAAAGCAGCTCAATTATTTTTAATGAGTTTTACAGAGAATGTGAGAAAACTGAAACAAGTGCCTAGTCTGTAACTACAAAAAGAAAGGCCTTTGCTTTTTTTGGTGAGGTGTAGTATTATCTATGCTGAACAATATTTGTTCTTTCTCAATGATTTGCTGCCTGAGGCCAGTATGTGTATATGAGTTGCAATTTTAAATGTTTGTTGCAATTTTAAAATAACTTTACAATAATTGTGCAAGAAGAAAATACTTGTTCTTTTTATTTCTTACAGACAATGGAAATTGGAACATTTGTGTTATAAATCAGGAGAGCTCATCACAGAAGCAGGTTACATGGACCAGGTATGTGTAGCAGGCATTTAGTTATAAGATTTGTGTATTCTTGTGATTCAGCTTGTGCTACTTTGATTATATTCAACTGTAACTGTGTTTTTTCCCTTTCTGATTTTGACAGATCATAGAATATCTTTATCCTTGCTTAATTATCACTCCTTTGGACTGCTTCTGGGAGGGAGCAAAGCTACAGTCAGGAACTGCCTATCTATTGTAAGCATGTGGTTTTTTTTATAACTTTCTGGTCTGACTGATTTAACTGTGTAACTACGATTTTTCAGTTGTGTTCCCATTGTTTATTCAGATTCTGGTTCAACAGAAAAATAAAAGATGAAGTGTAGTGTCTGTGCAGAAAATATGTGTGGATTATTTTTTTTTTCATTGAACAAAAGATTTTCCTTGTTCTGAGAGATGATTTGTAGGCATCAATTTAAATCCTACATTATTTTTCCCCATTCTGGTAGCATGCAAAGTAAAATGTAAGTTCTGAATTCAAGCTTTAAGAATTTTGTGCCTTCCCCCCCCCCCCGAAATAAACTTGTTTCTGGTGGGGTTGGTTTTGTCCCGTGCTCCCCCCCACCAACCCTAAAATAAAAAAAAAAATAGATCGTCTGGGAACTTTATTCCTAAGTAAATGTCTTGGGTTAAATCTCAAGTCATCGTAAGGAATAAAGAACAAATCCTTTGCTTATGAGATCATTAAAGAAACCGTATAGTATCTTTTATGGGTGGTTTCTCACAGTTTACAAGTGTGATATTATATGCCCTGAATCCTTTAAAGAGTTAATTGTTAATCTGTGCAGGCATTTTCTGTTAATTATGCAAGAGTTAGCATTTGAGTTATTGTTTCTGTCCTGGTTTGCATGTCTCTGTAAAAGCAATTTGCAATGGCCATCTTCTAACCTTTAGTGTACAGTTTTAGATGGGGAAATAAGGGGGTTTGTGTTTTCTGGTTGGGAGATTCGGAATAATGACTTAAGCCTGGTTAAGCAGATACAGTGTGGTTTGAACCACAGAATAAGGCAGCCAAAAGCCTTTCTAGTCTGTCAACATCACAAATTCAGAAGTGGGGGGTGGGAGATGTGACAGTGATAGTGGTGACAGCCATGGTAGCAGGAAAGCTTGATCGTTGATAGTCAAGCTGCCAGGGCATTTGAAGGAGCACAGTATTGTTATAGATAAACAAAGATCAACTATATTGATTGATTACATTTGCAAGATGATTATTAGACTAGCAAGAAGTAATCTGATACTATGAGAAAGGCTTTCTTTCCTCAGCCCCCTCTCCTCTTCCCCCTCCCCTCCCCCCTAATTCTTTGAAGCCGCAGTTGGCTGCTTTTTTTGTTATTTAGGTGCTTGATGATTTGTTTTGCTTTGCTTGTAAATGGAGGTATTTTTAATCTGTGATTCCGTTTTATACAATAACTTTGTAAGAACTGAGTATTTTTGTTAAAATTACAACTGAGCTGCAAGAAAAGTACATAAACAAATCTAATTAAAACGTGCCTTACATTTTATGAAACAACCTTAACAGAAAAGGTTTTAGCTTGTAACAGAAAATAACTCAATTATTTGTGCAAATACAAATTTTAAAAGTATGTTTATGTCAGTACTTCTTTTGTCTTTTTTATGTGTGTGTCATTTTCCCCTGGTTTCTCTTGCAGAGGGAAGCCTCCTTTGCAGTGGATCAACTTTGACCCCTTAGAATTCTTAGAAGAGTTAAAGAAAATAAACTACCAAGTGGAGAGCTGGGAAGAAATGCTGAATAAAGCAGAGGTTGGTCATGGTTATATGGATCGACCCTGCCTGAATCCTGCTGATCCCGATTGCCCAATCACAGCTCCCAATAAAAATTCCACCAAAGTAAGTTTGCTTGTCCTTGTGCACGTCTTTTCAAGGGAGGCTGGGGTAGAGGGGGAGGTCAGAGAGAACAGAAGAAGGTACCGTTCTCTTCCAAGCAATATATAACTCATATTCCTGAGTGATGTAATTTTTCTGTTCTTGTACATGCTGTTAGCCCACAGTCACGAACTTTCCCTCATCCTGTGATGCAGTGCTTAATCCCACATATTTAGAGCGAGAGTACAGTTGTCAGCTACTGTCCGGATGCGACACTGCGTTCACGTGGCTTTTCAGCAAACCTGGTGCCTCAGACAGACATATAGCCACTGCTGGAATACACTGGGACTATACACTCAGACCACGCAGTAAAACCTTCCTTCAAGTAGTGCCAATTTTGTTGATTTTTGTGAGGAATTTGAAGTCCCGGACCCCAGTTTGTCTGTCCCTTTATCAACCACATCAGGCTTTGGAGAAATTGCCATCTGGTCAACAAGTATCCAGCTGATGGGTTCAACTTGATTTGTTGAACACATTTCTCTTTGTAGACCTCCTAGATTGTCTTTCACATCTGTTATTCTGGTACGCTGGGTGTTCAATTAGGGTATGAGTTTGTATGAAGTTATGGAACTGATTAATTCCTTCTTTATAACTTTTTCTAGCCTCTTGATGTAGCCCTTGTTTTAAGCGGTGGATGCTATGGACTGTCAAGGAAATACATGCATTGGCAGGAGGAGCTGATCGTAGGTGGTACAGTCAAGAACAGTTCTGGTAAACTTGTCAGGTAAACAAATATTTAAAGAAAATGTCGATGTTTTTCTTTGTTAGAATTTGGGTTTGGGGGCACAGGGAGAGGATCATGCAAAATCTACTGCCCTTCATGTGTATGACAAACCCCAGTTTAGGAGGACATGCCTTAAGAACAGAATTTAAAAGAGTGATTAGACAGTTGTTTAAATTTAAGGAGGCATCATTGCTTCGTACTTCTGACTTCAGAATGATAGTGTATGTTGCTCAGAAAGAAAGCTTCTTCCTGGCAACTTTGTTGTTTAGAATGTATGTATAAAGCATTGAACCATGTTTGATGCACTGAACACCTTTGATTGTGTTTTGAAATATGATCAAAAGAAAAAGGGGGAAAAAACCCATAATTTGGATAATGTACTCACTCATTTGACATCTCTCAGAATTCCAAAATCTGCACTGAACTTTTTGTTCAGGATCAATATAGAGAAAAAAATCTATTTTTATGTCCCTATGTCTTGAATTCAGTTTTGAGTGATAAAACAAACCCCTTTGTTTCAGACTTCTTGAAGAAGTCATGGAACACTGGACTTCAGTGGGGGAAAAAACCCTGTGAAATAGAACTGTCCTGAAAAACGTAGGCCTTACTAAACTAAATGAAGCATGATTCTTCCGTATTTAATACAGAGAACTTTTACTAGAACTTTTAATATGAATTTTGAGTTTTTTACATTCACTGTAAACGATAAGTCTTTCAAGAAGTAGCCAAAGAATGTATTTTTAGTGAAAAATAGAACAGTTCCTTAAGCGTCTAGAATTGTTGGAGACAGTTGCATACTGTGGAAATTCAGTATGGACAGTTACTGCCATTGTGTATTCCTTGCAGTTTGTCAGGCATCAGTAGTTTAATCTGGCATTTCTCTCCAAGGAATGAAAAAGACCAAGGTTTTCAAATGACAAATTGCCAACAGCATTTACAAAATTTCATAGAAATAAACTGTTCCTGTGGCATCCTCACCGTAATCTGCCTATCAGTCATGATCTTTATGACTGATTTGTAGGGTTACATTCCTCGCTCCTGAAACTAATCCTATTGAAAATAATGGCAAAACACTTAGCTTCAGTGAAACCAGATTTAGCCTCAGTACTGCATAGACCAGTACAGCTGCACCAGATATGCAGTAGAATAATTATACTCTGTTCAATTTTAATATGAACATGTGCCCTATAAAATCAGGAACCCCATAAGGGTCTAAATTTGGGACTTGATACCACAAAAATAATTTCCTGAAAATGCTCATTTTATGCTTCTTCCTCCTCTCCCTTCTCTCCATGTCACAGTGCCCAAGCTTTGCAAACCATGTTTCAGTTAATGACTCCTAAGCAAATGTATGAGCACTTCAAGGGGTATGAATATGTTTCACATATCAACTGGAACGAGGATAAAGCAGCAGCAATTCTGGAAGCCTGGCAGAGGATGTATGTTGAGGTAAAGTTGAAAATAACCTAGATACCATACTCTAAAGTCCTGCTAAGATCCACTGCCGCCTTTTACGGCTTTTTACAGTATTTCCTCAAGGAAGATGCTTAAACTAGAACTGAGTCATTGCCTATAGTTTTTAAGCTGATTTTTTTTTCCCCTCAATTAAGAAGCTGCTTGGTTATTCGCATATGAGAAGCCATGAAGGTTTTGCGCTTTGCTGCCTGGGACATTTTTGCTTTGCTGGGGCTGAGAAACAACTGAAGAGCTAGCTGGAATTGAAAAGCTTTTGGTTGGCATGGTTATCCTAAAGGTGTCTGGAAAACATTAGCCAGCCGTGGGCTGCTCTCCCAGCAGCAGCCAGGGTGGGAAGGCTATATGGCAGTGCCTGGCCTCTGTGTCCCAAGCCCTGACCTCTGCCTCACTGCTTCTGACCTCTGCAAATGGCCAGGCAGGGAGAAACAGGAGCAGCCCAAAGAGATCGCTGGCCTTGGGTTAAAGGCAAAACTTGTACTGTAGGAAATCCATGGTGGAGCTACAGGAAGAGGATTCAAGTTAAACGTTTGGAATGGTCTGGGAATGCAGTAGCCTTTCCTGAAGGATGCAAATTCTTGTCTGATGATCAGTAGCTTGCAAGAAGTAGTTACCAAATACATTTGTGAGCATCAGCGTAATCTCTGTGTAGGGTGTGGGCTTTCACAGGAACATTAAGGCAAAAGTAGTTGATTTCAGATGTGTGCTATAGAAGATGGTAATAATTTTTTTCTTCAGTCAAACCAAGTTTTATTTTTCTTCTCGTAGGTTGTTCATCAAAGTGTTGCACAAAACTCTACTCAGAAGGTGCTCTCCTTTACTACAACCACCCTGGATGACATCCTAAAGTCATTTTCTGATGTCAGTGTTATCAGAGTAGCTAGTGGCTACTTACTAATGGTAATAAAATAAATATATTTAATTTTCTCTGGTAGTGGAGCAGGGCTTAAGTATCTACAAGTCGGTAGTACAGAACATTTTAGGCATATTTAAAGTAAAAACTACAGTTTGTAAACTTTTGCCTCAGGCTTCTCACCTGTTCCTCTGTGTAGCATCTGTGGTGTGTCTGTTCTGTTTAAAGATGTTGTAAGAATGTGTGTTTTGGGAGGGGAGAGATAGTTTTAGAGAAGGATCCATTCTAATATTTTGCTTTTTTTCCCCCAACTCCTTCTCTTCCCCCCCCTCCCTCCCCCTTTGCTTTAGCTTGCCTACGCCTGTTTAACAATGCTGCGGTGGGACTGTGCCAAGTCTCAGGGTGCCGTGGGGTTGGCAGGAGTCTTGTTGGTTGCACTCTCAGTGGCTGCAGGATTGGGCCTGTGCTCATTGATTGGAATTTCCTTTAATGCTGCCACAACTCAGGTATTTAGGAGACACAAGTCTGCTGTTAAATTACAAGTACTCTGTTAGTAAATGAACACAACTGAATCTTTGCGGGGAAAAAAAGCTGCAAAAGTATTTTGGCTCCACATTTTAACTCGTGCCTTTCTCCTGTCTCATAACTTATGCTGTGAAAAATTAAGTGATTACGCTGCCAAATGATGTTAAAGAAAAAGGCAGGTACTGTGTAGTTTTTATAATTACTAGATTCTGAGTTATAAGATTTTTCTGTGTCCCAATGTAAGGGAGGCATCCAGTTGTGCATAAGAAGATGCAGGTTTTGTCTTTATGTCTGAATATAAGAGGATGCTCAAATTCTGAAAATATTTTGAATATAACTTGAATTATTATCAGATAGTCTTTGTATATCCAAAACTGGAATTACTTTTGGTGAGATCTTGTATGTGTAAGTGGTATACTGCAAGTTCCTCAGCAGCATTCCAGAATAAAAGTTAATAGCTGTATTGCATCCTTTTGATTTTCATTTTATTCGTGTATTTATGTACAGTGCAATGTGAAAGTTGTTTTAATTAGACATTTAATGGTGAGCTGCATGGCAGATCATAAAACAACCTTCTTGGGTTTTGTTTGTTTTGTTTCTCCCCCAAGGTTTTGCCTTTTCTTGCTCTTGGAGTTGGTGTAGACGATGTTTTCCTTCTGGCACATGCATTTAGTGAAACAGGGCAGAATAAGAGAATTCCATTTGAGGTAATGACAAAATGGGGATTTGGGGAAAGATAAAACAAACGTCTTCATGTAGGAAAAGATAACTGTATCCAGAATTAATTAGTAGTGATTAGAAACCCCTCCCCCTTTTTTTTTTCTCAATAGATTTTCTTATGTTCTGGAAATTCTTATTCCAGAATTCAAAATACGAAATGATTGGGATATGTGTGATCCTAGAATGTTTTGGAATGTTCACATTCTTTTTTCTTTTTTTTTTTTTTCCAATAGTATCTTAGATTTATTTTGTCTTGAAATTTTAATTTATAGCTGTCATATAAAGGTTAATTTACATAATCCAAATACTGCCCAAATTTCAGTGAAAGTCAATTGTAAATTTAGGAACAAACTCAAATATGAGTCTGACAATTAAATGATAGAATGCTTTTAAAGAAAGAATGCAAAAATCTTAAGGTAAAAAGGAAGAGGAGGGGGACAGCTTAGAAAGCAAACATTTCTTTTTATTTGTATCATCTGTTACCTTTACTTATTTGTTATGGCCATAAATTTCAGTTATTTTATATATTTTTCTCTGTTTTTCTTTTCTAATGTTCATAACTGATGATGACATTTCAAAGCGTAACATGTTAATGTTATGAAATCTAAGGTGTCGCCACTTTTATGAGCCTTTCCTTTTATTGACCTTTTTACCCTCAGTCCAAAGTTTCACATCCAAAGTACAAACCTTTTAAGAGCAATTTATATTTGCACATTCTGTTTTGTACAAGCAATGTCTTCCATGTGCTCTTTCCAGCTGGTTCGGCATGAAGGCACTACAACATCCCTCTACTATAACCTCCATATGCTTCAAAATAGCCTGTTGGGTTGGGAAAGGGTCATGTGTTTATCTTGATTTCTCTGTGGTTTTTGTGTATGGTACCTGGGTTTTGGGTTGGTTTTTTTGTATCTTCTTCAAGATACGCCTCTATACTGTTAATACATGCTTATTTTGTCTGAAAAATGAGAACACCAAGTGACTCCGCTGGTGGAAGAAACATCCTACTTAAGTACAGATATATTTGATATAATGTTAGTATCCATTTAGTTTTGTGTTCTGAAGGTAGAATCAACTTTGATATTACTTTCAACCTTCAAAAAGCACAAGCACTTCACGTGTCATCAGCTTTTCTCCTGAACAGTATACTTAGTATATTGTTTATTCTCGCATAGTCTCAAATGCACACTTGTATTCAGAAATTCACTATAATAATTTTTCACTGTTACTGTGTTATATCTACAGGATGACCCCTTAATTTGTGGGACATCGCCTTATTCACTTGACTTTTAAGATACGTCATTTGTTTTGCAGGACAGAACAGGTGAATGTTTGAAGCGAACAGGAGCAAGCGTAGCCCTGACATCTATCAGCAATGTCACTGCTTTCTTTATGGCTGCCTTAATCCCTATTCCTGCTTTACGAGCATTTTCACTCCAAGTAAGTTCATATGCTATTTTGTTAGCTCTTATGCACGGTCCCATCATGGGAGGCCAGTGATGATACCTGCTAGTGGTGGTGTTAAAGTCTGCCGCAGTTCACTGAACCAGTGTGTGATCTCTGTTTGCCATAGATCGGGATAATAACAACTGCTGTCTGCCCTTGATTCTGCTCCTCCCATTTGTCATGCCTGGAGTCTCTCACATCCTGTTAGCAGGTGAAAGAATACCTTGGCCCATTACAGCTGGGTTGAGTCCAAAAGCCAAGATGTATGCAACTAAGCAGAAACAAGTCTCCAGAAAGAGTTGCATTCTTAAGTCAAGAGTAGTAGACTGTGCTGTAACATTCCTCAGTAGGAATTTAATTGTTTCATTCACATTTGTCCAATTTGCTGCTCTTAAAAACTATAACCAAAGTGCAATGACAGCAGCAGATATGCATTTGCCATATTAATTATTCCTGTAACAATTTGTACTGCCTTACTCCCAATGTAATTTTAGCAAACTTGGAGAAAACTTCAACAACTTTATGTTCCAACTGCATTGAGAGAAAATGTGAATTTTATGTGCTGAACCATGCATGTATCGCTCACTCTCCCTTTCTCTGTCCTCTTGTATTTGTTTGTGATAATGTACCTTCAGAAGTATGATATGCTGGAAGGATGCTGGAGAAAGCTTTCTTCTAAAAGCAAGGGCTCTTTGAAGAAAGCTTTGAGAGTTTCTTCCCTGACACAAGCAATTTATAGCACAGTTTGACCTTGATGCAGAGCAGGCAAACTGTACTTTTTCCGTAGTTATTTTTTCTTCTGCTGTAGCCTGGTTCTCCAGTCATTTTTCATTCTTCTTGAGCCCTTGGATACGCAGAGGAAGCAAAGGCTGCAATTTTTCTTAATACATGTGGAAATTATTGCTGTTTTTAGATATTTAGGTATGCCTGCATTAGGCTGTAAAATGGTAAACAGTTTGTGATTGCAGTTACGTTTCCAATAAACATTAATAATTTGTTTACCATTTCCTTCTCAATAGGCAATTTGGTAGTGAATGATAGAGAAAGTGAAAGCCTCATTGGTTTTTTGCATTGCTTAGCAGATGTCTGTGGCAAGTAAAACTTGATTTTTAGTCCTGAATGGTTAGCCGTATTTATCTCTGCTGATTTGCCAAAACCTAGATGTCTTCTCTTAGAGGTGATGTGGCAGTGAATTGTTTTATTTTATGGCAAAGACCAGCATCAGTGTGTGAAATATTTTTGGAAGTGTACACTTCATCTATTGGAAGAAGTTACTTACGTCTCCTCAGTCTGTGGCCCAATCTCACACATTGAACATGCACCTTAAGCAGCTAACAGGATACTGGAGATCTCCACCAGGGATCAGAGAAGGCTTGTTTTGTCAGGCTTTGTAGTACCTGTGCTTTAGAGAAGTTACTTCAGCCTAAACGTATCTCATAAGAAGTATTCAACAGAGGTGGGCCATTTTTTCCTAATTACTGCTAAACTGTTGAGGGGGAGCCACCAAATGAATTCTTCTCTTATCTGATCAAATTTTGCTCAGCCTTTCTCTGTTCTCATTCTCCACATCAGAACATGAGAAGTTGCCTCTGGAACATCTGTTTGGGTGTAATTGTTACTGCAATCTGAGGATAATTTAAATATACCTTTCCTAAAGACTCATCTTTTTGCCTGCTGCCATGCTGTAGACTGAGTCACAGAAAGTTCAGAAAATGAAGTCTGCATAGCAAAATGACAAACAAAAAGTTTCCAGTGAGATTTCAACATACTCATGTATGAACATGTTGGTATTATTCAGAATAAAAACATCACAATCAAAGTCCTTTTTAAGGCAGTGATTAATATGGAATCTATGTGTAGGAGCATTTGGGTGTCCAGAAATGAATATTTGAGTTGCTAAATCTTTTCTCACACGTATCTGTAATTTGTCTTTGTTTGCACATAGTAACTCCTTATATGTATGTAAGAGATGTAAAAATGTGCAGAAAAGGGCAGCTGGAGACCTGTGATGAGGATTTATTGATGCTAGACAATATATGTAGCTGATAGGTATATAAGTTAGGAACCATTAAAATAACATCCTTTGTTGTTGGAAAGGAACATCTATTACTTGCTTTGTCTAGCTTCACCAGGTAAAGTCAAAATGGGGTGATACATTAATCACAGCATTCAGAATCAGATAACCATGTCAGATTTTGGTGGGTGGTCTGTATTTATATATGGATTTCTTTATTTACAGTCTTCTTCCTCCGTCTCCCTCTTACTCAGGCTTGTTTAAACAAGAACTCCTTGCTGTCTTTCATAGCTTCCTAGCAAGACTTAGAAAGCAATGAAATACTGCATTTACTTTTCACAGATGGTGCCTTTTTCTCATCTAGATAGTGAATTTTTAACAGATTGGCTTAAAAAAAAGGATTCCTCTTGACCTTGTTTTGCTCTTAATTCACTTTTCTTAAGACATTGCAAGATAATTGTCAAAGTTTCCGTAACTTTTGAGGCCAAATATCTGTAAAAATAACCCAGCTGCTGAGGGAGAATAAATGGTTTCCTGCATCTGCAAGCCTAACTTTTAGTTAGGAACTTTTTGCATATCAATGCGTGCTTCTTTCTCAGCTTCTGTTCAGTTCTGCCAGCTAAAGCAGTTCATTGATACCTCTGAGTTGTTAATTCACTTTATGGAACTAAAACGCTCCGAGTCTGATGTTGTCTTGGGTGTTTACTACGGTTAGCTCTTGCTGAGTTTAAAAAAATGGGAATCAGTCATTTTGAAGTGAGATTTTTAAAATTAATTCTGTTATGGAGATAGGGACTGGTTTAGCTTTTTCACCATTTTAATTTTTTTCATTTGTTGATCTTATTAGCCCCTTATTTAAGCAGTTTTAAGGCTTTGAGATGCTGAAGATGTCCCAAATAGTCACAAGAATCACCTGTAGGAGTGCTCAGGACTTTGAAGGGAGTAGGTCCTGAGTTTTCAGATGTGTTTAATTACTTGAAATTGTGGCAGAGGAGGAGATTATCAGCGAAATCCACTGAAAGTTTTCAAAGTTTGCAGTAGCAATGTCTTAAACATTGCCCTTTGTTTTGAGTATAAATGAAGGCAGGTAATACAGAGTGTGGGCTTGTCTCCGCTGAATTCTTCCTCAGAGAGACTATTCAGACACCTTTACAGAGTAAATTCTGAGCAGGAAAGAGAACGTACAGCTGCGCAAAAATTCATCTAACTCTTCACGCTTACACCAGAAACTTCCTCCCCTAGCAGCAGAAGAGTGGTGTGGATTCACTAATGAGCAGGGGTGGACCTTTTCCCAATAAGTCTTAGCGGTAACTTTTTCCCTCACCGTAAGAATGACAAGTTTTTTTCTTAAATGTAAAAGTGCATTACCAGGTGGTGGTGGTGGGTTTGTGGAGAGAAAGAACATAAGTTTTTAAGCTCATTCGACTACCTTACTCTGCTGAAGTGGTTTGTCCCCCTCCTGTTACCCACGTCATTTACCTTTCCCTGCTCCTGACAGGAGAATTTAACAAGCAAAATTAAAGCCTAAGGGAAAAGGGGCGGGGGGTGGGGATCCAAGTCTGTAGGCTGTCAGGAGGGAGTTGGAGATAGGCAGCAGTAGTAGGGTGGAAGTTTCCCTGACAGACCTCCTCGTCTGTTCATCACCTCTGGCTATGCAGCACACCCGTTCTCCTTGGGTGGGCTGCCAGGAATGGCACAGAGCAGCACATACCTTCAGTGGGGCCCCAGCCTACCAGCCTGGCTCCCGTCTCCCTCGCTGCCTCCAGCACAGACTGCCATTCTTCTGTCTCCGCTAACAGTTGCAGCAGCAATAATATTTTTAGGCTGTGCATTATGAAAAGATGCAAAAAGCAGAGCATGTTTCTCAGGAAGTGATCAACATTTTTTTTTGATTAATGGAATTTTTTTGATACTCTCTGATCTTATTTCACTGAATGCCTTCATTTTACACCCTTGAGTAGGCCCCAT
Organism: Chroicocephalus ridibundus; assembly: GCF_963924245.1. Taxonomy (NCBI): domain Eukaryota; kingdom Metazoa; phylum Chordata; class Aves; order Charadriiformes; family Laridae; genus Chroicocephalus; species Chroicocephalus ridibundus. The sequence continues at coordinate 41,472,342 of NC_086316.1, forward strand.
TTTTCTCCCTTCTAGGACTAATCTTACTTACCTTTGTTGATTTCTCAAGGAAAAGGTCTGAAGCCCTTTCCTCTCCCATTTGACAGTTTGTCTGTGAAGGGGTGAGAGAAGATGCCCTGTCCCCAAAAATCCTAAGCATGCTTTCAGCTTTGGTGCTGCTAACAGATTTCCTGTACCCTGGAAGATCTGCTACCACAGTTTTTTTTTGGTGCTTTTCCAATCAATGTAATTGATACAGGTATTGCCATGATCGTATTTCTTATACGTTCCCAGTCCTGGGCACCAGATGTCTAAATGGTATTGGGAGGGGAAGCGGTGCCTGATGCATCAGGTCAGAGATTGAGTCGGCCCTCCACAGTGCTTCCTTCCCTCTCCTTATCAAGTTGCAGGGTGTTTTTTGATGGGACAACAAATTAGAATTGATATAAGAAGAATATTTTCTGTATTCAATTGCAAAAACTGAGAACTGTTACATCCGTGAAATGCTGGGGAGGTGGGTAAGGGAGAGACAGTGTGCAATATATAGGAAGTGTGGTGTTATACAAATCAGAACAGAGAAGATTGTTTAAAAATATTTTACTTGCAGGGTTAGTACATCAGCACTGGGATGGAGCAAGGGAAAGTCTAGTACTAAAAAGAGATGCCATATTAATAGGCAGATTTATGGTGTGTTGTTGGATTGGTGTTGAAGCTTCTTAAGTAGTCAAATGTGAATACAACTTACTTTAATGGTATCTCTACCATACACTTCAAAGTATTAGTCCTCACGTTTAGTGGCATTTGAGTTTCAAGGATATTGGGGTCTACAAAGGGAACTGATAAGGCATGAAGCATTTGCAGTTTATGGAGCAGGAACAGAGGACTTCTGTTAGTTTTTCAGCAGTGCTGTGAAGAGTAAGAATTACTGAGTCAGACCTCAGCTGTTTGTTCCAAATCTCAATAAATCTTAGCTGATCCTTGATAGAAGATCTTGGTTAGACACAACTAATTATTCATGTTCTATGGGTGATTCAACCTTCTCTGGTTTAGCAGCAATAAAGAAAGCAGTTGTATGAACTAGGTCCAACAAACACCTTGCCGGCAACAGCAGCCATTTGTTTTTCTGACAGATTCAATTAATTCTAGAGAAGATCAAAAGGAAATCACTTAATTTTAAAGTCTTGGCTATGACCTTACATACCTTTCTGTGTGGATATTTATAAATCATTAAATAGCCATTGGACCTTTTCTCTCAAAGATGTCTAAATACTAATTTGGCTTTAAGTACTAGGTAAATGCTGTTTCAGTAGTTAAGTCTGCAGATGACTAGCAGGACCAAAATCCTAATTCAAGCAGGCTGGAGGCAACAAAAGAGAAACACCAATAAAAAAACCCATTTGTATACAATATATTTATGATTGAAATGACTAGAAGGTATTTATGTAACTAGTTGATTCTGTCATTCTCGGAAAAGTAAAAACAATATCTATTTTTTTATTACACTTTGACAGCTTCAAAACCCTAAAAATCATTCAGTGTGTTAGTGCTTTGATTTTTACAGCTAAAGAGACACAAAAATAAAAATTACATTATTTAGGCAGTTTGTGTTATTTATTTGATATCTAAATAAAGAATTTTTAAAACATGGATTTGGGATATCACATCTTTTGAGCTGCCAGTTTTGAGGCCTGATGTTTTAACACCAAAAGTTGCCATTCGTTTATTTTGGAGAAACGAGGGCCTGTTTATATCAGATCAGCAACTTCATTTTTGTAGCTCAGCTTTTGTTCTTTTTTATGATTGTTTTAACCCAAGCGGTCATTACTGTAGAAGTTACAGGTGGAGGCACTTGGTAGTTTATATGATTTCCTTAACATGAAACTGGGCTACTATTGAGATGGCTACTGCTTATCTAATGGGTAAAATATGAGGATTTCAAGGTTTTTTTTCACCTGTTGATGGCTCAACCATTTTTTTTCACAGTATTTCTCGTACTCTTACAACTGTCTTCCAGTCCCATCTGTGCCCAGGCTATCCCTTTGTGATGACTAGTGCTCCTAACAATTCTGCATTACAAATAAATGCTATTAATAATAATGATAGATGCTGCACCCCATATGTTTTATGGAGATTCTCTGGGAATCTCTGTGTGGGAAAGGTTTTGAAGTATGATTTGAAAGGGGGTGGGCGGGGAGGTTGGTTTTTTTTCATTACGTAATGCTCGCTTTACAAATTAAACCAAGTATTCTTGTTCCAATTTAAGATGTATTCTTGTTCCAATTTAAGACTCGTTTTGGTAGACTGGCTCATTAATCAAGTCCTGTTAAACACAAGCATATTAATATATAGATTTACTGCGTGGTATGGGATTAATTTTGATTCTCCTTTAAAAATAATTTGTGATAAACCAAAAATGTTGCTCGTTTTGGCTAGACTTTTAAGTACGTCAAGTGCATAATATTTTACTAAATAGATCAGTTTCATTAAAATTTACTTAAACCTTTATTTAATTTCTGATTTAGTAGTGTGCTTTAATGTTATTGTGCTGTTTAAATTACTTCAGATCCCTTAAATGTGAGAACTTCAGTTCTAGTTCCAGGTTTGCTTTTGCTTCCATCTTTTTTTACTGTGAGACTCTAAATATGGCAGAATCTCATGCAAAAGTATGATTTGTTGACTCTGTTTTTCGACTTAAAAAATCATTACCACGTCTTCAAGCACAAATGCATTAAAATAATATGAAGGTTATTATTAAAAGAAATTAATTAACTACAATAGGCCTACCATAATCAAATGGGAATGTAAAAATATGTCTCCCAGTTTCCTCAGGGAAAAGCTTGAAAGCATCTGTCAGGCTGACATGATAAATGGGTGAGCGGATGAGAAATGAAAGGAAGTTGTATGCTTTGTAAAGCTGATGCTCTACATGAAGCTTAGTAACGGCATCGCTTCTCCTATGATTGATCTCTGCTAGGCAGCGGTTGTGGTGGTATTCAACTTTGCTATGGTTCTGCTGATTTTTCCTGCCATCCTGAGCATGGACCTTTATCGTCGGGAAGACAGGAGACTGGATATATTCTGCTGTTTTACAAGGTGAGAATGTGTGATAGATTGATGTATGAGGTGGATCCTTTTTGTGGTCAGCAATCAGTGCTACCATTCCTTGTGAGGAGTGGGAGTTCTTCATTGTAGCACGGTCAGTATGTTATTGTTGTGATTTCATTGCTAGTGATTGGCTTACATTTGCTACCTTTGTTTTACCTGACTGAGGGGAAAAGTTAAAATACACACACCCCCTTCATTCATATGTATGTTCATTTTGACTGTTGAAGGACAGCTTTTTGAAAGCAAGTAAAAAGGTCCATGCTTTAGGAGTGTCTTCAAGTATTTTTTAGAATGCTGTGGTGTACTGCAAGGTGTCCAGTGCTACCTAGTATTGTGTAATCTTGGAAGACTGTACATAACTCAGGGGCCTGAGAAGCCTTCCTTACAGTTAGCCACTATATGCTGTTTATTTATGCTTTTTATGCCTTTAAACTTAAATACATAAACATAATGTATAAACTGTGAAATGACTTCCCCTTATCCGAGTTTTTTATAGGACTACAAGGAATGCAGGATGATCAATACCATTACAGGATAATGCTTGATAAAGTTTCTGTTATGGCTGCGATAGTAATTTAGAGTGGTAATACTGCCATTCTAAAGAGTGTATACCCAAACTTTTACCTGATACACGGCCAGCGCTTAGCGTAGAGTGTGGCTAGGAGGAGTCTACTGTCATCAGTGGAGCCACTGCTTAGAAATTAAGCATGTTTTCTTACCTTACTTTTTGCTTTTGCTTGCAATGAAGAGGATCAGCTGCGTTTCTACACGTATACTCTTACTGTCATAACAAGGATGTGGAGAATCCACCTTGTGTCATCTTAGCCTTTTACACCCACCTAGCAGCTGACATAATTTGACATTTTAATTTTAACGTCAAATAGAGAAAGCACTTTCCTAAATTTGTTTTTGAGGGAGTGGTTAGAACAGGGAGTTGATCCCAAGCCAGGACTCCTGCTTTCTATTTCTGATTCAGTTGTAATTTCAGTAGATGACCTAATGCACTTGAATGTTGGAGCCCTGATTCTGAGAAATACAGGGCAATCAGACCTTATATTTATTCCCCTATCTCAAGTAGCACCGAATGTGTATCAGAATTTGGGCCCATTTACATATGAGGAAATGCACTTAATGAGAACTTGCTTTGTTTAGGTAGGCAATGTTCTGAATTCCTCTTGGTTTTGTAGGATTTGTCCTCTTGGTGAAAAATCTCTTCCACTGTTTTCTATCATCATTTTGTCATTTCTTATTTACAGGAAGAGGTTTGTCTCTGATAATTTTTTTTTTTATAAACGAGGTATTTATTAGGGTCTCACGTAGACTAAAATAGAGGGAATGCTTCAATTACTTCTGTAATTTTGTCTCTTTGTGTTCCTCATCCTTCCTAGGAATTAATACTTATGTATGTTTACTTAATTCTTAAAACAATCGGTCAGTGTATGGCAAGTGGTTTCAACCTGCCTCCCAAAAGTCTGAGATCTTATCCAGAAGGCCCAAGTATTATTTAACAGTTATTTTAATAGTTCTAAACGGAAGAACTCAGTATGTCATGTGTTTACATTTTGATCTAAATAGCTTAATTATCAGCATGGGCACGTAAATGCAAACTCATACACATATTGTGCATTCAGACTGTGTGCAACTACCTGAGTATTGACCTGATCAGCATGTGTAATTAATAGAGTGGTGTGGGTAGATGTCAGTGTCTTCAGATAGATTCTGGTTCCTTCTTTCCTAAGCACAAGAAGTATACACATATTCTCAGAGATGCACGCTTTGAACCATGTCAGAGAAACATTTCCTAAAGGTACAGAACAAAATTTGCATCAAAGCACTACACTTTAAATTCATATAGACCATCTAATAGAAGCAGGAGCAGTCTCAGATGGAACCAGGTTACCCTATCTAGTCTGAATAAAATAAAGATGTATCTAAATGCAAACAGATGTTTTTCTCTTCTCTTCACTTACAGTCCGTGTGTCACCAGAGTGATTCAGATTGAGCCTCAAGCATATGCGGAAAATGACAATACCTGCTACAGTCCTCCACCCCCATACAGCAGTCACAGTTTTGCACATGAAACTCAGATTACAATGCAGTCTACAGTGCAGTTGCGCACAGAATACGATCCCCATACGCAGGTGTACTACACCACAGCAGAGCCTCGCTCAGAAATATCTGTGCAGCCAGTGACCGTGACGCAAGATAATCTTAGCTGCCAGAGTCCAGAAAGCACAAGCTCGACGAGGGATTTGCTTTCCCAATTCTCAGATTCCAGTATGCATTGCCTTGAGCCACCCTGTACGAAGTGGACACTCTCATCTTTTGCAGAAAAGCATTATGCTCCATTCCTCCTAAAACCAAAAGCTAAGGTAATCAGGGAACTATTTACCTGTTTCTCAAAAATAGACTTCTGCCTCACCCAGTAGTAAAATTATCCTGGCAGTGGTATTAAATATAAGGAATAAATAGAATTCTTTTGGAATAACAATTCTTAATAATTTTACAGCTAATTTCATACTTCAAAAGTTTTATCTTGTGTGTGCTGTAGAGACGTACATTTCAAATACAAGTTACGGGTGAGGGCTTTGTTGACTTTCAGTAGCATAAGCTTGTGAATAGTGAAACTAAAGCCACTTTTAAACTTTGTTATAAATTTCTCATGCATGATGCAGAGACCCTTCATTAAAGCACAAATTACCTTAGCCTTGTAGTGTACATGTGTATGAAAACAAAAAAGAATAAAGGCGTTAAAGTAGACTGACGGGTGTTAATTTTGAACCCGGCTTTCTAGTGTGCCATTATGAATTGTTAGTTTCCTTTAGAAACCTAAAACAAAATGCATTTCCATTTTCTGTTGCAGATTGTGGTTATTTTTCTTTTTCTGGGTTTACTTGGGCTCAGCCTTTATGGAACTACCCGGGTGAGAGATGGACTAGATCTCACAGACATTGTGCCACGGGAGACACGGGAATATGACTTTATTGCCGCACAGTTCAAGTACTTTTCGTTCTACAACATGTATATTGTGACACAGAAAGCAGACTATCCAAACGTCCAGCACTTACTTTATGAACTTCACAGAAGTTTCAGCAATGTGACATACGTTTTGTTGGAAGAGGACAGGCAGCTTCCCAAAATGTGGTTGCACTATTTTCGAGACTGGCTGCAAGGTAAGAGAGAGTTGCATGAACTTTTCTTGACTGTACAGTAGTAACCACTTGCTAGTAATGCTCCCCTCTTTGAATACAGTCACACAGTTAAAAGACCGCAAGCAGGAGGGCAAACGCCCAGGTGCTGATCTGAACTTGCACGTTGACTTGCTGTTTCTCCAGCAGGTCACTTAAATTCTTTGTAGCTAAGTTTACTCCCCAGTAAGACAGTTGTGAAGCTTTAAGAGATTGTATCTATGAGAGGCCATCTCAGGCCATTCATTTCTAAACAGCTAACGAAGAGTTCTGCTTTATAATTAATAGCCAAATATGGCCCGCTGTCTTGGGAAAATAAATGTTTGATGAGTGTTTGAGCACAGTAAATGAAAAGTCCCCATCCAGCAATGTATTTTGGCACAGACTTAACTTTCAGCACATGAGCGATCCTGTTGGCTTCAGCTGGGACTGCTGGCATGAAGAAAATTCAGTGTGGCTTATGTGTTTTATTGGACTGGGAACTTACTATGCGTTCTAGATTTCCAGTCAAGTATCCTCACTCTTTCTATGGTGCTGCTTTTTCTGTGGTTAATTGCAATGGGGCAGAGGAAGACAAGAGAAGGCATGGCCTTTCAAGTGCTATGATGATAATTATATCAAAGTAAGCTTATTAAAGATATTAAAGATACTATAATTACACATGTTGAGACAAATAACTGCTTTTTATTTAAAATAAATAGTACTGTTAACATCTCAGCAAGTTCTGCCCAAGAGTACTTCTGCCCTACCTCTGTCTTTCTGTTGGGAGAATCTCCAGGAAGCTTTTGCCAACAGAAAAATAAGTTGTGCTGACCTAGTGAGACTGTAAATTTTAACCTTAACTGTTTACAGATGACCACTGTTGCCAGTGATTCTTAGAGAACATGTAGGTAACTGTTAGTGTTTGGGGTATTCCTTCTGAGACTCTATCAGGCAGTATTAGGAAAGCGAATGCATCTGAGTGATGCATCTAAACAAAATGATCAAGTTTCCTGTGTGTTTAATGCACTGATAAATCATTCAAAGCAGTATTTCAGCTGTTAGCTTTGGGTTTTTTAATAGGTTTTAAATATATTGGATCCATTCATTACAGTCTACTTACTGGAAGTTTTACTTAAAATATTGTGCTCACATAAGCATATTGAGCTGTAAGGGGAGGTATTACTGGCAGGGAGAAAATTCAGCATAGCTTAGATGTTTTGGTGGATTGGAACCTTACTGTACTTTCTAGATTTCTAAGCAGGCATCTTTCTACATTCTTTTCCAAATTCTCTTGTACCTCTGCTGTTTATTTTATTTCTTTTGTGGGTATTTTTTGTTCTTGTTCCAAAACAGTAGGAAAAAACGTGTCTGGTGTTCCCCCTTCCACCTTCCTGCCTCCCCCACCCCCCAAAACCTGTGAGGGAGACGTAAATCTGGGATCTTGTTCTCAGCACAGACTGCCAATGATAAAGTCGGGAAGAGGTGGCCTTGGATCTACTCCTTTGCTGGCTTGCCAGAGTGAAACGCTGGAGGCTACCCGACTTGGTGTTGCTCCCAGCAGTACCCGCATTCCCACTGCCCTTCTCTAAGGCCCACCACATACTTTCCCAGACTTCTACACTTCTTGCACTTTGGATGCCTCTGTCGTCTTTGTCATCACCTCCTTCTGCTAAGGACTGTTGGTGTGCCCCTGGCTCAGTGCCAAGGGCCCGCACATCTCCTTCTCCGTGCTGCATGTCGTCTGTGCTCATAGGTGACCTTTCCAGATCTGCTCTTCTGTCAGCGGTGTTCCTGTTCTCTCCTTCTTGCCCATAGTTCAGCAGAGGGCCATGAAGATGATCAGAGGGCTGGAGCACCTCTGCTATGAGGACAGGCTGAGAGAGTTGGGGTTGTTCAGCCTGGAGAAGAGAAGGCTCCAGGGAGACCTTAGAGCAGCCTTCCAGTACCTGAAGGGGGCCTACAGGAAAGATGGGGAGGGACTCTATCAGGGAGTGAGATGACAGGACATGGAGTAACAGCCTCAAACTGAAAGAGGGTAGATTTAGATTGGGTATTAGGAAGAAATTCTTTACTGTGAGGGTGGTGAGACACTGGAACAGGTTGCCCAGAGAAGCTGTGGGTGCCCCATCCCTGGAAGTGTGCAAGGCCAGGCTGGATGGGGCTTTGAGCAGCCTGGTCTAGTGGGAGGTGTCCCTGCCCATGGCAGGGGGGTTGGAACTAGGTGATCTTTAAGGTCCCTTCCAACCCGAACCATTCTATGATTCTATAGTTACCTTTCCTCTTCCAGCCAACATTAGCCTGACTGTCCTTCTTCATTGTTCTCTGCTTTTCTTCCACTAGAGGAGCTGTGAGTATTGCTGGTACCCTGGACATACCAACAGGGGTGTGGAGCTAAAATGTTATGCAGGAACAGTCAGGGAGACTCCAGGAAGCAGTGACTTGCAGTGGTGGTTCAAGTGGACATGCCAGCCGTGTGACAGAAAACACATTGCTTGGCCCCTTGATCACCCACAGCTTTAGAATTAATCATAATGATTACTAATTAGCATTCATGTCTGTGTCCTCACCCCTCCTCCCCACCTTCCCCAAGAGAGGCACAATTAATACAAACCAGCTGCTTTGTAAAGACAGAGGGCTGTCTTCACAGAGCGTGATACTGCATTCACAAAGATGGAAATAGGAAGAATATTGAGATGTATCAATAGAAAGAAGTCATGTTTTAAAATGGTACAGGGCATTAATGTAGTAGGGGCTAACTAAATTGTTATACTAAAAGCTACCATACTTGTTATAGTTAGGGAATTATCTCAAGGTGTAGACACTAATAGGCAGAACAACATCTGGTTGCTACCAACAGGAGCTGATGCTGAGGGGGTAAAGGGGAGGGAAGGTGTAAACAGTTTGGAACCAAGGTACAGTTTTTGGCTGGGTTCCGGGAGGACCCTCTGTGAGGTGAGAACAGTTCTACTGGTGCATTTTTACATGCTGGAGGAGCAGGATAATCAAAGTATGCACAACTTTGAACTTCATGGCTAATTCCTGCCAACTTGACTGGGAAATCAGTGCTAGAGATTAATGGCTCAAGATGGCCTTCTGACATGCACACATTTGTCCAGCAGAATGAGGGAAGCAACAGCACCTGAACAAAAGCATTTTTTATCAAGAAGGCGTCCTTGGTCTTAGCCGTACATTTCTCCTTGTTTACTAGTCTTCAGCCTAATGCATTTCTTTTTTCAGAGGTTCCCTTGTATTTTGCTTTCTGGTGTCATACCATATTAGCATATTTTCTGTTACTGAAAACGCAGCAGAAGAGTTAACACTAATCATTACTTTAAACTGGAAATGTTAACATTATTTTTGTAGGTGAGTGAATGTAAATGAGGTAGCTTGAATTCCCTGATGGTTTGTCATTAGGCTTTTTTTTGCAAAGGGTAATCTTATCTGGTGTTCCATGGTGTCAGCTGTCCACATTATTCAGTGGGAATTCCTTCTTCACCTCCATTCCTACAACCCACATAGTTTTGGAGGATTTAATTTTCTTCTGGAGCATTAAGCAAAGGTGACTGCTGATATGAAAAAATCCCATATATAAGATTTTTTTAAATTCCCTTAATTTTTATAACTTTTCTGCAGAAAGGGGTCAACAAGTTATTTTTATCTTTCTGACTAGAAACATTTCATTAATTCCATTTATAAAAGATTAAATGTCTTTTTAAATCATTGTTATGAACGGTTTATAATGGAGGTACTTTGAAAGCAGCAACTTTGCTATTATTTTCAAAATGTTATGGGAAATTTTAATTATTGAAATTTTGAAATTCTTTAGAAATTAAGTGCAACTGATAGTGATTTCTTGGTATTCTTTCTGCAGACTTTCAGTTTCCGCAAGGTCAGTAATAAAATAACCCAGAGTGTAAAGCGCTAAGTGAGCTGAGGAGTAAAGCAATAAAAGGGAGCAGGGTTTGAGGGATGAGCAGACTTGTGAGAACAGATGTGAGAGCTGAGTTTTCACCCGCTGAAGTAATGTTAAATGTACATGCCCTTTTTTGACCTACCTTACAAACACAAATTGGTAATGTCACGTGCCAATGGGTGTATTTGTTATTGTGTGTCTGTGGAGCCCCTGACAGGGGCTGGATGTTAGTCTGGAAGCTGTGCCCCAACATGCTGTCTATCACAGCAATTTCTGTGCTCCTCCTGCTGAAAGGAGCCGTTTTTACTGTAAATTAAGCTGTTCTTTGGTGGTCGTCTTCTTTCCCATGTACTTTTTTGACAGCCTCCTCTTAACCTCCCAAAGTTGTCTTTCACTTGGCTGGTACGATAGCACAAATGGTGTCACTTGGCCACCTTCTGAAAGAGTCACATGGAGTTGAACTTGGCAGAGGAGAGATGGATTGGTATTTTTGCATGTCCTAAGCAATGATTTCCCCTCTCCCAGAGCACCAGCAAACAACGTTTTTTCAAAGGGGGGCCTTAAAGTCCTTTGGTGATGCCAGAAAACCTGAGGGCAAACTGTCCTCCTCCTGGGCAGGTGCTGGAGTGCTGCGTGAGGAGATAATGGCAGGTTTCTTTCATAACTTGTTTCTCAGCCTGTTGGCTTATGAGTGGGTACGACTTGGCAGGACAACGTGGGAGGCAGTTTTCTAAGGGAGAGGGGATGAGTTCATAGATGGGAGCGGGTACTCCAGCCTGGAGACGGTGTTAGCCGGGTGCTTTTTCTCTTCAGTGCTCTTATCTCTGTACAGCTGTAGCTAACCTATCTGATCCGTAATGACAGTTTTCATTACAGCTCTTCAGCACAGCTGCGAGGTGGGTTGGCGATTTCCTCCACCACCACTCCCCCAGCCTTTTCCTTCCCTTCCCTGGACATGTGGTTTGTCATCTGCTTGCACAGAGCCTCCTTATACTGGGCTGTGGCTTCCTGTACTAAATCTGATCCAAATTTGTGCTGTGAGGTATTCCCTCCCCCTTGAAGGGTGGCAAGGAGGAAAATAACAGTTGAGAGTGAATAGGTGTTGGCTGTGATCTTTACATGTGCTGGCAGCAGATCCCACGACTTGTATTAGCTGCACAAGTTGAACAGATGGAACAAATTGACAAAATCGTGTTCACTCACGCTGTGCTCAAGGAGCAGCTGAGTTGCTGTTTGAAGTTGAAAGTTTTGAGTGTGGTTTTTTTTCCTCTTGTAGTGGAATTTCTGCTTATATCGTAGAAGCTATTGCCTCAGTGCTCTGCAGTAGCCTAAAGCAGTTAATGAGAGTGGTGTGTCTCCTCCTCTGTGGCTCAGTGCACTTGGCAGGTTTTGGTGAGGCAGAGAGGAGTATGGAAGTGTTTCCCTTCTAGATAACAGACTAAATGCCTCTTCTGGTTTTAAGTCCACAGTAGGTGGTGAAGTTGGATCAGGGCTGAACTCAGCCCTTTTCTGTTCTGGCAACATCCAGGTCAGGGCGAGAAGACTTCACCTTTGTTTTGAGGAGGATGTGTATAAAAGAGGTGAAAAATGAAAATATGCTTATGGAGTTTCAAGTGTGATGATTCTGGAATTCTGGTTCACAAGGAGAAGTGCTTTTCTAGACAAGCTTAGACATTCTAGACAAGCTTAACTCTTCCTCATGTACTTCTCCAAGTAGAGTGCTAGGTTGCTCTCAAAAGCTCTGAGAAAGCAGGTCTAGAGGGTCCTAATCCCATCCAATATCTCCTCTTTGCCTTAAGGGGAAGACGGTTTACACCAGTGCACATTGCACCTGCAGATTGCTAGCTCAGCTTTGCTGGTCTGCACAACATGGGAGGCTTCTTTTGAGGCTTTTCCTTTGCACTTTCTTGCTTCCCCTGCATTTCTTTGGGTAAAATCCTGGACATGCAACCGGTACTTTTACCTTCCCACACACTGACAGTAAATGAGAACCCTCAAATTTACAGGCAGCAGGTGGATGATTTTCTTTCTGATTCAGCTATGAAAAAGAGTCATTATTCTTTCCTCCTACTGAAATTTGTTTCTAAGAGTGATTGCTTACCTGCTTGTTCTGTCTTCCCCTTGCCTTCCTTAACGCTTCAGGACTTCAGGATGCATTTGACAGCGACTGGGAAACTGGGAAGATCACTTACAACAATTATAAAAATGGATCTGATGACGCTGTTTTGGCTTACAAGCTCTTGGTACAAACAGGCAACCGAGCAAAGCCCATTGACATCAGCCAGGTACTGTGTCAGAGTCCATACTGGTTTATACAGGAATGCACAAGTCATCAGGAATGGGAGAAAATGCAAAGAGCATGTCGTAGTCTTTTTTCATCTTGATGAATTGAATGCCTGAGTTATACCTTACTGCACGGCCTCACTGACTTTGCGGAAGCCACTTGTTAGTTGCAGACTGGCCTGTGTTGTGAAGTGTTCGAAATCAATACTGGGAATGCCTGCCCTTGATTATTACTGGTTGGCGTATGTTCGGTACTGCTCCAGTGTCCGGCACATTTGGTTTCCACTGAAAATGGTGTAAAAAATGCTTTGCTGCATCCATAGGTAGATGGATGGATTCTGGTCCATGCCAGGCAGAGCCAACGTTAGCCTTGCTGTCCAAAGTGGCATTGTTGCTGATTTGAATCAGATTGCCTTATAGGCTTGACCTTTGCTCAGCCTTCTGCTGTGGCTTTGGATCTAGCATTTGCAATTATTTGGTTAGTTCCTACCAATTCATGCAGAACATAATGTTTTAAAAAATATGTTGATGAATTATAGTGGAAAGAGACTGAAATCGTTACATGCTGTATCATATTTTTGCACCATCATCACTAAATACAGATATACTGTTATAGGACTAAGCGTGGCAGTTGTTTGAGCTGCTTAAATAAAGTATGTCTGAGGTTCTTTTGCAAGGTTGTCACAGCATATTACTCCCATTTGCTGTAGCCATTGGCAGGTGAAAACACATTAGGTTTGACTCCTTATACTAAAATTAGGTATCAAGCCTCTTAAGAAGAAATTCTGCAATAACCTAACTTCTCCTCTCCTAAAGCCATCATTGAGTCGCTGTGCTTTCAGGCAGAAAAATAGTCTTTCTAATGAGCTTCTTGGCAGATCTGCTTATTGTCTTTCTTTTTTTCCTGGCATTAAAGGTGACAGATTTACGGAGTACATTGTTCAAAGTTACTATGGTGTGTAAAACACACTGCTGTATAGCAACATGCAACATGCTGTCAGGTCTGAATGAAGCTTCAGCTATGAATTAAGCAAAGAAAGGGAGTTGAAGAGAAAACCTTCAGTGAGATTTTGTTTAGCAGAGTGTACCAGGTACGCTGTGGAACAAATGTGATTGGGCTGCAGCTGCTGATATAATTTCCTGTGCCTGGGAGGGAGAAAAGTGTGGTGCACCCACAGGGGCTGAGCGCTGTACTGTGCAGTTCCAGAGACAGCTTGAAGACATACAGTTGTTGCATATCCTGTGGACTAATTGAATCCAGATCCTTGGAATCCAGCTTTTTTTTTTAAAACTGCTGTCACTGTTGTTTTTCATTTCATTAAAAAGACCTGAAACTGGAGCCGAGCCAGAATTTTAAATAAACAAAACAAAAAACCCCAGTAATACTTTTCACCCACAGAGTCCTCTGTGAGAGCTCTAGCTGTGCAGGATTTGGCTACAGAACCCTAGGAGTGTACCACTGCTGTTTACCCCACAGATGCGTTTGCCCACAGTGACCCAAATAACACGGGGCACTCATCTGCTTTCTTGACGCTGGGCATTTTCTGAATACATAGGTCATAGGAGGCAAGTGTTAGCAAAATTTATACAGATGTTGTTTTATTTTTATAGCTCTCCTCCATTTACTGGGTGGCATTTCCTTCAGTGTTAACAACAGAGGTTAACTGCACACAGACGTGTGTAGGGACTCTTGCCAGGTTTTCCTTCCCTGTCTTTAAATATGTTTCTCCAACTTGGTTGTTTTTCACTCTTGGCTGCAGGCTTTCAGAATTTGAATTTAATTGGTTCAGTCTATTCTGGAACCGTCTGCTGATTTAGTGGTTATTGTGAATATTATATGAGTATTAATTTATAAATAACCACTTTCTACTGTCACTGTATTTTTTTAGATTTTTTTTTCATTGTCAAACAATAGTTTACTGATAAGTCACTTCAAGTGAAGCTTCATACTTTTCTCCTTTTCCCCTCCTATATATATGTGTGTTGCATCTCCAGGCCATTTGTTGAAAGGTTTGCAGCTAGAGCCCCGAGAGCAAAACTCAACTCTGAAAGGCTTCTGATTTTTTCCATTTTGCAGTTGACTAAACAGCGTCTGGTGGATGCGGATGGAATCATTAACCCAAATGCTTTCTACATCTACCTGACAGCCTGGGTTAGCAATGACCCTGTGGCCTATGCTGCCTCGCAAGCCAACATCCGGCCTCACCGCCCAGAGTGGGTCCATGACAAAGCAGACTATATGCCAGAAACAAGGCTGAGAAGTAAGTAGCGTTTCATCTTAATGCCTTACAGTTTATATAAGCGCCCCACTCCTTCCTTCAAGAACCAGTAACTCCGTAGTTGGCTGATGCTGCACAGGGCTCAGAAGCGTAAACAGGACAATATATTGTGTTACGCTGTAATCTTGAGAGACCTGTGCACCATTGCAAATGTCCACCACTGCAGGGTTTTATCGGGTTGAAAAATGAGTTTTGTTACAGTTTAAAGCTCTAAGAACTTACAGTAAGCATGGCTTTTCAGTGTCACCTCATAGTTCTGTCTGTGAGAAAAACCTAGAGAAAAACGAAATTCCTGCCTCTGTCATTCTGAAGTTACATCACTTAGGTTATATAATGTTTATCCTCAATTCTTAATACCTAAGGGATTTTTATCAAGTTAATTCATGTGCTAAGCTACCAACACTGATACAGTATAAGAGCTACTTAGGTAGGGGAGCATTCCCATTCCGTGCCATTCACTGCTTTCCTGAGCAGCAATGCCAGTTTGCATAGCTTTGCTTCAGCTTTCAATTTATTGTGAGGTTTGCTAGTTGGACACCAGCGGGGAAGGGGAGAGGGCATATGAGGGAGGACTGGTGTGCTTGAAAATGTGACTGGGTAACCAGCTAGCCATGCTTCAGTGTATCCGAACCTGAGAGCTTTGTGGCAGTCAGCCAAGTCTTGTCTTAATGAAAATTTATAGTTGAGATTAATAATAGGGCAAATCATGTTTAGCAAGTCAACTGAATGACCCTGCAGGGTCTGGAACACACAACGGCAGTAACAAAACGCTCCTCATGGAAGCTTTTTTTTTCTTGTCATACGGTAGACTTAGCGTTGCACTCAAAAAGAAGCATGGAGAGTGTTGGTTTGTCGAATTATTAAAGGATAAACAGTTAAGTATTTCCTCAGTAAACCAATACTTTTATATTAGTTTTTTTTCCCAGTTATTTGCACCAGTAACAGAACACGGATTTCTGAATCTGACTTTGAC
Organism: Chroicocephalus ridibundus; assembly: GCF_963924245.1. NCBI lineage: Eukaryota > Metazoa > Chordata > Aves > Charadriiformes > Laridae > Chroicocephalus > Chroicocephalus ridibundus. The sequence continues at coordinate 41,488,044 of NC_086316.1, forward strand.
TTTCAAAATATTCAATGGAAATGTTAAAAACCAACAAGTATGATCGAGCATTAGTTTTTCTCTGGTTCTGTGTGAGTGGACCTCAGTTAATTTCAGGGAAAGGACCTTTGATTTCAAAGGAACTGCACTTGCATAAAAGAAGAGCATTTGAATAAAATGTTTAAGATGATGTGATCTTCTACATCGTATTGTAGTTAGGGATTTTTTGGCCAGGTATTCAGTAAAAACTATTATAGCACTGATGAGGATTAAATACATGTATTGAAATATATCTGTTAAATTACATAGAATTTTTGGGGGACTTGATGTAGACTGTGTTCATCCCATTGCACTGCATGACAAAATACAGTGATCACCTGTACTGCTTCCGCTTTCAATTTATTGGGAAGTTGTTAAAATGTCACTTGTTCCAAAGAAATAAAATTTAAATTCAACAGTTTTAAGCATTTTGCTGTGGAGAACAAAGTGTTTTGTTAATCGTGCTCTCTGTGTATCTTCTTTCCAAAAACATACTTTAACACTGCTGTCCTTCTCCTAGTTCCAGCAGCTGAGCCCATAGAATATGCTCAGTTTCCTTTCTACCTCAACGGATTGCGTGAAACTTCTGATTTTGTGGAGGCTATCGAGAAAGTGAGAGCTATCTGTAGTAACTACACCAGCCTGGGGATCGCCAGCTACCCAAATGGTTACCCGTTTCTGTTTTGGGAGCAGTACATTGGGCTTCGTCACTGGCTCCTCTTATCCATTAGTGTGGTTTTGGCTTGCACGTTTCTGGTGTGTGCCCTCTTCCTCCTAAACCCCTGGACGGCTGGGATCATTGTAAGTTTATTATAAGGGTCTTTGTTGAAGTCGAATTCCTTTCAGCATAGCTCTTGCTGTAGTCGGGAAGGTTTTGTTTATGTCTGGGCCTCTGGTGGAGTATATTGCATCATTCATTATATATTTATTCAACTTGAGGGGGTAGGGTTCATGCTCAAGGTACAAACCTTAATAACCTTAATCTTTTGACCACCTTTTTTGCAGCTTTAAAGGTTTCTTAGAAAGGTACATAAACTTTTACCCTTGCTCAGATGCACACTAACATGAGAAATAAAGACACAGAGGAAAATTATGAGCTTTATTAAATACTGAAGTTATTCCTAGTTATGTATTCGTTGTCCCCTTTTATCAGACATAGTTATTTTTCAAGGCAGTTGCTTGTGACTAACTTGCCCGTAAATTTTCCCACTGATTTCTGAATGCAGTCTTTCTGGAAAAACTGAAGTGGTTGGGCTGTATGGAACACACTGGAAAGGGTATAACTGAGCTATCAAGGAGAAAGAGCCATAAAATTATAAACTGAAGAGAATACTCCTCCGTGCTTTCTGCAAGGCCTCATCAGCCTCTCAGTAAACATTCAAGTTAAATTGAATGATGATGTTCCTATGTTTAAATTCCATAAACTATCGTATGGTTTATAAAATGCCAGAAGTAGAAAAGCGTAAAACAGTTACTAGTTTTTGTAATGTACGTTTATACGACAGGTATGTTAAAAGGTAAATGTTTAGTCTAGAATATTTTTCATAGCACTTAATCAAGCAATTTATGTTATTACTCTTGATTCATTAGCTTATAAAATCATTTATTGTAGTGCATAATTTTTTCCCTTGGAAAAGGCGTTTATTTTCAGAGTCCACCATTGCTTTTATAAGTATGTCAATATCTTTTTTCCTGCTCGGCTTTAGCAACTTTTAAAGTTGATTCCACAGATTTCCTCCCCTCCCTTTTCCTCTATTTTTTTTTACAAGGTAGATGAAAGAAAAATAAAAGCTTTCCCTCAGATTTAACTGTTCACTTTGTCTGTCTCAATGCCTCCAAGTATCTTAAAAGTTCAGAGCCCCTCTGTAACCTGAAACTCATCAGCTGATTATGCCATTCACTTTCTTCTGGGCTTTATACCTACTCAGAAGTCATCCTCACTGATATTTGCAGTTCTACAAAAAGAATTCCAATACAGGTAGTTGAAAGTTACTTTTTCTGGAAGGATTGTCTGAGAAACAGGTGAAAAAGAGAAAAAATATGTTTGAGGGAGTATCCATGATACAGAAGAAATTGGTTTTTAGATCACTGATAAATTGTAACCCATACAAAATTGATGCTTAGTCTGTTAACTGGTTCTTAGGAGTATAATTTTAACTGGCTCTTCAGCAAGTCATTGCCATTGAGCACAACAAAACAAGGAAAAGCAGGTTGTCTTTGGGAATATAGGATGGCTTTGAGGAGTATGGTTTATAATCACCATGTTGTTTTTAAATATCTTTCTCTTCATGTGTCTGGAGTATTAGAAGTTACTAACATCTGTTTGAAATTTCTAGGTGGTGGTGCTGGCTCTAATGACTGTGGAGCTGTTTGGCATGATGGGTCTAATTGGAATAAAGCTGAGTGCAGTGCCTGTGGTTATCCTGATTGCTTCTGTTGGCATTGGCGTGGAATTCACTGTTCATGTTGCTTTGGTACGTAAAATCAGGAAGCATTTTTAAAATAAAGTATCATTAAATATTATCAGTATTGATGTCTATTTATTATTAATGAAAATTTTTTTGAAATTGTGGCAATGTTAGGATCACAAATCCTTATTTAATCTCCTGAGTCAGTGACATGATTCTCAGAAAGAAGCTGGTCACAGCTTTGTGTGCCATTCGATTTATCTCGATAGAGCAGAGTTGGTCTTGGTGAGGCAGTTCCTAACTATTGAGGCATTCTCCCAGGAGATAAAAGGCGATACATTACCTGTGATATCTAATTGTCTGAGTGTTGCAAATAGATAGAGAAAGCAGAGCTCTCAATGCACCTTACTTCAGTCCAGACTCTCCTGGTCCTTGTCTGCAGCCTCGCTGTTGTTGCCTCAGTGCTGTGTAGCTGTTTGTTGCGTCTTGCATTCTGTGTCTTGTGGAAGAGAAGCCTTTAAAGATTTTCAAAATCACATATAGTGTCATTTGATTTCTCTGGACCACTAAAATTTGAATGTATTTGGGTTTATTTTCCACTTGAAAAATCTGCACCTTCTTTTTAGAACCCATTAACTATTAATAGTGTGCACAAACGCAGTCTGTAGGAAAATAGTTTTCCGATGTGATGAAGAGGAGCAGTGAGGGGGGAAAGAAGTATGTCTTATATAAAGATTTTCAGCATTTTTCAAGGCCAAGTGTCCAAATCTTGAGTGCTCCTACTCACTCAGCTTAGTCAACCTGATGTCCAAAAATGCACAGAAACGACTGTGTGCTTGCAAGGCAGCAGTTCTGGGAGTTCCAGATACGCAAAAGTCATCTTGCTTTATTTGGTGACAAAGAATAGAGTGCTATTTTTCTGTGGTCGCATTTGACAATGTCAGCACTGATCTTTCCAACATTTTGCTCACTCAGTATAAATCATTTTCCTGTAAGGCTATTCTAATCAATATTTCTGAATAGTTTAAGAATATAAGTGTCTTTATAGTTTTGCATTTTACTGTATTAAAAAGTAGGAAAGGATGAGTGGTCAATACAACATAATTCTAGGGAGGAGGTGCTTGTAGTCTACTATCATCTCTAGTATTTTAGTACTGTAGCAGTACAAAAAGAAGTGAAGGGAAGGGTCTGGAAAGTGGTGGTGACATTGGATGGGAATGCAGTGGGCCTTTTAGACTCAGAAGGAGGACTGGTAGACTGCTAAGAAGATCTGGTGGCAGTGAGAAAGAGAGGAGCACACTGGGGATGGCCAAATACTGGGAACGTGTTGTAGATGATGTACAGAGTTGGGACACATCAAATGGTAGATGGAAAGAATAATTTTAAGAAAAATTGTAGGGGAAGTAGGGTAAGGTTAAAGAGGAGCAACCGTATCCCTAAGTGATTGTATCTATTTTTCCCCTGCTGCTGTGGATAATTAGGCTTTTGGAGGTAAACGTGTTTGCTGGGACTTGGCGGTAGTTTGGGAAGTGTGAGAAACCAGTGGTCTACAAAAGGAAGAAAGAAACAACAGTTTCTTAGAATTGAAGATTTAAAACAGGAAAACTGGAGTAAAAAAGGACAAACCACCTAGCTGTTTCTAAACGGGAAGAAAGTAATCTAATTTACAGGACTTTATATATATTATGTTTTTTAAAAAAAGAAGTAAAAGTTACCCGTGGCTGAAGGTAAAATGCCAAGCAAACTGAAAATTGTGCTTTTTTTGCATTGACTCTGGAGTCAAAAACTTTCAAATGTAGGCTTTAAATAAAAGATTGCCTAGTAGACCTCAGATGATAGCAGCAGTACTGACCTTCACAGAATGTCCTGCATATAAACAGTCAACCAGTGTTCCATAAACAAAAAAGGCCATGGTATGACTGTTGATAGAGAACTTAATTGAACTTGTTTAAGAGTGATTCACAATCCACTTGTGGCTCAGTTCTCTGCTACCACTTACGAATAGTGACCTTATTTTTTAAATTCTGTAAATAATTTCTGAATCAATAGTAGACTTGTATCATGCATCCTTTAATTACACACATGTACATGTGTTTATATAATGTGTTAATATGTTTGTGGATCCATGTGAGTTTTCTCATTGACAGCTGCTTTTACCCTGAGGGGGATTCTTTATCCATTTATGTATATGGGAATGTAAAATGCCCTGGATACATTTAATTTTCCACAGACGAGTTTTAATCCAATAATAAAGATTAATAATACACGGTTTGGTTACCTACAGAAGTGAGGGTTGGGAATCTCACCCGACGTGTACCCATTTTTGGTCTGCTTGTCCCACCAAATAACTTCTTTAAGTGTTGACTGATTTCAAATTTTTAAAATTCGTCAGATAAGTGAAAATAAGCCACTGGAGAAGGGACACTTAAATTCCAGGACCAAGAGGAAGATAGTTGCTTGAGTCCGTATCTTAATAGTAAGTAGAGGATTTGCTGAAGAAAGAGCCCTTATAAATCACAGGAAGAAGGTCAGCCAGGTTCTTGTTTTCTTAAGCCATTGAGTCACGCACAGAGAAGACGAATTCATACAAAACAACAGCATTTCAGTATTCTTGATACAGCTTGTTCACTAAGGAGCCTGAGGGAGAAAGGCATTTCACTAGTCATATTGTTGCTCAGGCACTACTGTGTTCAGTAGTGTTCCTACGGCGATTTTGTACCTATAGGCCTCCTAGCTTTGAAGTAACAGAAGTTGCAAAAACATTTATGTTGAGTGAAATAGAAGTGTTAAAAAAGTCATGGAAGTCATGTCCCCATGAGAGTGAGAGGAGTGGCCCTGTAATTTTGACACCTTTCGTCATGAAATGAATTCTTTGCAGGTGGAAATAAGCAAAGCTGGAGGCAAAAAGCCTACTGGTGCAAGCAGGCATTGTTTCCAGAATTATTACTGTGATCTGACTGTAATCAGTGCTTACTCTGGTGGTGTGGCTTCAGCAGCAGCTGTGTGGTATGACTGCAGAATCGGGCCTTCTCTTGAAGGTTAGCCAGCTAGAGAAAAGTAATTAACTGGCTCTGAGAGAGGCTGTTTGGAAGGTTATATACATCTGTCTAATGAAATGGATTTCATTGTTTTACAGGCATTTTTAACTGCCATAGGAGACAGGAACCACAGGGCTGTCCTCGCGTTGGAACACATGTTTGCGCCAGTGCTGGATGGGGCCGTGTCCACTCTGCTTGGAGTGTTAATGCTCGCAGGATCAGAGTTCGATTTTATTGTCAGGTAAGGCGTTTGTGTGTGTCCTGACTTCGTTTTTAAAATAAAAATTAGCATGCTTTAAATTTTTAGTCACTTCAGCGTATCTGTCATTTTATTACTATGCATGGTGTGTCAAGCATGCTTACGTCATGGTCCTGTTTTCCCTCTGTTTTATTAACTCCTTGTTACGTGCTAGATGCAGTAGTGTTTCCATTGCTGGTATTAAAATCTGTTCCAGGAAAATCTGACACCCAGTATGAAAGAACACAGAAATGGCCCTCTTTAGCAAAGTTTGTTAATTCTGGGTTTGAGTCAGTTCAAAGCGTCTGGTATTGTCCAGTGTGAGCTGGGTTTGACCTTTAGCCTTCAGGTCCTCCAGACTTCTTGTACGCACAGCAATTTGTGTGCAAAGGACGCGTAAACCTACAAACACACTGCAACTCTGTGTGCTGCAAGTGACTCTCTCCGGGCCTTCTCCTTCTATCGTTATGTGAGGTTTACAGCGATGTATAACAGGGAGAGGAAAAAAAAAAAACCGTTTGGGAGCTGGGGAACCATAAGTATGAACACAGAACTTCATATTAAAATTTTGTAAAGCAAAGCCTGAAGGCCCTTCTGTTTAGAAGTACAGGCAGACTGTTTCTTGTGAATTTAATTAAGAATGTGAATTCGTCAAGTATGAGAGGAAAGCAAGCTTTTCGTTGAGGGGAATTTGAGAAGTGCAATGAAACAGATCCTATTCTATTACAAACAACCTGTGGAGCTCTGCAAAATGGCTAATCTTAGAAGTAACACAGGTTCTTTGTGGTGAACTACAGCACGAAAAAAAAATATTCCAAGCCCTACAAGGGAACTGAGGTAGAACTGGGCCAAATAAAAATGCTCTGAAAGATGACTTAACTACTTAGGTAGACATAAGCTGGATAGATGACTTGACTTAGCTGACATCCATTTGACAACAAGAACAACAAAATGTCAGAGGCAGGAACTGAGAATGGCTGCTAAATCTCATCAAGATTTTTTATTTATGTATGTAAGAGATTTGAAGAAAGCAGGCAGTTTGCAGTTAGACCTCATGAAACCTACATGAGGATTATTACTATACAGATACTGCATGTCTCAAAATAGAATTTGGGTTTTTTTTCCCATGACAGTATTTTTTACTTTATTTTGCTGCTATAGAAGAAATAAGGTAGAATTATTCTTTAGGACCTGATCTTGTAAGGGTTGGAAAACTTTGACATACACATTACTTATAGATTTAACCTAAATTTACGGGGGTACATTTGCTGTGCTACTTTCCTGCTTAACAGACAAGATTTTGGCAAGCATGTTTTTTGTGTCATAGCAAATGGAAGATTGTAGCAGCCCTTCACACCAAATTTGGATTGGATGTTCTCTCAGTTTATAAAATGAGCCTTTCAACTTTTCAACTTATGTTATTTTACTTTTTTTGGCCATCAGTTTCTCATTTTCTAGCACAATCTGACTTCAGTTTGCCTTGTTTAAAAAATAGCATAAAATAAACTATGGGAGCCTGAGCATTGTTATAGTGGGCGAAGAAGATCCCAGCTTCCGGAAAGCGATAGATTAGTCCAACAATGTGGAAGATTAAGTAAATTAACCGACATTGTATACACCAAGTGGTCAGAGCTATAATCCTCCTGTTTATCCTAGCATTAGATGGATGAGATGCAAATGTTTTTAATGCCTGTTGTTGATCTCTGTCCCAGTATAAAGTTCTGGTGGTTTATGTTAGTAGAGGAGATTGGCTTGCTGATTTTTGCTAATGCAGATCAGAAATTCCCATATGTTTACAATAGCAGGATATTTGTAGTTTTACAGGAGGCTGATATATTTGATCAGATGTGGAAATTGGGAGGCAGTAAAGTTTGTTGCCGGCTAGACAGTGTAATCAGCAGACCCATTAGTGGCAAACTTGCCCTCCGTTCTTCTCCTTTGCCTTCTCCTCCAGGAATTTACCAAGACTGAGTCCTTGAAATCATTAGTTACAACGCAGCCTTAAGTTTAGTCTGAGCCCCAGCTGTGCTGAATACCAACTAGCAAGGCTTTCCTTTTACTGACAGGTTTACCTTGGTATTCATGAAGGATCCCAGACCTTAGCCCTCAGTGGTGGGAAAGGACAACCACTTGTGCACTTTCCTCTTCTTCCATAGTACTTCAGCCTTTATGTTTGAATTGGCTGACGCAAAACAAGAGTATTCAGAGATGCTAAATTGTTCAACAAAAGATTAGCCTGCAATGCAGCTCTGCCATTGTGGAGTGGTCTTACTCAGTACAATGCTGAAGCTTACTATAGAATGGGCAGCATTTTCTTTGCAGAAAACGGGTTCCTGTGTTGTAAAAAGGTTGCAATTTGAGCTATTCGGTAAAACTGGAACTTGCAGAATTCTAGGCGGAAAGTTGTGATTAATGAACAGCAAGGGAAACCCTTACCTGATACACTGGAGATTTAATTAGAGATTCTGCTGTAAGATGCAGAAGCATTTCACAGTGGATTAGCTGCTGGGAGAAGAGGGCTTCTTTTCCTTCTAGGCTAAATTGTTTAAATTCTACACCCTTCACTTCATTTGTTTGCTTCTGCTGGGTTTTCACTAATGGGGGCCCCTTTTCATTGTATTTGTGCTTTCAATCCATTCAGCTATTCACTGCACATTCCATATTTTTGTGTTTGTGTAACACATTCATAAATAACATTACATGCTTCCAGATTCTGGGAAATTAACAAATGTAATTTTTTTCTTTCCTTTATCAACTAACACTTTGGGTTGTGGAATGTAGCTTCTCTAATTCAAAAGGTAAAAAACCACGTATCTCTATATGAAAAGTGATATAAGTATTTAGTACAATATTAGTAATCTTTTAGATTTAATTTATTGTATGTATTATCTTAACATATGTAGGAATAATGCGTAATCCCTCATTTCTAACAATACTTGTGGCTGTTCTCTCCCCCAAACCACTTAAAACCTACTTCAGGTATTTCTTTGCTGTTTTGGCAATCTTAACCATTCTGGGAGTTCTCAATGGATTGGTGCTGCTTCCTGTTCTTCTTTCGTTCTTTGGACCATACCCTGAGGTCAGTAAAATTAATGGTAAACAGAAGAAATAATACTACGTCTGCACCCCTGCCCCCCCGATCACCCCCCTTTTTTTAGAAACTCTTTATTTTTTAAATTCTCTTGGATTTTTTTAAAGTTTCTTGCTCAAGTCGTTTTTTTTTAATCTTTATTAAAAGTGCTGTTTGTTATTTAGTTGATATTCTTTTACTTACATTTTAGAAGTTTTTTTAAATAACTATTGTATTAGAGGCTGCAATCAGTAAACCTGATACAAGTGTAGGATTATTTATGCTTTTTAAAAGCATAATGTGGTACGCAAACTATTTTGTAAAATAAGTATTTTCCCCAATATTTTGCAAAAGACAGTTCGTTTTGTACACGTATCTTCTTCTTTCCTACCTCAATGCCTCTGTTGCTTTCCCCAAAATATTTAACTGAGCAGACCACCAGGAAGGCCTGTGTGGACCAACATACACCAGTGGTGGTCCACAGACCACACCTTGATAACCATGACCGATCTGCCAGAAGGTCCCCCGTGTCCGGTTGCCCCTCCCTGTGGCGTGCTCTTGGCTCAAGCAGTGTTTTCGATGGGTGGAAGGCTTCACTTAGTTGTTGATGTTTAGTTTTTTAGTATTAGCAAAACAGTTTTGATGACAGTGTGTAATCTTTTGTATTCCTAACAGTATACATGACATGTCCCTTACTCAAGCAATATATATATGTGGCTGTTATCACTGTATACGTTGCTATTATCCGTATGTCTGTCTCTCTGCAAATAAACACTGAACCATACTATAGATACACATTTGAGGTGATTTTATTAAATCATTGTTAATGTATGCTGAAGGGGGGAGGAAGTCCATGTATTATTTTTATATTTGTAAGTAAAAGTGCATGCACTTCCTGAGACAGCTATACCCAGAAGAATCTGTGTAATCCTGTTTACATACGTATCCACAGATAGAGATCATGTCTCTCTTTCTTTCATTATTTTTTTCAGTTCAGTATAAATGTTCATCAGAAAACTGGTGCTAAGGTTCTCATGGTATGGGAGGTTGCATTTGGCAGAAGAATGTTTGTGCCAAGCACTAATGATTGAAAGGGTAATGCTAACTTAATGTTACTGAATGCATTGTCTTTATCAGGTTTCTCCAGCCAATGGACGAAACAGATTGCCCACACCGTCTCCTGAGCCACCCCCAAGCATCGTGAGGTTTGCATTGCCAGCTGGGCACACAAATAATGGGTCAGATTCCTCTGATTCAGAGTACAGCTCTCAAACCACAGTGTCCGGCATCAGTGAAGAGCTTCATCAGTATGAGGCCACCCAAGGTCCCGGGGCACCAGTCCATCAAGTAATAGTGGAAGCCACTGAGAATCCTGTCTTTGCAAGATCCACTGTAAGTAGCTTGAATATTGACTGGCAGGAGGGCAAGAAGAGAGTTTGGTGGGGTTTTTTTTTGTTTAATTCTGTTTATTTTTGTGGAAAGCTCTTCCATATTGCTGGCTGATTATGCTTTGTGACTTTGTGCCAAAACTTGTAAGCGGGGAGTGAAGGCATTCCTCATCCTCACCTTCAGAAACAAGCTGGAGGTAAAATGGAAAGTGGAGTGGAAAGTAGGAGAGTGGGGGTCTTTGGCATGCGTAATTGCTGTTACATCGTGTTGGCACCAGCCACAAGAGAGAGCTCTCAGTCTATTTGATGACTGTTTTCAGAGAGAGCGAGTGGGGAGAGATTAAAAGATCCAAACACTTCCACATAGTTCCTTGTGGATCACCATCTCATAAACCTCTCTCTGGCAGCACATTTGGGGGAGAAAGATTGATAGAGCCAGAAGAAAACAGTTTCAGGGTTGTACGAAATCTTGGGCCTGTTGCGTCTTGCTACTGGGTTGGCATAACTGTGATTTCAAAGGAGAGTGAAAAAGCTGTCTCCTACCCCTGCTGATGCTGCATGCTGAGCTGCAATGCGGATCTGTTTTTGTTCAGCAGAGGCCTAGAAATAGGTACAAGCAGAGCCACATTTGAAGTTGGTCACGGTTTATTGACTGATGTGGCCGCTGTGCTTCACGCTTTTTACGGAAATCAGAAAACAGATTCCTACAGTCTATACAAACTACCCTACTAACATCCTGTGTATATACCCTGCATGGAATAGAGCCTTTTCCAAATGCCCGCAATGCTGCTTGTTAAACGAGTTCCAATCAAGTGCTTGTCACCCATCCCTTTGAAAAGATGGAGCAGTATGTAGGAAGCTTACAATAATGTTTTCGGTTGTCATCCTGTGTTTTTCTGAAGGTATGCTTTCCAGGTTTTAATAACTTCAGACAAAAACTCTCTGGAAAAATCAACAGTTATCAGATTCCAGACATTACCTTTGTGGAGTTAGAGCCAGGACAGCATTATTATCATTGTTCCTAGCATAAACTATAAGCGAGTGTAGAATTTGTTTGCCTTGTTTTGTCAGAGGCATTACCGTGCATCTCTCTTCCAGGTGGTTCAGCCAGAGACAAGGCATCAGTCGAGTCCCAGATTACAATCAAATCCGGAGTCTGGCACACAGCAGGCGTGGCGTCAGGGCAGACAACCCAAACGGGAAGCGAGGGAAGGGCTGCGACCACCTCCTTACCGCCCTCGCAGGGACGCTTTTGAAATTTCTACTGAAGGGCATTCAGGACCTAGCAATAGGGATCGCGTGGGCCACAGGGCTCGTTCTCATAACATGAGAAGCCCGGCGTTTGGCGCCGTGGGCGCTGCAGGACCAGCATACTGCCAGCCTATCACTACTGTGACTGCCTCGGCTTCAGTGACTGTTGCTGTCCACCCTGCGGTGCACAGCCACGGCTCCCGGGGAGGGAGCTTTCCGTCCTATGAGGGATACCATGAAGCTGACCACGGGCCATTTGAGGACCCCCATGTGCCTTTTAACGTGCGATGTGAAAGAAGAAATTCTAAAGTAGAAGTTATAGAACTCCAAGATGTTGAATGTGAGGAAAGGGTACCTGGCAACAGCTCACAGTAAGGTAGGTCCATCTCCTGTAGCTGCGGGCCTTGCCTGTGTCAGGCAATGGTGTGATCGAAAGAAAGGGGAAAGATAAAATTTCTCTGAGGTACCATTCCTTCAGGTCGGTTCATTTACGGGCCCCTGGTCATCTTAAATCTGTTGACCCTGAATATAATACATTTTGCACTAGAATTGAGGTTGGATAAGATGGCACTTTCCAACACTGAGAAGTTATAGTGGGTTCAGATATGAACTACTTCCAAAAGCCTTGCAAAGTGGGTAAGTACATTGTACAATCCCAGCTTACCAGATAAGGAAAAGGAAGCAGAGATGTTGTGTAATGTCTTCAGAGCTGTGCAGCTGCATTTACCGTTGATAGGTCCTGTCTTCTGATCCCTGAATCAGGCACGTTCTAAAACATCGTACAGAATTATATTGCCTAGGAGAGTGTAAAATTGCCAGCTACTTTAAGAGTTGTCCTCTCTTGAATAAAAGTCCCTGAAAGAATTTGAAGTCCATAGTGAGGACTGAATCCCTCTGGAAGATACGCTGAGGGAGAGGTGGGAAGGCCCCACCGTGTCTAGTGCACTGCAGTGTGGTGAGGTGTCCCCTGTGCTTTGGGAGGCATGCAGAGACCCACCCAGCGAATTCGCACGCTGGAGGAGTCCTCGGGCCAGTCTCTCCCTTGACAGGGGCTGTTGCTGGGTAGCGCAGGCCTAGCAGGGCATTTAACATGTTCCTGTGAAACAACAGATACACCCAGCAACTTGTGAGACTTGATACCTAAATTGTTATCTGTCTTTAGTCTGGCAAGAGAAGGTTACAGGAAACTGTGCTATTCAGAACAGACAGGATATTTTAGCAGATGTTTGGGGAAGAGTGAAGCTGTTCATTTTCTTTAAATTTTTCCATTAATTTTATAGGGAATACTTTGAAGAGGAGAAACCAATTGAGTTTTTACCCTGAAAGCTTTGTGGGGCTCGTGCCTGAACAACCATTGCTCATTGTTTTCCTCTTTAGGGGGAAAGAGGAAGTGTTAAAATAGTTACTTATCTGTGGATCCCTGTTTTCTCTTTGCTTTTTAGAGCTTTCCAGTAGCAGACACTAGTTTGACCAGAGCAAGCCATTTTATTTTGGTTGCAGAACTATTTCACTCATACACATGCATGCATGCATGTGTACACAGGCACACACACGTGGAGAGTTTTGATAGAAATTTTTTGATGACTCATAATAAAATTGCCTTCTGATTTATAAAATATCTCTCCAAACATCTCAAAGTGCAAATAACATGAATGCCTTCAGCCTCACAGTCTAGAAATACGGCAAGTAGTAGTATCCTCAGAATAAGGACGTAAATACTTGGGCTCAGCTCTTTCAAGCTGAACTGCATGGTAATACGAGATTCTTAACTACGCAGTATTCGATGTAGTAGTGTATTTCTCCTTGAAGTATTCATTGGTTTTAACTGAATTTGTCACCAGTATCTAAAGCTGGGAACTCAGAAATTAAAGCATTTTCATCTTCTTAATTGGCGTCAGTATTTCTTTACTGGGAAATTCATGACTGAGTTTAGAGCAAAGCCCACGTTCCCTGACTGCTAACTGTAATCACAAGAATCATGAAATGAATTTTGGATTACTTTGATGTGTTTGTTTTTCTTAAACTTAAATGTATGTTTGTTTTTCTTCTCTCTTTATTTGTAAAGAGTAATAACTGAAGCAAAGAAAAGGCCAAAGATGGAAAACCGTATTTCCAGAACTGCTTGAAGAGAAGAACTGCTTGAAGTTGTAGAAAAGGACATGCTGCATCAGGACAACAGTTCACTGTTACTGTAACCTATTGTATTATTTTGTTAAATATTTCTTTAAGTATTTAAAAGATGTACACATATGTAATATACAAAAGAACAATGTAAAGTAGTATAATCTGGAGTCATTTGCCTCTGGGCAATAGAATGGGGACAATATTGTGTGCGCTTTGTACTTTTTGTACGTTGATCTCTGTGCCACAACTAAGCTTAATCTAGTTCTAAATTTCAGCATAAGTTGCTGCTGCTTAAATATTGTATAATTTACTTGTATAATTCTATGCAAATATTGCTTATGTAATAGGATTTTTTTTTAAAGATACATGTCTGTTTAAAGTATTTTAAATTTGCGTATCACAACCCTGTGGTAGTATGAAATGTTACTGTTAACTTTCAAACACGCTATGCGTGGTAATTTTAAAAATAAGCAGATATGAAGAACGGCAAGTTAATCTGGGAGGCTTAAATAGATTTAGCTATGTGCAGGTTTTGTTTTGCTGTGTGTATCCATGTGTGCATCTGGAAGTGTGCATGCTTTGGTGTGTATGTTCCTGGTGTACTGTAGTTTCTCTTTTACTGTATGGTAACACTTAGTGGGCTTATAAACCCACTGATGCTGATGTGAGTCTGGCTTTCCCTGTTAGTAGGCACTAGTGAAAACTGTGTTGGTGTTTACCAACATATACCATAGACTGCCATGATCAAAGGCCCAACTGAAATAGAAAAGACAACAGGAAGTCGAGGTTTGGGGTTGCGGTTCAGTTTCCCACACTCTTAATGACTTGGTTCACGTGACTTTGGTCAAGTCACTTAACTGCCCCATGCCTCAGTTGCTCATTCTGTAAAATGGGTATAATTACACTTACCTACCTCCCAGGAATGTTGTGAGGCTTAATTACTGTTTGTCTAGTGCTTTGATTATTTTTTTTTTTTTTTTGCAAAAGGTGCCAGGTAAGTGCAAACACTATAACCATTATTTTTTCACTTCCAAAGGTGCTGGATTTGAGAGGTGCTGGTGGTTATAGAAATTCAATGAGCATATGCCTTATTTTGATATTGATACTGTTGACTATGAGTGGCATTAGAAGCAGGATAATTGAGTTGTTTGATGATGAACCACAGCTTGGCTTATTTTCGTGGTCACCTTATTTTCATGGCAGGAAGGAAGTTAATAGTAAGTGATAAAAATCAAATGGAAGGATAAAAAAATAATCTATTTTCACTTTTTAAATATAAATGGCTTTCTGATGGGTCCAGGACTGTAAAGACACATAAGGCCTGGGTGTTCTTTTCTCTATATTTTGTGTTTTCCCATGCTGCATTGGCACTTTTAATGAAAACAGCTAAACTGGGATCTCTTTACGAAACTAATTTAGCTTTTTGTATTACTATTTTTAAACTGAAAGGGGATTGCTGCAGGTGAAGGGTCTGAAAAAACACTGCAATCTGTGTTCCAGTTGGAAACAAACCATAAGAATGGAGAACCTTAATTTAAAATAATAGAATGAAAGTTTTCTTTGTCTTTGTCTTTCTGCATCTTTTTTCTGCCCTTCTGCAAGCTGTTTTTAGAGCAGGTAGATGTTCAGTTCAGAGCCAAACACAACCAACATTCAGTTTCTAAACACAGCAGTGGTGGGGCTTTTCTTTAAGTATGATGCCTGAACAGCAGCGGCCAATTCTTTGATGGGAAAGTGTTTTTCTCCAGTGGCTTCAGGGAGTCTATCTTTGCCCACAGACCTTGCCAGCATAACAAATGGGGATAATTAGAATGCACAAATTTCCATGCCTTTTTTGCTCACTTGAAAACACTTTGATATGAGGCACTTGTTTACAGATCTCCAATGTGAACGCTCGAAGAGCAGGTGGCGAGAGCCTGGTGTCATTCCCGTGATACATAAGCTACTGTTTCAATGCACACTAAGGGTTAATGTCGCAACTGCCTACTGGTCCAGTTCACTGTCTAACATGAAAACTCTTAATGACAAAAAGAGGAGGGGCCCTAATTTAGCACTAGCAGCATAGTGACCTCTGATCATACAGACTCTGCAACGGAACTGTATGATACTAATTGGGAGCTACCTTCAGCCACCAAGCGTGTGCGCTCCCATGTCAGGGGTCGGCAGGGCTCCCACTGACACCGCTGCCGCCCAGCCGCAGCCTGCCTGGCTCCCTCCTCTTCCTCGGAAGGGAAGGGGGCCAAGGTGAGCCGCGGGGTCTGCCACCTGCCCCTGCCCGAGCCCTCCTGCGTGCTTGTGTGTGGGTGAGCTGTCTGCTGCTTCGTGCGCAATGTAGACCACCTTCTCCGATAGTCACATTGGAAAGGGGAGAACTCAGTGGCTGGCAACATTTATTTTGTTTTGGTTTTGTTTTTTAACTTTTTTAATCATGGGTGATATTTATATTTTTGTATCATAAGAATGTTTTCTTACAGTATTTGTCATGCCAGTTTATAACAAACAAGATGCAGGGATTTTATTTCTATTGGAAACACTATTACAGCTATGTTTTTACTGTTTAATGGATTTTTATTTGTATAGAGTGCTTACTAATGTTAAATAGGAAAGATTATATAACATTTACATTAAGGACTCGTTGTAGCTTTTAGCATAAGGAGTTAAAAGGAAAAAAAAATATTCAAACTGGGTCTCATTGCCTGCCTGTTTTGGTAGGAGTGGGTTTGTGTCATTTCAGTTACAAAGGTAAAATTATGCCATATAATTTATTTATATGAAAATTTATTTTTGTAGTGTACATAGTAGTCATCAAGTCTTTTGACAGAAGTATATTTTTAAAGAGTTTATATGTAATGATGATACCATTATGTTTTGGAACACTGCTGAGATACGATTACGGTGCACACTTGTTCTTGTAAAACCCCTGGCAGAAAAGAAAGTGTTTAACAGTGTTAAGAGAGAAAGAGAGTGTGAATATTCATACAATTCTGAACTGTGTTTTAGTTACCATTTGTGATCTAGTGTGGTTCTCATTTTAAACTTTGAATGGAAATTGTACAAACTCTCTAAATATTAATGTTCAAACACTGATAGAAATTCTAACATGAATAAAAATACTATAACTCACTGGCTACGGATTTGGTTGGTTGGTTGTTTTGTTGTTTGTTTGTTTGCTTCTTCATGTACTGCTGGTCAGCTGTTCAGGTACAGTCATGCAATCATTCCGATTTGGAGCATGCATTTGAGATGTTTCAGTATTCGGCACATTCGGGACATTCAGATTTGCCCATTTTGGAGCTATCTAAAATCCTGTCTAAATTGTAACATGCAGGGAGCTTGTCTATTGATTCTGTTACTTTTGTTCCGGCGTGGGGGATAGGTATAGGGCTGGATTATACCTTCCATTCTCACTCTGAATGAAACATTTTGTGTAGACTTTGAACCCTTGAGTAAAGCAGTTTAAGTACAGGTTATTTTTGCTCAGGAGTGGGAGGAAATTCTTTGTCTTTTTCCGTCTTCGTGGTTGCTCCCTAAATGGATTCGAGAAATAGTCTGGTTTTCCCACTTTGTGGAACAAAAAATAAATAAACGCGGTGTTCTGAAAACTGCAGCGCTCCACAGAAGAAGCTCCTCCCAGGAAGTGTGCTAGCCAGTGCAAGCCGGGGCGCAGGTCCCCGTGGCCTGCGCGAGCACTGCTCGGGGAGGAGGCTGTGGGCAACAGGAGTCTGTGAAGACTGTAAGTCTGAAGTCACTTGCATCATGAACCTCTGCGTGGCTTGTCCTGTGCAAACATACTCTGCTGAGCATCCAGCAAAGTGCTTCAGAGCCAGCAGTCCGTTACTTTATCCTATAACCCTTAATGAGCTTTTTTTCATGAGTCTTCTACATTTCTCATGAACAAAAAGCCCAAACATGTCTTGGGATAATTTATAATTCAGCCTCTACTTTTCATGGTCAGAGGAAATAAAAATACAAGTTACTATTTTATGGTTCTGTAAGTTTAACCAGGAAAAAGAAAAATACAGTTAAAGCACTTGAACTGCAGAACTCCTACACATACGTTTTTGCTACTCAAAATACTCTCCTTCAGATGCTGAGGACTAGCCAGACTGAGTCTTGGTGGCCTTGGTGGGTTACAGCCCATGAGAACGGTGGCTACTAAAGCCGTGCGTTAGCTCAACTCGCTGACTTTGCCTTTTGTGTCACAGCCATTTGTGGGAGCAGCTCCGTTCACAGGACTGTAAACCATATGTGTAAATCAGTACATTCTGATAGTCAGAACACAGGATTTTTCTTTAAAAATTGCGTTTTGCATCAATGATAGCTATTCGCCTTACATTGCTTGTCATGTTTAGATTTCTTATAAATGGGTCTTCTTGCTGTCAGTCTTATTAACCCCAGGTAAGACCTTAATCAGATTTTTGTCAGAGATTGTCAGTATTTATTCAGGCCTTAAGTAAACACGTGGCCAAATTTTTGTTGGCATAATGCATGTATTTAACAGCTTCAGGAATGCTGCATGCTGCTAAACTGCAGCAGCACTGATGTATGAACAGGTGTTTCATTTTTGTTAACTTTCACTCCCAATGAGCATCTGAGACACCGACTGTTTATATCTGAAAACCACCGTTGCCAAATTGTAATTACTTTTAATGGCTGCTGCAAGTAATGAGAACAATTACTACTTCCCTACTCCATTTAATCATTCTTGTCCTTTTTGTTGCAGACACGTTGAACTTTACTGCTAGAACAGGATGCATGCCAGGAAACTGCACTACCCAGCCCGAGTGGCTTAAAAAAACCACATGCCCAGTTTAACTTTACATGGTTAATTGCAGCTAATTAAAGACAAAAATGAAGCAGTATTGCTGCTTTGACACACAAAAAAAAGAAAAAAAGCTTAACATAAATCCTGGCATATTTGGTACTACAGAAGCCATTCTACCTCTGTAGATACTGCATAAGCAAAGAAAATCTCCACCGCAGATATTTGATTGCCTGCAGCGGCACCCAAGACACCACCACACAATAGCTTTCCTAAGGAACATTTTCCACCCTCATTTTAACAGCTGTAACTGCATGTGTTACTGCTGTGTGCTTAGTGCAGCCATACCTGCTTCCCACTGATGTAGGGTAAGGCTGCAGCGGAGAAAATTGTGTCTCCCTTGGGTTAGTGAACGTGCTGTAACTCAGCTTGCCCTAAGAAGCACTGAACACAAGGCAGCTTGCATTTTAATTTGCTAATCAATCAGAGCACCTTCCCAGGCTCTTCTCCAGGCTTAACTCAGACTGACAGTTAGGAGTTGCTGGATCTTTGAGTCAGCTAATTTGAATTAGGACCTCAGGTTCACACGGTGGAGATACGCTTTTGCACAATTGAGCACAAAACCCCGTGGTGTTTCTGTCTGTCCTTTCCATCCCTTTGGTTTTTCAAACCTCTGCAGTGGGGCTGCCTTCGCATGTCCCCAGCTGCCTACAGACACCACCGCCTTGTGAATCCTGCTGGGGAGCAAGGCTGTACGCCACAGCAGCCGGGAAGGAGGAGGGTTGGAAGCTGGAGGCTGGAAACTTTTTCCCAGGCAAGGGAGGGCTCTGCCCTGGTTGAAGAGGAAGGGCTGGGAAGCAGGGGCCAGGCTTCATTCACGGGTGAATGAATTAGGTAGGTTTCCCCATCTGTTGAGGGAGAAAGACCACTGAAGTGTTTGAAAAGTGATTTATGGCAGCAGTGAGAGACCCTGGGCGCTCTGGAAGAGGGAGAGCTCCACCATCTGATTTAGGAGACCCAAAATGGTATTGCAAATGTATGTCAAAGTCTAGGCAAGACTGATTTTTCTGTTCCAGGTTGCGTCCCTTTTAGCAGCCCTGGATTTTTTGTTCTGAAGTTTACATTGGGGAATAGACTTGTAGGGAGAAACACGTGTCTAGCCTTTTGAGATGGGAAGGGAAAGCAATTAAACAAGAATTATTTAGTAGATAGAAAAGACTCAAAGGAAGAATATTATTATGCTTCTTTTTTTCCAGCTTTTGTTATTTTGGCAGAGGAAAATCTTTCCTCTTTCTCTCCCTTGTGGCAGATGTTGTGTCTTGCCCAGAAGACAGGAGATTGCACTTCTGGCCTGCCAGATTGTGTCAGGGCTTTTAATTGGGAGCTTCCTTTAGGAGACCCTGTCACCACAAAGTGCTGCTCCTGCGCTAAGGTGGCTTTATTGAAAGTGACTCTGTAAGTCTCCAAACATAGGTGACAAATGACCTTTGAGATGGCTGGATTTAAACTAAGAATCTTGAGGTTAAAATGCCAATTTACCCTTTCCTCATTACCAAACAAATAACCCATCTGTAATTACAGTTTACCTCTCTGAGCCAAATGGGTTGTTTCTTCTCATTAAACAAGGGACCAGATATTTTATTAGTTGTTAAGACTAATAAAGGTAAAAGATTTGAGGATGTTACTGCAGTAGAGTAACTGGGGTAAATAGGAAACTCAAACTTTCACCTCAAATAACTAGCATTTGCTGTAAGAGAATTCAAACGCTCTTTCACTTTATTGCTTCCCTATTATGCAATCATTTTAAGTAGGCTATTTAACATAAGAGCATTTACTTTGGTAGACAATATAATATGCTTCTGTAGCATTTTGCAGCATTTTAGAAGACTAACAGGCTCAACTTTAAATGGTTGTAAAGACTAAGGGAGGGTGTTACTGAACAGCATCACACAACTTAGTGTAGCATTCAGGCAAATTGTCAGATGACATCTAAAAAACAGCTAAAACTTTTCATGTTGGAGTTAGTAGTTATGGAGCTTTCTACTGGGCAAAAGGGCAGGGGGAGGCTCTTTCAGTTCACTTTTATCTTAAAATTTGCAAAAAATTGTCAGCAAAGTGCCTGGACAGCTAAATGAATGGAACAAAAGTATCCCTGGCATGAGCTCTGCGAACAACATGCATTTATAGTTTCATTCAGTCTGGCCCATATTGAACCAAGTGAGGAAACAGAACTATAAATTGAGTTGGTTTTTTGCCCCTAAAAAGATCTGCGTATGAATATAAATAATTATTAAGCACATAACCGGTGAAAATACTAACCAATACATAAGCTGTGGTGTCCAGCTCCTCTGTTTAAGTTACTTAATATTGCTGCATTTAGTTAATTTAACTTTTCACTTTGCATCCTTATGCTGTTGTCAGGCTTAATTCTGAGGAAAAGTGTATGTACGCGAGCAAACAGTGCATTTAAGCACATTGGCTGTGAATGCTTTAATCTCATTCATAAATAGCTTTCCCAACTAATTACATAGTACATGGATTTAAACCAATTTCAATGGATGTTCTCTAATGCAATAGACTGTAATGCTCCAAAGTGACTGTTACAGCCCGTTGAATCAGTAGCCCATGAACTAACGAGAATTACACATTAGCTGGTTATGGTTCCTTAGGAACCCCGTGATTTAAGAAGGATGTGAAGGTACTTGAATGTGTCCAGAGGATGGCAACAAAGCTGGTGGAAGGGCTGGAAGGCATGTCCTGTGAGGAGCAGCTGAGGACTCTGGGTTTGTCTAGTTTGGGGAGAAGGAGACTGAGGGGCGACCTCCTTGCTCTCTACAGCTTCCTTAAGGGGGGACGTGGAGAGGGAGGTGCTGAGCTCTTCTCCCCAGTATCCAGTGATAGAACACACAGTAACGGTTCAAAGCTGTGCCAGGGGAAGTGGGATTACTCATAGGTAAATCTGCATTTGTATTACTCTGTGCATGGTTTGGTCCATAGAGCATACGGTGAAAAGTGTGGTCCTGGTTATGCTATTCGTACCCTGCCATTAATCCACAGTATATGACTTGGGCACAGGGAGTCATCCCTGCGGAGGTGTCCCTTTGCTGTCATTGACAGCAAAAGGTATGCAGATTTCTGACCGTAGAGGCTCCCACTCATACTTGAGCTGGATGTCTGTAGTTGAGGGTGAGAATCAGCTCAAAAAAATCAGGGATTTTCCCCCCGCCTCAGACTGTAAATTGCAATTTAGTCAATGGTAGTCTGGGACTTCTTGAATGGATTCGCATACTTCAGGAGCCTTTTTGAGCTGCATCTGAAACAGGAAGTTGCACAAGGAAAACCAACAAGCAGAGGGTATTTTTTGTGGATGTGACCTGTCTCACACCCATCTGAGAAGTGCAGAAAAGCTATGCTGGAATATGCTTGTGACCCTTAGTCCTAGGTCTTCAGGTCACCGCCAGTACCTCCAGTCTTTCTGTCACTATTGTGATGTTTTGTAATTCTGTTCTGTTTTGGCCATTCCATATTAAATTATCATATTTTTTATTTTTATTTTGCTTAAATTTTACAAACCCTTTTAAGTCACGAAAATTACTGTACCCTAAGTGCAATGACCTCGGTTGCACCCTTTACCTCTGTGGAACTAGATCTCTGCAGGGAAATAGCTTTTTCCTTTTTTTTTTTCCTTTTAAATATGATTTTACTTGCAACTACAACAGTTCTTCCTCTCTTTGCCCTTCCTCTTCCTTGCTTTCCCCCTTGCATATCCTTGTGGGCATGTCAGTGTGGCATCCAACACGGCTGAATATGAGCCAGCAGTGTGCCCAGGTGGCCAAGAAGGCCAACAGCATCCTGGCCTGGATCAGGAGCAGTGTGGCCAGCAGGACTAGGGAAGTCATTGTCCCCCTGTACACTGGTGAGGCCCCACCTCGAGTACTGCGTCCAGTTTTGGGTCCCTCGCTACAAAAAAGGAGCATGTCCAGAGAAGGGCAACAAAGCTGGTGAGGGGTCTTATGAGGAGCGGCTGAGGGAGTTGGGGTGGTTTAGCCTGGAGAAGAGGAGGCTGAGGGGAGACCTTATCGCTCTCTACAACTACCTGAAAGGAGGCTGTAGCGAGGTGGGGGTTGGTCTCTTCTCCCAAGGAACAGGCAATAGGCCAAGACGAAACAGCCTCAAGTTGCACCAGGGGAGGTTTAGATTGGATATTAAGAAATATTTCTGCACCAAAAGGGTTATCAAGCGTTGGAACAGGCTGCCCAGGGAAGTGGTGGAGTCACCATCCCTGGAGGTATTTAGAAGACGGGTAGACATAGGGCTTGGTGACACGGTTTATTGGTGGTTTTGTCAGAGTTAGGTTGATGGTTGGACTCGATGATCTGAAAGGTCCCTTCCAACCTAGGCAGCTCTATGATTCTATGGCTCATTGGTAGCTGGTGAATGCAGCTATGCCCAGAGAATCTGTGGTATGCAGTTTAAATGGAATTATTCCAAAAAGCCAATGAAAAGAGCTGGTGCAGAAGTACAAGATCACTTGTGCACCAATAAGATAGTATAAATTTGGAGGTGGGCAGGTCTGAGGAATCCCAAAAAAGAAATCTCTCTAAGAAGCATCTCAGATTATGTTCCATGGGAAATTATTACCTGTTTCTTTTGCTTTGTTTTCTTTCTCTGCCTTCTGCACATATTTCAAAAAATGTTTTATGGTTCAGGTTTTGCGTGAGTCTAATGGAGGGTTTTACATTTTTGAAAGCCAAGTAATTTATCACAGAATCGCAGAATCATTTAAGTTGGAAAATACCTTCAGGATCATCAAGTCAAACTGTTAACCTAGCAGTGCCAAGTCAACCACTGAACCATGTCCCTAAGCAAATATATCAGACATGTTTAGCAGATAAGAATACTATTACAGAAAACTCAAGATTTTCCTAACAAAAAGTGATATAGGCTTTGAACCTTTGAACATTTAAGTCCTTTGCTTCATAATCAGTGAAGCAGCTTTCACAATCTCAGCGAGTAGCTGGGACTATTCAAACTGGAAAAATTAAGTAAGTACTAAAGTAGTTGCAGAAATGGGATGCAAGTGCTGCAACTGTTAAAAATGCATATAAGAAAGTTTGAGTTTTACTACTAATAATGATGAGGCTTGGTTCATCTTGGCAACACAGGACTTGGATATTCTGCATGCAACAGTACACACACACATGTTGTGGTGCTTGTGTGCTTGCCTTCCTAAATGCAGGGTGAAGGGATGCTGGGACACAGAGAAGCAAAAAAGCCAGTGAGATGTACAGTAGAAAGTGAAAGGAAACAGCAGAAAAAGAAATGAGAGAGAACTATACCTGAGCCGTGTGGGAGGACTCACAAAATTTTCTTTAAAAGGTGCATTTGAAGTTTGTGTAAAATGACTAGGGGTGTCATTCTACTGGACAAGGGAGGCTTGGCGGTGCCTGGATGCTGAGCATAAGAGCCTAGTGTTCCTACTCACAGGGGAGGTGATAACTTGCTTTGGGGGATATTTTTTATAATGTTGATGCTGGCTTTTTGAATGTTTTTCTATGCAGTATATGTGTGTCTATGTGTGTGTGAGTGTGTATGATGGGAAACACGCGAGTGTGTAGTAAGAACTGTGGTTTCAGTGTGTGGAATTTGCTACTGGCAAGTTATTCTAGCACCAAGTCCAAGATAAATACCAGGTAGGCTTATACTTTTGCATGTGCTTTTTTGTCCTGAAATGTTTTAAAAGTCTTACAAAATACAGGAAGTTGCACCTGGGGTTTCACAATTTTCTTGGGGCTGACATTCCTGGTGCACATCGCTTCATTTTCCCTTTCTGCTTTAATTTTTGTTGTTTGGCAAACTCCTGGAGGGAAGCTTAGGGGCTTGTCTGAAGAGGCTCTAGACAGGTCTTTTTTCTTGGTCTGGGGGCTGGCTTCACAGGCTTTTCCTAAAAAACCAATGTCTTCTGCACTGTCCTACGGACTATGGGAGTCTGTAGACCTCCTTTCCACACTCCTGTTGCCTTGACTCGTTTCAAGTACAAGTAGGATTAAGCAGAATGGAAAGCTACTGACTTACTGGAAACGGTCTTGTTAGCTTCCTTAATGTACATGTAATAGAAGAAAAAGGCTTTGAATGGAAGACACTCCACTGTGTCATTTAGAATTATTTTTTCTGGCCTCAGAGTACCTTTCCCTTTGAGGTCTTCTTTGCATGGATACTCGGACTAATTTTTCCTGTTGAAATTGTGGGTCAGACCCAGAAGTGGGCTGTGGCCCAGCAGACACTTTTTGCCTGTTCCAGAGAACACACATCCCCCTAATAACCATCATATTATTCTTCACATGCCACCTAATGGGCTAAGCGCGTGAAAAAGCAGACTGTGGAAGCCCTCGTGAAGCACGGCAGTAGGGGTGTATAAGAAGCCATCGCTTACAGGACAGCTGGGAGCCTGGCTGTTGCGCTGGCTTTCCTATGGGGATCTGTGATACTTGTGTCCCGGTGTGTGTTTTTCAATCCCTGCACTCTGGTCAAAAACAAATGAAAGAGCGAATGGACTTGGCTAGCCATGGAAGCCAGTAAGAGGGTGGCAGATGGGGAGAAAAGTGCCAGAAAGAGCATTGTCCAGATCTGAATTGTGGACAGCAGCAGCAGTATTCCCTTGAACAGCCACAGGAGCTGGGGAAGAAAGCCCATCTTTGTGTTCAGGCAGTGACCAAGGAAGACTTGGGAGGTGTTGGGAAGCTGGGGATTTGGCTGGGGAAGCGTAAAAGGGGCTTGAGGCAGAAGAGAATGGGTTAGAAGAAGCAGGGAACTTCTAAGAATGGAGCATGGGCTGATGGCTTGGAGAGGGCAAGAAGCTGGGATCAGTTTGGGGAACGGGGACTTTTTCAATGAAAATGTACAGAAAAGTGAATGAAACCCACAGAGCTGAGGAAAAAAATCCAGCTTCTGCACTTTAAAATATTCAAAAACTTAAAATATTCATAGAACTTCGTGACAGACCAATTAAATACTGCACAAAACAGACAGAAAATAATGCAATTGTAATTAAAATATAATACTTCATCATCAAAATTGTTATCTTTTCATCACAAGAAATCAGCCCTTGTAAAATACTCATTAAATCCATGGAATAGTTATGATCTGTTCAGCCCAAATAACAGTCCTACTTTACAATGATAATAACAAATATTACACAAGATTATGACATTGTTTAGAGGTGCCACCATCACAGGCTTAAGTAATGTGCGAGAAGGAGTCTTATGTTGGCAAACTGGAGGCTATATCCTCTTAGAAATGTGCTTCAGTTGATGCTTTGCCCATTTTGCTGTCACTTTTTTCATAATTCTCAATGACACAAAATCCCCCATAATATAAGAGGGGCCAGTGTTGGCCTACATCGTTTTCTTTCAAAATTCTGCTACACTAAAACCACCAACAGGGAAAAATGTGCGCTTTTTTCTCCTGTTTTGACTACAAGGATGTTCTTTTTTCAAGATCAAATTCATAGTTTTTAGCTTGTTTATAAAGAAGAACTTAAAAGCAAATGGGATTTTGTGATAGGCTATCAGAAAGAGTATAAGCTTGCTAAGAATACCCAGACAATTAAAGATATTAACTTCAGAAATTCTGCTTGCAAATTCAT
Organism: Chroicocephalus ridibundus; assembly: GCF_963924245.1. Taxonomy (NCBI): domain Eukaryota; kingdom Metazoa; phylum Chordata; class Aves; order Charadriiformes; family Laridae; genus Chroicocephalus; species Chroicocephalus ridibundus. Next base: position 41,513,986 of record NC_086316.1, read on the forward strand.
AGATGCACTTCTACAGTCAAAGAGTACTTCTCGCTGAATCAGCATCTCAAATATTTGTTTCTCTAAAGCTTTGAGAATAAAACACTGCTTAAAAACAAGGAGGAAAGAGCCACAATAGAAGAAAGCAACACTGTGGAACTGTGACAAGTGGATAGGGAATTTTGCCTTCCTGCAAGTCCCTTCTGGCTTTGGTTTACCCTGTGGGCCTCTCTGGGATCATACAATTTTATTTAGGCACCAAAATAGATCACCAAATTTTCAGGAACACCGGGAACTCAGCTATGTTTTCTCTGTTGGATGCTGGTCCCTCTGTTACACCCTACAGAGGTAGGAAAGTATTATCAGAGCCTTTTTCTCTTTTTTTTTTCTTGCTATACTTCATTCCAAAGGAAGTGGGTTCTGGAAACGTTCGCTGTTGTAAATCATAGCTTAAATTCGGCACTTGTTCGTGTGTTTAACTTCTGCTCTGTGTTTTCAGACTCTCACCCAGTGCTGCATTGTTGGGAGAACAGAGGTACCTGTATTGTCACTTGAAAATATATGAAAATCATAATGGATAGTAGTAATTTACATAAAATACTGATACTGAAGTGTTCTTTAATCTCTCTTATAAAATTGAAAGTGGCTACACATCTTATTTATTGTGTGTCATGAATCCTTTCACATTCTTTTATGATTATATCTTACAACAATTGATAAAATCTAAGCCTATTATCCACCACAGACACCTCATATCCCAGTGGGCCTTTTATCCAATATGATTTTGTTAGATGGCACTGTAGGGTCAGAGCATTTTCTCCAGAGAGTTTTGAGCTGAAGCATATGTCATAATGAGGCCCTTTTACTAAGATTTGTTCTGCCACTCTAATCAAAAACATAGGTTTGTGATCTGTCCCTTACAGGATATTAAATAAAAAATTATACTATCATTATTGGATTAGATAGTGCTTTCAGAGATTAATTTGTTATCATTATGTTTTTCTAAATGGCTTATTGCTTGTTTAATACAAGTGGATTTGGAGTGGTCCTGTAAGTAGAAAATTGATAAATGGACCTGCAGTGTAATATTATAGACTAATAACAAAATGTGTGACTCCCAGCTTCATACAATTAAACGTGACTTAAACTCTCTTCCATATCTTTATTGGGGTTTTAATTCTCTTGTGCTTTTCCATGGAAGGAAAGTTCCATGTTTAGTAGCCCAGAAGGAGGCACAGAGGAAAGTTTTTTCTCTAACTAGTTGAGATGAGCTGAGCTGAAGTGAATGTGGAAATCTGATAGCAGAATTCCTGCTAATGCAAAGTCTTTAGGTAATATAGTCTGGTGAGGTATTTACTTCTTGAACTTCATATGTGTTGCAAAACATCTTGCTGGAAAAGAGTGTTCACTGGGTCAGCAGAGATACAGCCCCAATACCGGTCCTCCTTCCCACGCCCTCTGACAAAAATAGTATGTCTAGGTACATGCTCATTTAAGCAGTTTATTGTTATAGCCAGGGGACAATGATGTACAGTACTCCAGAGCATACAACATTTGAAATTGCATGTTGTTTCCAAGCTGCTGAAAGAAGACATTGCCTCTATGAAATATACAACTTTGTATGCTACTGTATATAACAATTTATAAACATCCAAGGAGTCTATGCAAGAACACCTCTCTTAGGGTCTCTCTAATATCTTTACAGTACATGAGGTTACATAAAGATGGATCTGAGGAAAACTCTAGGAATAAATAAAAGTATCCCTGGAATCCTATTACAGAGGATGCGCTGCTTTCCCTATGAAATGCTGTGACTACAAGATGTGTATACTACCCTCAATAACTCATATTTCTAGTAGGCATGCATCCAAATTATTATTCTGGGCATTGTTGTTAGTGGTTCTGGCATTGCAGAACAACCTAAGAACTTTGGGCATAGATTCGTTTAATCCTTTGTGGAATCTAACCACATTATCGTGTGAACATCTGCTGTTTTGATTGGCTTCAGAACTGTGAACTAAATTCAGTGGATGTTGCCTACTACAATCTGTGACTTCTGAGGGTTGCTGCAGTGGCTGTTTCTCTTTTATCAAAATACAGAAATTTGTGTTTGCTTCTGGTTTCCAGCATTCTGGTTTGGACTTCCATATTGCTTATATATGTTCACTTAGGTTTTTCACTTGGATTTTTTCTTGTGTTTGCCCCAGTTTCCCACTTCTGTCCACATAAAAAACTGAGACACTGGAGTTTGCCCCTCTAATAAGTCATAAGGTATATTGTCACAAGAAGGGTTCCTTTTATTTTGATGCAACCTATTCAGTTCAGGAAAAATGCACTTTCTACCCATCTGAGTGACATCTAGCTATCCTCACAAGGAGCGAAGTCTGCCTAAAACCTGATGAATTTGAAGAAGTGTTAATTCTTGGAATACCCCAGTGAAAACAAAAATAATTTCAAAGGGTTTGGGTGGGTTTTTTTCCAAGTATTTGTCCACAGGAAGATAAGCTGCAGTTTAAAACCTAGAGGCATTTAAATCTTTTGCCAGTATACCTCCTGAACGTCTGACATGGATTTCAGGATTGAAGCTATCCATTTGGTGAGAAATTTTTGTTCAGAGCAATGTGCAACATGTTGGACAATCTGATACTGCTAAACTCGGGTATATATCTGCGGTGCTAAACTGTGTTTTGGAATGGTGATTTTATTATTAATTGTCTGGTTGAGAGACTTAAACCATTTGGTGCTTGGACAAATTGGAATCTTTTAAGTAAATAGTTTAGTCTTGGCATCCTTTCACTCTAACTGCTGCAACTTATCCAGTTAATGTCAGAGGGATGGATGTTTCATCTCGAAAGCACGTTTAGAAGGACAAAATTTGGTTTTATACACACTGCCTCTTACACTAAAAGCACAGATTTTCAAACAGTGTATTAAAGTCCATAATTCATGCCCAGCCACAAGCAGCATTTGCAACTAATTCATCCTAAACCAGGAAAACACCTTTTTTTGTTGTTGTTGTTGGAGAAACCTGCATTTCTTAGACTGCCTTGAGTTCTGGTTGGGAGTCTGACTTCATAGATTGCATTCGACTATTGCTCTCAGAAGCTGGTGGCTGAGAGGGAAAATTTACATTTGAACAGATAGTACAATCATGGGATATAAGCATACTCCTACATGCATAATAATATATTACAATAAAAAATACTTAAGCTTCAATCCTGCAAATGTTTACTAAGTCCTTAACTCTCAGAGGACTCTTAAGTCTGTAAAATTAAGCAGATGTGTAACTGTTTGCAGGATTTGTGCCCTGGGACTTGCTCTGTATCCTACCGAGCTCAATGGAGGTCGGGTTTGGGATATTTAGAAGCCTTAAGGTAACACATGCACATTGTTGAGGTGTTGAAACATTTCTGAAAGGAAAATAGAAGAAACCCATATGCCAGTGGAAATAATCTTAAAATAGGATGGAACAGCTGTAGGGGTGTGTATGTGTGTATGGAAAGCAAGCAAATAGCTACAAGAGTATGTCATCAAAAGTGATACAAGAATTTGTAGCACAGCAGGACATTGACAGGATTGCTGGTATCATCTTTTGCTCTATGAGTACCTTAAGACAATAATGACTTTCACTACTGAAACATAAGTTTGCCCAGGAGGATGAGTGGCTTTAGAAACTTCCCCATTTACTGACAGTGATTCTAACAGTAGCTGAGGGGAATGTGTTGATACTTGCCTTCATCTTACTGGAAGTGGTGAGGTTAAATCCCAAAGCCCTGCCACCGCCCCCTAAAGGTACTCACCCAGGGAGTTAAATGCTGGCGAAATAAAAATCTGTCATTTGACAAGAGCAGAACTCATTTTATGCACCGATCAAGCTCAGAAGTCTCAGGTAAATCGTCTGACTTTTAGTCTGAAAATCAGTAGTGAGATAAAAGGCTCAGATATTACAGAATCAGCAGCCCGAGAAGCTTCATCTTTATTTGCACCTGGGTTTATTTGTGTTACCACAGTATGAACGCATAAGCCAGTAAAAAATAGTATTTTCTACTAAACTTCCAGAATTTCCTTTTTTCCCCCAGCAGCAACAGCAGTATTTTTGTGTGGTTTTTTTTTTTTAAATCAGAATATTGCAAAAATATAAAGCCATGTGTGGATGGCTGTTCTGAAAGATAACTGACCTATTAGACACATAAGTTTCAAGATTTATTCAGTAGTTTGTAGAGTTTAAATCAATTCCCGTTTTATTCCCAGCTGTGCCCATCTCCACTTATGAGCAGGAATACTTCCACTGAATGTTCCTTTTCTGTTCCAGCAAATCGATTCCAAATGTATTTTCTTGAATTCTTCTTCTGCTACTACACTGTCTCCATGGAAGATGTTTTAAGTGGAATTATTTATTATTTATAGGCTCTTGTTAAAGCCTATAAAATCCCGCCTGTGTTCAGTTTTCATTCTGGCCTGTTGGCCAGCTGGTATTCTGATTGGTCACGTCTTTGTGCAAACATTCTAGATAATGAGGAGAAGAAGATGGAGTACTTACTTCTTGGTGAATATATATACACATTTCAGGATTTTTGTTTCTTTGTTTGGTAGGCAAAAAACATCTCATGTCTGCCAGCAGATCTGAAATGGCAATCAGATAAACTGATCTGAAAGTTGTCAGAGTGCTGTTTCCATTTTTCATAATAAGTATAATTAAAACTGTATGACTGGAATGCTGAGAGGTGACTCAAGTAATTGGCTGGTTCATGTTAAGAAGGTGCAAATTCTCTAGAAAAGCCCTGTGCATACCAACTGAAAATGCAACCCATGAAATAAATCCATCTGCCTACATTTGTTTTAACAGTAATACTGACCTTAGAGCAAGGTATTTCCGAAGCATTTTTAATGACCAGCTGGAGTTAATAGCCTCTGGCTGTACCTCAGGCTTTAAACTCTGCCCAGCCAGCCATTAATTCCTAGGAAATGCTCTGTTCCTTGATTGTTACTGCTTAACAGCATGACAACATAGACTGTAAATAGCTGTTAGCAGAGAAAATATTATTATTGTTAAATGCACATAGTACCTTCCTTCATAAAAGACTCCAAAATATTTACAAGCTGAAGGTTCTGAAAAAAAGTAAGCAAAGATGATTTTTGTTGGTGGGAAAATAGCCTATTTCATAACAGGCAGGGCTATGAAGATGCATATTCTCAGTACATCTCTGAGAAATTAGACACACCTAGGATTGTCTCATTGCCCAGTGCTGTTGTTTCTGGCGATAGGCTAGAGAAGCATTAGTGTTACCCTCCTCTAGCCCTGGCTATTGGCCAAGAGGACCTGAATTTTGTGGACTTTTACCTACCTTCTGCAGAAGCATGTGAAAAGCCTGCAAATGTCTGCCACCAGAGCTCCAACATGCAAAACCCCCATACATCCATCCATATATATATATATATATATTTATGGATGGAGTGTACATATATATATATATCCTCCATCCATATATATATATCTCCATCCATATATATATATATAAAAAAATATAGTAAAATTATGCTCATATAAGCAATTTGTGGTTAAATCTAATTGCATAGGTACAACATCTAAGGTAGCACAGCCTTATCTGGCTGCATGCTGCAGGGGACTTAGGGGAACATTTGATTACTGAAAGGGATGAGCCAGACAAAAGAAGTCTTGATTTCTGCCATGTTTTCGAGAACATCCACAGAGACATTAGTAACCAGAAGGATGAAGAGACACACACAGTGACTGATAAACCAGAGGAATCACGCGGCTGAGAGCCAGATTTTTCTGGCTTACTCTGTGCCACTGGTGTGCTCAAAGGGGGCACATTCAGGCAACCATTTTCCACTCAACCACCAGCATTTGTGAGGTGCTGAGGAAGTTAGCCTGATGCTGAGGAACAGTGCATGCAGATCAGTTGCACTATCCCTTGCCACAATACTCTGCCTAACCTTAAGCACAGGGCCAAAGGCTTTTGCCAGGCTATCAGCAAAGGCTGTACAGCATGCAGCTGATATGCATGCAGCTGCACTATACAGAAACACAGAGTTTTTGGAGCCTGAAATGAATTCATAACAAGCCACTGTTAAACCTGTCTGTTTAAAATCATGAACAAACGGAGACCGATACTACGGATTTGTAACAGTGCTAAATAAAATATGATAAATTACTTTTGACACATGTTGGTTAAGGAATTTTATCATGTGGATATGAATGAGAACTGGTGATGAGCATAAAGCTACTAGAAATTTCTCAACCTCAAATCCACAACTGACAGAAAAAATAATATTTTTCCTATAGAGAATATTTTACATCTTTTTAATTATATCATTATTTGTAACTGGCCTACTATGACTTTTCTAGATCTAAAATGGTAACAAGTTCTCTGAATAAGTAATAAATAGATTTTACTGTAATTTTAAATAGGCTGCTGCCAAAGCTAGCAAAATGACATTTTAAAACCTTTTCTTCAGCGGTTGCAGACTTTCTTAAAAGAACAGACCTCTTGTGTTTTCTCCCTGTTGTTTCTTAATTAGGCTTTCTTTATTCCATAACAAATGGGTATCACACAGCTTCCAGGGACACTGCTGACAGAAGACAAGGAGTGTGACATTGTGGATGCAAAAGAAACAGAGGGCAGGAAACAATTTTCAAAATCAATAAAATCTTGTACAGAGCAAAACCCACTATGTCTTAAACTTGTGATTACTGCACAAACAGCCTTACGAGATTTTTGGCTCTTACTTTGTGCTTCTTAATACATTTAGATCTATTTTGTGTATGATCTTAACAACTTGGCATTGTGATGTTCAGATTTGGGTTAATTCAACACAATCGGTATTGAATTTATTTATTTGTAATTTACAGACACATATTCTCAACCTTATGTCCATCATAGTAAAATATTTGCCTTTGCTATTGTATTATCATGTTATTTATGTATTTATCATGTATTTGCATGTACATCTTTCATTTAGAGAGAGATCTGAAACAATGCCTTTAAACTGAGCTTTACATGGTCTGTACAAAGCTATATAAAGTACTTTTGAACTGTATGCTGTATATGCATGTAAATGATTATCAGTTGTGAATCATATTCACCATAAAAAATTCTAGAACATTTAAAGGTGATGCAATGTAAATACTCGGTTAATGCAGCAAGGAAATTAAGGAAACAAAGGAACACTGTTTTAATAAGAGAATGATGGAAAACAAATTGATATTTTGTCTGGGATGTCACAAGGAAGGGACTAAATCTGAAGATAGACAAGGTTAAAGAAAGGTTAATACCAATAAAGGAAGAAGGATTGCTAAAACAACTGAGAGGAGATTTATGAAAGAGTGCATTCCACAGATTTGCAACTATAAGTATTGCAGGCAAAGGAGTGTGGATGACAAACTGTTTAAAGAAGCAGTGAAGGCACTTGAATATTGGAGTTGTATTTCCTTTGGGAGGTCAAAGAAGCACCATATTGTAGTGTCCAATAAACTAAACGAAGGAATGAGAAATATGAGGTTTTCAGTTAATGTATAGAGAATGTGTGGGCAAAGCTGCCAGTCCACAAATTGCAGTTCTTGTTTTCTGTCACAGAGCTGTATTCTTTCAGCCTTGTTTGGAGCAACACTGGAATGACTGTGATTCTACAGACTTGCTATATACTATTTTGGTAGTGACTTTAATACTCAGTAAATGGAGATCTTTTCCATTTTGAAGGGTATCCCTACTTATGGACTTCTTTGTGAGGCAGGGGTCTGTAATACTGAAAAAATATGTAATTTGCAAAGGCATGAAGGCTACACTAGCAGACTGGCCTATCTTACTGTGAGCAAAGGATCATATACAACATTCAGCAAATGCTGAAAAATGTAGACCAGGAAGATGATTTCTCAAACTGATTAGCTAAAGATGCCTACATGAGATTGGGTTAATACCAAAGAGAGGTATCTTCTCACTGTCTCTGCATCCATGTCTTCTTTTCCATGTTCTGTGGCCTTCATTATTACTTTTTTTTTTTTTTAATATGCACCACAAAAGTCAGCATTAGGAATACTACTGTTAATAGGTGGAAATTCATGGATTGATAAGTTGATAAATTCTTCATTTTTCATCTGATGTATAGTATTTATGTTTACACTTTGGATTGATTTGGTTTTGATGGAGACATATGCTTGGGAAGGCTTATAGATGAAAAGTCTCATGTTTCAAACAAAACTATGCCAGGTTGGCAACTGTGCTTCCATTTTTAATAAAAGCATTTCATCCAGATGATAAAAGTCAGTTATACAAAAAATTTATCCACTTACATGCTTATATTTACTCCTTGTATTCTCACACTTGTGGTCTTCTCCATGAACATTTTTAGTACAGCGGGATGTTATAAGGCAACATTCTGCTTTTACCTGTAATTTGTATCATGCCATGGAAAGTTGAGGCATACCTTTTGTGTGTGTGAATTTTGCTTTTTATTTCAAAATGTCTGTATTTAGTGGAATAAGAACTTATAAACTGTTTTACTTGCAACATTTTACAGTGTTGTGGGCTGGTTTGAAATTTTAGTTTCAAATAGTGATCAGGTTTCTCATACTTTTAAACTGAAGAAAAATGAATTTATTGAGATTTAATTTCTTAATTTGAAAATCTCACTTGCCATAATCAAGTTTGCAAGGGAAAAAAACTGAAGACTTTCAGTGTGTGATGTTTTTGAGTTCACTGATGTACTTTATATTATGATGGTAACTTCATTTTCTAAGATTTAATGCCTCATAACTTGACATGAGTTTGAATAATGATGTAAGTCATGAAAGAATATAAAGTTTTGTAGTTGCATTCTGATTCTCAATGGGCAGTTTCCCACAGCTCCAAACCTCTGTAAATTGGTTCAAGTGCGATCTTTATCACATTTTGTTGATTTGTTATTTTGGCTCCTACGTGCTGCCAATAAAATCAGCATTTCCCTTTTTATTATCTTAAATTTTGCTAAAACTTTTCAGGTTCCAGAATGTGTAAATACCTCTTCTACTTAAGGAGAGTATTTTATATAAAGCAAGTAGGAAAATAGTCACACACATGAAACTCAAATTCTCACTGAAATATTTCATATTGTTAGCCGCTGTCAGTAAGAGAACGGGTCAAGGCAAAGTCATTAACTTTCCATTCTGTAGCGAGTATTTTATGCTCCTTCCATACATACCATAGAAACTTTTCAGAGTATCCACACGGAATACCATAAAAATGAGTAAGCACTCTGCTCCTATGCACTGTGCTTGGTTCCTGCAGACCAAGCTTAGGAAATGCTCTCCAGTTTTCATCAAGCGTTCAGCCATGCCACAACAGCAGCAGGACATCATGGAAGATTTTTATTCCATGTCTCAGTGTCTTGGGAATGATTGACTTCACTCATGTTTTTTTCTATAGCACCTACTGAGAGTACAGAGAAAGTAATGATTTTCAGGATTATATTCAGTGAGGAAGTTTATAAATTATACATAGAAATATATTCAATCAAGCTAAATACTTCAGCTTCTGTAATAATGCACATATTGGAAAGATACACAACAAGACAAATTGTGAAAATCTTGACTGTATCAAGATTGTGTAATTGATGTATGGTACAATTTCCAAGTTTTATGCTTGTGAATATATGTTTTATACAAGACTCAAAAATACCAAGGGCATAGCTTTAATAGTTACTAGGAGAACTCCTAAGGTCTGGTTTAAGGAGCATTAAATACCATTGGCCTGTTCAGGGCCAATTATTTTTTTTAATATAGAATCATAGAATCTTCATGGCTGGAAAGGACCTTTGAGCATACACACACAAAACAACCCCTGCAAGCTCTGCTACTAGGGCATGCCCTGAAGTGCCAAATCTAGATGTTTCTTAAACACCTCTAGGGATGGTGACTCAACCACCTCCCTGGGCAGGTTTCTGCCACTCTTTCAGTAAAGTAATTCTTCCTAATATCTAATCTAAACCTCCCCTGCCGCAGCTTCAGACCATTTCCTCTGGTCCTGTCATTATTCACCTGGGAGAAGAGACCAACCCCTGCCTCTCTACAGTTTCCTTTCAGGTAGTTGTAGAGGGCAATGAGGTCTCCCCTCAGCCTCCTCTTCTCCAAGCTAAACATGCCCAGCTCCCTCAGCCTCTCCTCACATGACCTGGTCTCCAGACCCCTCACCAGCCTGGTAGCTCTCCTCTGGACACGCTCCAGCACTTCAATGTCCCTCTTGTACAGAGGGGCCCAAAACTGAATACAGTACTCGAGGTGAGGCCTCACCTGTGCCCAGTACAGAGGCACGATCACTTCCCTGCTCCTGCTGGCCACGCTATTCCTGATACAAGCCAGAATGCTCTTGGCCTTCTTGGCCACCAGGGCATACTGCTGGCTCATGTTAAGCTGGCCGTCCACCAGCACCCCCAGGTCCTTTTCTGCTGGGCAGCTTTCTAGTCACTCTTCCCCAAGCCTGTAGCGTTGTTTGGGGTTGTTGTGACCGAAATGCAGGACCCGGCACTTGGCCTTATTAAACCTCATACAGTTGGCCTTGGCCCATCAATCCAGCCTGTGGATCCTATTCCAGTGGCAACATAAAGACTGTGTGACATGCACTTCTCACAATCAGATTTGCAGACCCTAGTGCCTCCAAGAAGCAACTCCAATTCTCCTTACCAAAGATGGTTCTTTGTTTCTTTCCTAGAACAGCACAGAAATCATAAGCAATGCTGAACCATGAAATTACACTGGAAAGTGAATGGGAGATATGGGAGAGAATGAACACCTGAAAATCAAGGATGTTAGCATGCCTAGCTATTATGCTAGCAGTTGTGCAAACTACAGTATTTTAGCGGGGAAATTTTCAAAGGTATAATCACCACCTAGAAATGACACATCTGCCTATTCAAAATGTATTAGTGAATTGTTACACACTGTGGTATTCTCTGGTGGGAAAAGAAACTTCTCAAATATTACTGATGCTTTGCTTGCCACTCTAATACTTGGGCAGTTGCAATTCCATCCATCAAGGACAACAATACGTATACAGTGACTATGTTAGCTCCTTGTTGTCTTGTAGCAACCATTTTGAACTAGCCACAGACCTATATGAAGGTACATTATCATGTTCACTTCAGCGAAGGGGTCTGAGGGCATTTTGCTTGGTACTGTGTTTGTTTGTTTAAGCAGAAGCTCTTGTGTTGCTTAAACCAGTATGTGCTCTTTAGCTAATCACTGTAACGTGCATAAAATATATTACATATGTTGTGGTCATGAGCACCGACAAATTATATTTACCATGCACCTTTGTGTGCCTCACCTGCAGTTTGTCCCATCAATCTATCTCCCCCAGTATTTATTCTAACATTCCAAACCTCTGAGCAGCTTCAAGCAGCTGGGACTTTTTTTTCCATTTCTTCTTTTTTTTTTTTTCCGAAAACCTGTCAAAGATATACTTCCTTCTTTTGCTCCACCATGCGACTTTTTCCTACCAAATTAGTACTGGCCAAAAGACAAAATGGTGATATTTTGCCCTGAACCAAAAGGTAATATCTGCTGTACCTCATCAAAGTGCAAAGCATAACAACGGGCTTTTGCAACATACTTCGGGGAAGAGGAGATTGCTAGGGTTCTCAGGGAGCAGCCAGCAATTCAGCAGTATTTGGAAGATCCTTTTCTAAATATTCAAGTTTGGAAGTCATGGCATTCTTATCTACATCAGTACTATTATTGGGGACTTTTAACATTTTCAAATTTTTTTTTTAAGTTAGAAAGATATTCTATTAGTAATTCTCTGTTTGAGACTAGGCAGCTGGATTAGCTCTATGTGTAAGTAGTACCTGCTATTAAAGATCAAGGCTACGAAACATAGTCACATTATTTTAACACTCAAATGTTTTGCATTTATTAAAAGTAGGAGAGTGGCAAACTGCATACAGCATGTCTGAAGTAACATAACATTTGTATTGGCATTCCTCTGATTTGTACTACCTAATTAATTATTCATATCAGTGCCACTTATTTTGTGACTATTTAAAATGAGGGTCATTGGAAGGTAATACTACCAAATGTTCTTTCCACCCACTGGAGTTTATGCGTATTAGCCATTTGCTTTCATCTTTGCTATTATATTTATTCCTTTTTTTATACATCTATCTGCTATACCCTTTCCCAGGACTTTCTTAAATGTCTTTTTTTCCATTTTTTAATTCCTGGGTTTATTTTTCACAGCTTCTGGTACACTACAGTGATCTTTGGGCATATGTTTGGGTGTGTATGAGAACTGGGATACGGCTTCTTGCATAGCAAGAAGAAAATTGGCTCTGCTAATGGTATATACATCAGGCGATTAACAAAAGCAGCTTTTTGCTACTCTGTGAATATGAGACAGAAACAGGCATTGGACAACAATGGAATATGTTCAGTCAGAAACGTGAAAAATTATGTTATCAAGCTTCTTCCACTCAAGCTTCTTCCACTGTAGCAGAATAGTTACACGTTTCAGCAATGAAATAATTAATAATGCTGACATATAAGGAAGTGTTAACACAATTGATGGCAGACAACAAATATTCTCCTGTGTTTTCATTTGACAAGAAAGAGAAGGAGTAGAATGATTAAAGACTTGCATGAGTTATGAACTGGCCTCACAGTGCGAATATGGGCATTACAACCAAACCTCCGAGTTGTGCTCTGCAGATGTGCTGGATGTGTGGGAAACATCCTTGCCAGTTTGTCTTGGTGGGTTGCCTGATAAGCAATTGCTGTTTCTCAAGAAAGTACTTTGAAACTTCCACAGACAAGCCTTTAATTCATCAGGTGTTGCTGATTTGTCAGGATGAAATGAAAAAAAGTAACATAACTATTCACGCATGGGGATTTCACTACACAGGTAGGTTGAACTTGCCTCCGTACTGAAGGGGATTTGCCTCATTTTACAGAAAATTGAAATCAGTGGTGATCAGAAAAGATGACATACTGCACAAAATCTAAAAGGAAGAATATGAAAGCTGAATGAGACTAATGAGTTTGGACATCAGATGGACTGGGTAAAACGTAAAAACAGCAACTTCCGCAGCAGTGGTAGTCCTATGTTCATGCAGAGCAAAAATCTTGAACACAAATCTAATACAAACTAGCCTGTCAATTTGGACTAATGATGTCAGCGGGATTTAATCTAAAATCCATCTGAAAAGACTCATTCTCTGACCTAGGTTCAAGATAGAGAGCATTTCCCTTAGTGACATTGTTCTTTCAAATAATTTGTTTTGGTTTTCTTTAGGTAGGATTGCAACGAGTGCCTCACTATCCACAGTTTCTTTAAGGTGGAAATAAGGACAGAGTGGTGTAAGTGTATGTATTCGGGAAGAGGAAGATGCTAGAAAAGAATTTTAAGTGGGGATGGCTTCTCAAAAAAAACAGGTGGAAATATTGTAGTAATTTCCCATCAGCTCTTCATTGCTAGTAGCGGATATGGAGGTAAAACCAGTCTGTAGTGGAAAAACTAACAGGGTGTCAAGTAGACGAGTGAAAAAGGAAGAACGACAAGAAGGTGAATAAAGTATGATCATGTAGGTGGGCCCATGACAATGAGCAAAAACTGCACTAAGAAGTCAAGATTGTGTAGCGTTGCACCTTGAGGACCAGCATAACTCAATAGTGGTTAAGTCACATAATATGGGTCTTGCTAGCTTTACTACTGATGTTTTTTAACAAATTGAGGGATAGTAAGGCACACCATGTGTATATTCCTGATTTTAGCACCAGCACAAATTTCAGTTGGAAAAATCAGGTATTTTTTCAAACCCCAAGTTTACTCAAAGCAAAGTTTGTTATCTACTGTACGTCTGTACTCACACAGTTTGCATTTTTTTCACATGGTGGTGAAAAGACCTGTTGATGTCAACAAAACTGGCAACAAAGTTTGTCAGGTTTTGTGTTTAGTCTTACCAGAAGAAATGAAAGATTTCTTTCATTCACAGTCAGTCAAGAGATCAGGACCAGCTGGGCACCACAGGGCCATCACAGGTCCACCACCAACAAATGCGCCCTGGCAGGCTTGCCACAGGGCATTAAGTCCCCATCATTTTGATTTCCCTGTGGAGTTACTACCTTAGCTGCACGCACAGCATCAAAGCTGGCTTGACCCATCTCGCTGTGTTCCACCTACCAAAGCTTTGGCTGTTCAGGTAACACCCGCATGTGGCTTCCAGTCACGAGGAACCCCCCGACCCTATCATCTGTGAAGACCGATGAGGCTTTTTGCTCCAGGTCACACTGGGGTCCCGCGTTTGAGACGGCAGGATAAAAGCCTGTGGCCAGGGAGGAGCTGCGGAGCCAGGCGGTGAGGTACCGACCCAACAGCCGACGAGCCCGCGCTCTCCAGCCGACCGCCTCAGCAGCCGAGGCCGCCCCAGCCGCCCCACACGCCGCCGCCAACCGGCAGCTCCACCCCGCCTCGACTTACTCTCCCCCGCCCACCCGGTCCCGCGCAGGCGCGCGGGAGCACAGCGCGCGAACATTTCAAACCATCGGCGCGAGCCTGGCCGCGCGGTAAGTCGCTGGGGAGGGGGAGGGGGAGGGGGAGGGGGCGGGGGCGGGGCGGCGGGCGCGGGGGCAGCAGTGAGGGGCGGGCGCGGGGGCAGCAGTGAGGGGCGGGCGCGGGGGCAGCAGTGAGGGGCGGGCGCGGGGGCAGCAGTGAGGGGCGGGCGCGGGGGCAGCAGTGAGGGGCGGGCGCGGGGGCAGCAGTGAGGGGCGGGCGCGGCGCCCCCGCTGAGGGAGCTGGCGGCGGGGAACCGGGCCGGGCCGGGGGTGGCGAGCGGGCCCGGCTCTCCTCCGAGGTTTCTACGCTGCCAGGGGCGGGTGGCTGCGGCGTTGAGGCTGGTGTTGCCCTCGGTTGTGCGTCCTGTGCGCCGCGTCCCGCCCCGGGCCTTGCCTCAGCGGCTTCACTAGCTGCCGCTACCTCACTCGTGAGGTAACCTTCGGTATTTCGTGCCTTGCTGCCGGCGTGCCTCTCGCCGCGGGGGAAGCAGTTGTGTTGGACTCCCACAAACAAGGGTTGAGGCTTCTCGCGGGAATGCCGGTTCGGCTGCGGGCTGCGGAAGGTGGGAATGGCTGTGATAAAAGAAACACCGCATGCACGTCCCAGCTAACAGCTGGGACTTGGTCCATGTCGTACGGTAGTGAAAGCATTTGAAAAGAGAGACTTCCCGTCTCTGTCTGCCTGCATCTTGCTGTTCCCCTTCGTTCTAGAACTTCGGAAACCAAGCGATAAAATGTCCTTTTGTGATACGTCTACGAGATCAGTGCAACACAGACACCTTCCTAAACGGTTTACAGAGAGGGGCAGTAAAAAGTTCCCAGCTTTGTTTCTGATTTAGCAGAGGTACCAACTTTTGTATCGTGAGTCTTGACACTCACAGGCATCTACCCTAGTGGCGAAACTCCAGTACAGTATGCTTTTACAGTACACTGTCAGATAGTGTAGCTGGCCTTTCATTTAAACTAAAGATTAAGGAAGACCAATGCCTCACAAGTGTTGGCAGAAATCGCCACTTTTATTTTTGGGTTTGGTTCACAAATACAGGTAATTAAACCACTACCTTCGACTCCTCTCAAAAAAATTTCCAAACCGCCATTTTGATGTGGAAGAATAACTAAAATGGGGTAATGGTTACTGCTCTATATCACAATGAAGAATGATTTAGGTAAAATTTGTGGGGCATGACATTCTAGTGACAGGCTTTTGAAAACCAGGAGAATCTTAAGAATTTGGTATTTTTTTCCAATATGTAATTATAAGGATCTGAAGCTCCTTCCCGCCACCACCACCACCTGCCCCCGCCAGTGCAAACTCTCTGAATACTTTTTGTAAAAGGAAAGCTTTCTTCTCTGCGGACATCAAATGAAGTAACATTCACTTTAGTTTGAATGAGATGGATTATTTGCTCTTACTTGTTTTTATGTTCATTTTCCCTTCTTTTTTCAAGGTTCAAAAATTGTGTCATAAGAATTCATCATCTTCTGATATTGGAAGCAGAAATTGAGATATTTATCAAAGTATATAGTGAGCTACTGACAGGTCTATGAAAATCTTCTGTCTGTTGAATTTTGGCATTGCCAGAAAGCCCTTTTACTTGTTTATCCTTTTTTCCTCCCTGTTGCAATCTCTCTTCCTCTCCACGTGGATGTTTGTTCACTACTGCCATCTCTTGGATAGAAACAGGCCTGCTGAGCGTTTGTGGTTTTCCTGTAATGGTTGGTTTGTAAAAAGAACATAAATGCTGCTATACTTGCCTCTCACTGGAAACATGCCTTTAGAGAACGTGGCAGTGGCAAAGTATGAGTCGGAAACAGATCCTGAAGGTTATATTTTCACTTGTAGGTACGGATCAAGTTTGATAATAAGTGCTTTTTTATCTTAGTTTCCTTGGGAAATGAGACCTGTGTGATTCCACATCTTCATGTCTCTGGCTGCTAAGAATCGAACACATTAGTCAATTTTAACAAAGCTTGAAAGCAGGATAAAGGTTTGAAAACAATTCTATTCCTATACGTTTTCTAAAAATGAGGGCAGGGTCAAAGAGAGAGATTGTTGTTCCACATTTTGTTTGGCAGCAGACCTCCATCTAGTTGGCACATGCACATGGGCCAGCTGGATGGTCACCACATGAAATTAACCATAGGATACCATGGATGAATGCGTCATAAGGGATGCCAGTCACAGCTGGGTTTTAAGGGAGATGTTATGGAGAGTTAGAGCAACAAGAAGAACCCATTTGAAGGTACTAGACACGATTTTTCTGTTAATGGAGCAGCCGTGTGCACTTGGTATACTTTTAAACCATAATTTCTTTCCTTTTCCCTAAGCCATATGTTTCACTATACTTACTTTTTTCATGAAGGTGCTTTTTTTGACAAAAAGATGGGTCTTTCAAAAGATGGGTGAAGAATCTTGTGAAGACTGAGGGATGGGTGAAACAATTCTTTCCTGAAACAATATTTGAGAAACGTTAGAGTCCTTTGATATACATGGAATTGTTTTTTACATTTACAGCAAGATGCATATATTACATGAGATTAATCCCAAACAAAAATCTTCAATCTTCGACTCACCAGATTCTTTTTTTTTTGAAGACAACATATTTTGTGCCAACCGGATCTAAAAAATGCATGAAAGTATGCCAGTTGTAAAAATCTTATTATGTGTGTAAACAGTAGTACAGCTCTCAAAAATAAAGTCAAATATTGAATTAAACAATTTAACTTTCACCAAGAAGGGTATTCACAGGCTGAACTTTCCAGTTAGTTTTATCATAAATGGCTGTCATTATTATTAATGTTGCTAAAATCAAGATCATGGAAATGCTCATTATCGGTATTTTCTGTCATGTAGCTTTGGAATTAAAAAATCTTTTGTGTCTTGAAACTTGATGGCACATCCCACCAACTTCTGAGACCAATTTAGGACCTCATAGTTACTTTACTTTGTAAGTTATAGGAACGTAGAATATGTTAAGTATTTTCTCCTTGGTGAGGGCTGGTAACTTTGTGGGTATTTCAAAAGTATTTAAAAATTAGTAAGACTTAGTTACGCATTTTACTATAGAAATAATACTTATTTTAGATGGCTATGACAAATGGTGTGTGATGATTCAACTTTTAATAGAAATTCTATAGGTAAGCAATACCATGAATTATATTTTCATGAAGTTACTAGTCATGAATTATACAGATATTATTGTACATAATTTAAAGACAGATGACTTGCTCAAATATAATTTGCACAGCATCAGTTATAGTCATCTGGCGGAATAAAGTCCATGAGGCTCCTGCAGCAAAAGGAACTTTGTAAATCGTTGGGAAGAACTAATACTTTTTCCTTGAAAATGGAAGAAAATCTGATGTTATCAAACAAATATTTTTAGTTTTTGGTTGGTTTTTTTGTTTGTTTGCTTGTTTTTAAGTACACTGTACTATTAAACTTTAAAATTAGAGCAATACTAATCAGGCTCCTGTAGGGGTGAAGTAGAACAGGCCTTGGAAACTTAAATGACTTCCTGAGTGTCATGTGTGAGATATGTCAGAACTGAGAATCAGACTCTTGGGCTTCTGAGTCGTGGAGCCAAACTGTAAGGCTGTCCTTCCTCCCTACTAGTACGTTCACTGGACGTGTTTGTTTTATAAATCTTGATTAACTATGTGACAGTATTGAAATATTTCAAACAGTGACTGTAATAAAGTATCATAATACACAACTAAATTGACGTATATGAGCATCCAAGGAGAAGAGGCCAGGAGACCTACCACTGTGTTCCTATTTTGTACATTAAAAGGGCTCATCTCTCATCAACTGACCCAAATTCATAAGGAATACCCTCCTCATGGTATACCAGAACTATATAGCTTTAATTTCATGCCAAGGGTGGCATTCCTAAGTTTTGAGGTTTTTCATGAACAGATGCGACAAAAATCTTAGTGGCAAGCCACTATTAGCACATTAAAAAGGTCATATGCATAGAATATGCAGGAGTAATTGACTGAGAATTCCCCAAATCAATGGCTCGTTGCTTTGAATGTCAGTGCCCTGTCTCCAATGTAAATGCCCACATAGCTAATTGTTGCTGCATTATAAGTTTGACTGAGTGAATCACTGAAAGTCTTTGCTCTAGATGTTTCTGAGGAAACTTATCTCTTCTTGTTTGCAAAGAATGAATAGCCTGATTTAATGCCTGTGAATAGCATGAAACCTTGTCAATGGACTCCAGGGACAAGTGTCTGTGGGAGTGTGTTAAAATAATGTACAACAAAAAGGTGTAAATGTTGATGTGGATGTCATGAAGTTATTTTTATTCTTCTGAAGAATACATTTTTCGTTTTCTGTCAGGTGTACTTAGTGCCATAAATACATCTTTATTCAGAAGATTTTATCTGTGGTTATTTCTGGGTGAGAGTAGTGAAGGGACAGAGAGGAGAAAAGTATGAGTTTGTGGTTTTTTATGCCAAAGAGAAATGCATTCTTTCATTTGCAAACTTGCTTTCATTGGATGTGACTATGTGAACGCTTTTTTTTCACAGAATTTCAGCAGCCTCAACTGATGATAGAATAAATCTGTATCATTTTTTCTTAAACTTACTATGCTGTCATTAGATAGAGTTCATACAAAAGTAAGTGTGTATAATAACTGGAAAGAAAATACTGTGCCGTGATTGTTGTGTGGTCGTTTTCTTTTTGGTGGAATATTGCCCTTCACTATTGCATAAACCACTGTGTCATGCTTAGGGAGTTTAGCTTGAATAAGAGATTGTCTTTGAGGAAATCCTTGAGAATCAGTGTTGTCTAATGGGCTAGAATGTATGAGATTTGTGTCTTTTATCTCTCTGTCATATGTTTCTCAGTGACTTTGGACAAGTCATTTTCTGTTTGTGCCTCTGTTTCCTTACGCTTATGTAGAAATTCTTTAACTCTGTAGAGCCGAAGAATTTCCATGAAAGGTTAAGTCCTTCATTAGTATAGTAAATGTTAGACAGTCTTAAAAAAAAAATGTTCTAGAGATTTTCAGAGAGAGGAATTTACTTACTATGAGCAAGACAACTCTATACACTGTATGAATAGCTTTGGATGTCAGTACCATAGGCAGTATTTTAGCTGATGTTCAAATACTTGTAATAAAGATTTGGACCATGTGTTTTCTTTTCTTAAATCTGTATACGTCAGGGGTAAAGCTTGAATTTAGCAAAGTTGCATGGCTATTAAAGAAGCATAATTGTTGGAAATATGAAGCCCTATACTGTTAACTTACAATTTAATTGAAGAAAGAAATGCTAGTCATTCTTCTCTGTGTCTAAAAGGATTGTGTACCTGTGTTGTGTTGTGTGTTCATCCAACCTGTTTCATTTTTTAAATGGTGAAGCAAAAGAGAGTATTTCTGTATCGTGCTAACAATTTGCAGAATCTTCTCCACAGCTTAGTTGTTAGGAACTTTTTTAGGCTTTCCCCCCTGTCTCCTTGTAATTTTGGTATGTACGAGTAGAAGCGAATGCTGTTCCTTGAAATACTAATACAAAGGAATATACTCTTTTCTTTTACATTACAGGTTGTATACGACCCCTCTCAAGAGAGGACTGATACTCTAACTTGCTGTGTACAGTTTAATGTATGTTCTTCCACTTATGCTTGGAAATTAGGGAATCATTGCTTATTTATTAATTGCAGAACTTAAAGTGCGGTGTCTAAAAGGAAAGAAAAGTGCTAAGGATGGGTGTATATGCAACTCCCCCTCACTGGTAGCACAAAGAATCACAACTCTGGAAAGAAGGATGCTGTTTATTTCATGATGACTTAATCTCTAGTTACAATTGTTTGGTTTTTTTTTTTTTCAGAGGAACTGAATCTTAAGGAAATAAATTTCACTGTATTCCAATCAAGTGGTATCCAAATAGAGGTTAATTGGAGAGAAAGGTCAACGATGAGGGTAGCTTGGATGATTGGTTTTGTTTGTGTTCAGATCAGAACAGAATAGAGTAGAATGGCTCAGTTGGACGGGACCTACAACAGTCATCTAGTCCAACTGCCTGACCACTTCAGGGCTGACCAAAAATTAAAGCTTGTTATTAAGGGCATTGGCAGGCTGGCAGGCTTGGGGCATCGACCACGCCTCTAAGGAGCCTGTTGCTGTGTGTGACCACCCTCTCAGTAAAGAAATGTCCAGTCTAAACTTCCCCTGGCACAGCTTTGAACCGTTACTGTGTGTTCTATCACTGGATACTGGGGAGAAGAGCTCAGCACCTCCCTCTCCACGTCCCCCCTTAAGGAAGCTGTAGAGAGCAAGGAGGTCGCCCCTCAGTCTCCTTCTCCCCAAACTAGACAAACCCAGAGTCCTCAGCTGCTCCTCACAGGACATGCCTTCCAGCCCTTCCACCAGCTTTGTTGCCATCCTCTGGACACATTCAAGTACCTTCACATCCTTCTAAAATTGTGGGACCCAGAACTGCACACGGTGCTCAAGGTGAGGCTGCAGCAAGGCTGAATACAGTGAGATAATCCCCTCTTTTGACCGGCTGGACGTGCTGTGTTTGATGCATCCCAGGGAGTGGTTTGCCCTCTTGGCTGTCAGGGCACCCTGCTGACTCACGTTGAGCCTGATGTCCACCAGCAGTCCTGGATTAGTTTTTTTTCTGAAGTGTTGCTCTGTAGAGAAGAGGTTAAAGAAAGCCTTTTAGGCTTGTGATGTTACAGCAAAAATGTCTAGTAGTGGT
This sequence comes from Chroicocephalus ridibundus, assembly GCF_963924245.1. Classification (NCBI taxonomy): domain Eukaryota; kingdom Metazoa; phylum Chordata; class Aves; order Charadriiformes; family Laridae; genus Chroicocephalus; species Chroicocephalus ridibundus. The sequence goes on from NC_086316.1 coordinate 41,535,221, forward strand.
TTTAAGCTGAAGGAGACAGTGGTAACCAGATGTAAAGGTTTAATTGAGGAAGTACAATTTTACTCTGTGTGTAGGTAATTATAATCATTCACATCTTCGCTTTGGCTTACAAGAAACTAAATGAGAGCATAATACTTTCAAGAAGAGGGTAATGAAAGCTTCATAGTCTTAAGTTCATGTCAGATAGCTCACGAGATACTGTGTGATGCATTGTCTGGCAGATTGGGTGTAGAAGAAGGGGTACAAAAAATAAATTACATCTAACACGAATTTGCCATTATTGTGAATAGGACTATTTTTTCTGGTGTAGTGACTCGATGAGCTCTTATGTGGATAAGCTGCTCAGTGTCTTGAATGCACCATGACTAACAAAAATTTTGCTGCTGATGTAAATAGAATAAGAATTTTGTTCCTTGTCCTGTAACCTGCAAAAGAAGGTCTAATTTATGTAGTGTTTAGACTACTGATATTGGAGGCCTATGCATAATTGGTGTGTGATGTTACTAGCCATAGTGAAGATAAACTGATGTTAGCAATGATCGGACTTTTTGTGAAATGGTATAAAAATTATGTTACTTCTATCTTTATGTTACCAGATACTCTATAGAAGCAGTTCCGTCTCCTGTAGTTCAGAGGCTGAATCAGACCTAATGCCTCTTTCCTGAGTTGCATTTATTCTTCGTTTGCATTGCCTTCTTATCTGTATTTTCCTTTGTGTGGCCTTTATTGCAGCTGTTGTCGCAGAAGTCAGCTGAAAATAATCTGGGCTGAGTCAAAAGGCTCTGTCCAGCGAAATAAATACAAGAATATTATGACATTCATATTCATTAGAGCTATCCCAAAAAATCTTTATGAAGCACTAGGAGAGATTGCCACATTACAGTGACCTGAGCATTACCACAATAATATTGGAAGGTTTGCTATTTAGATTGTGCAAGACAAAACAGGTTAATTTTTTGCCTTACTGAGGAAATATGTTGAAAGGTGTGCCTCACACATCCCCACACCCACCCACACCCCCACCCCCACCATTTCTAGAAGATTGTGAAGGCATGTACTTGTTTCTGCTTCTGTTCACCATGCCCAGTATGTAATTTCTAGGTTCTGCTGCACTTTGTCATATATTGTTTTTACCTTTCTGTGTTAGATCACTGTGTAGTGATGAGAGGTAAGCAATTCAGATAGACAAGAACAAGCACAGAGTTAAAGGGTGAGCTAGAAGCCCCCTGTTTCTTTGAAGTCTCGTTTTTGTTTTGGAAGGCCAAGCTGATCTGTTTAACATCAGTGTGCACTGGTCAAACTTGGGTTTTGCTTTATTGCCTTGAAGCAAATTTCCATTTTGTACATGCATCTGATTCCTTGCCTAATGATATGGGTAGCTTTATGTGGGCCTTGCTGGTTTTCGATCTGGCTAGGCCTGACATTGAAATCCTTTTAAATTAGGACATCGTATGGTTTGATACTTTGCTGAATTGTGTACAGCCTTCTGCCAGAGATATAAAGGTACTTTTACCTCATTGTCTGTTTTCTTCTCTTAAATTTAACTTTTTTAAAAACAAAATACTTGTGATGTTGGAGTCTTAATAACTTAGTTGGTGCGTTTCTTGCGGGAGTGACTTCCAGTGGCTTGTGATCAAACTTTGTATTCAATTTGTGCCTGAAAACATAGTAATCCATTATGTGGGCTGGTCATTGTATATGGAATTTTGTGTATGGAAATTATAACTAATTGCCTTGTTGTCCTCTTAAGATTCGTTATGGAAAGGTAACAAATAAGCTCTATAAAATTCAGCGATATCACTTCTAAATGTCTTTCACATCTTTCACTGTTCCATTGGGCAAAAGAGTTAGATGGATGTGCTGAGATATTATTTCTACCTTTCCCATTAAAGAAGGTTTTATTCTTAGCCTTTTGAAATGGGGTAGGTCAGAAGGAAGATCTGCTGCTGCAAGACCAGCCTGCCATTAGAACCAGAAAGTTTTAAAATTAATTTTTGTGAGAAGTGGTTACTGTTATCAGGAAAGGCTAATAAAGAATATTTTTTGGTCATGAAACTTACAGCGTGAGGAATGGGGAGGTGAAGGCTTAATTATGATCATATAGTCCTTTTGAGGGGAGAGGGAGATGTAATGTTTTCAGACCATTCAGGAAAGGGAGATCTTGTCTGAATCCCAGCAGTGCATGCTTCATCAGGGCATCAAGTCTTCTCCAGTCCTGCAGGACAGCAGAATGCAACTGGAAACATCATTTTGCTGTTTGCAATGTTACTCAGATTAAACCTGTGCAAGAGGTTTGAAACATATGCTGTCCATGAAGTAGCCCTGTTAGTGGCCACCATCCCTTAAAGATGAAAATTGGTCTCTTTTTTCTGGGAGACCTGATGATATAATTCAGAAAGCAGATCTGACAACTGTTAAAATCCTAATTATCAGAGTAAACAGAGGAAAGAAAAGCAGAGGAGCAGAATAGAGGACTTAATTACTTTCTCTAGGACAATTGTAAGTCTAAATGTTGAACAATAATACCACCCATCTGCTTGACAGCTATTTGGTTTACCAGATTTTGCATGCTGCTTAGCCTGTGTTGGTTCTGTTCTTTTGCTAAAACTGAGTTCTTTGGTTTTAATTCCAGAGGAAGATATATTTGCATGCAATTTGTTTTAATTTGAAAAGTCTGCATATAGACAGGCAGTTTTCTATAATAGTGGTTTGTTCTTCCTGTAAAGTACCTGTGGATATAGGCACAAAGAGGAATTGGCAAACTTACTCTTATCTGAAAAGTTATTAAATAAAAAATCAACACTGGATGTAAACACACAGTCCAGAATCAAGATGCAAATTTTTCTCTAGATTATTCTTGACTGCTGGACTACCAGTGCGTGTGGATTAGGTTTAATAGCGACCTATAAATCAGCCCATGAAACTAATTTCTCAACAAGGGACACTGTGAAAAATAAGATGACAGGAATAAATAATTTGTGTTTTTAATTTTCACATAGTCTTTCCTACTCTTGGGCCTTCCTGAAGTTTTTTAAAAAAATATTCACTTTTTTCCTAATAAATTTCTTCTTAATTAATTTTGGGGAGGGTAGTAATAGATTTTCTTTAAAGTGGGAAATAAATCATGATTGATCTTACTGCCTAACTAAGTATGTATTATGTTTTCTTTCTGTTCTTGGCAAGTAAAAGGAGAGTTGTCAAGGTGAAAATGAAAAATGTACTTGTGGGAACAAGGTTAAAGAACCTAATTAGACGTTTTATGTAGAGAAATAATAAAAGAGAAAATCTTACCTGTGTTCTGGGTAACTGCTACTTTTTTTTTTTTGGGCATAACCTCAAATTATCATCCATTAGATATTACATTTGTGACATGATTATAATAATGGAAACAGTAAGTTATTAGTCTTCTGCTCTATTAGCGTATCAACCATGCTGTATCATAACTAAGTGAAGGGTGATTAACTAAGGAGTCAAAATCATGTCATCTTTTTGTTATATAATATGCTGAAGTGCTTAACCTAATATCTAGTCTGTGAATTCCTAGTGTTAGTCTCCTAATACCTACTAGGGTAATACACATGCACAAAGAGACTGTTGTACTGCTTCTCTAAGTGTTAACAACCCTAAAAATAATTTTGGGGGTTTGGAATTTCCATACAATTTGGAATGTATGCTTACGAGTTCTGTTAGCTCAATGGTGACCTGTTCTGTTTGGAGCCTTTGAACCCTGGTGTCATATAAGTATTTTAACCGTTTTCTTGTTTTGCTTTTCCTCACAAGCTGAGGTTGCTGATGGGCAAGATTTGAGAGAGGAGGTGGAGTAATGGAAAAGTGAAGTGTTCATTTGGACTGTGGAGCTACTTATCACTGGTTCAAGTAAAAGTACGCAATGAGAGCTTTTTACCTTGAATGCAAGTTTCTGTCACATTTATTTGGAATGCCTAGACATAAGGCAATATTGTACCTTATTGGTATCTCAAAGATCCTTCGACTTAACACACTTTTATTTATTTAACAACTGAATTTACAAGATTAAAGACAAACTAAGTAATAGAAGTTCAGTAGCAATTTTTGGCAATCTATTAAAGCCAGATTTGGGGACACTGAAAGCTATGAAAGTTTGTTACTGAAGTTCCTGTGATTGACAGAAATGCTTCCTGAGGGGCTGTAATGTTTTAGCAACCACATATTCCCTTTTCACTACATCTGAGTCCTGAGTTTCAGAATTTTTAATAGTAAAGAAGTTACTTTGCTTACACTTGATTTTTCTCTTTTTATGTTTTACTTAAAAATACTTTATTTTTACCATTCTAGAGGAAAAAATTAAAATCTTCATTCTTTTACTACCTTAAGTGCTGAATGCACAAGTATTTCATTTTCAGACTATAGGTAAGGAGATAGTTGTCAGAAGTTTTCTGAAAACTTTGTTGGTATCTCTCCTACCCTTGCAAATAGTTACAATCTATCACAGATGAATAGTATTCCGGTATGTCTTCACATGGAGCGCGGTGACAGCGTGGAGTTTGTATGTGTGTGTTCTGGAGGATGTAGCAGGAACTTTTTACATGGAGTGCCTTGGTATACTGTAGGACTTTTGCCTCAAGATCTGGTAACAAAAGTTACTAACTAAAGTGTTACATTTCAGACATTAATCCAGATAGCTCACTTGACAGAATAAAGCTAATCCATTCCTTGTTGGAAATGCTGCCTTTAGCTTCTGAAAGATATAACAAGTACCCTCAAGCCTGAGCTCCACAGGGTTCCCCGTGCTTTAAAGTACAAGACCAGGAGGGTTTGAGTGGGGGTCCTGAGAGAGGAGGGCTAAAGACTATTTCTTCCCTTTCTTTCCAGAAGTAAAGGATATTTTAAGGTGATTCACAGTAAATCCAGCTTCTGAATTTCTAATATTGTGGAATAAATAGTCATAAAAAGAAGCAGTATTTAATTTTTTGGCAGATGAAGTAAAAGGACTCCCAACTAACTGAAGAGAGTGGAAGTCACCCTGGAAGAGACTTTAGGAATATACTTGACAGTATGACAAGAAAAAGTTTTAATCAAGTCTTTATTATCTCTAGTTTCTGTAAGTCTATTTATATGTTCTGTATCTGACTGGGATCTGAATGTTTAAATTACACTTAATTAGCTAATAGTTTTATATTTCTCTTGTTAATAAACTATATACCCTGTGACAGTTTTTTGAGATGAAATCTGTGTGTCAGGTTTGTTATGTAATGTTTTCCTTTTAGTTGTGTTATTTATACATTCAGTAATTTTGCTGTATGCTTTCCAGTAATGTTGAGGTGAAGACAAGAGTAAGCTATATGAATAAAATTGCTCTTTTCAGGACTAAATGCTATAGTTAAAATAAACAATCAATAAAATAACTATTTCATTGGAGGCTTGTAAAGAAAGCAAATGCATAAGTACAGCTTAAAAAATCATGCTATTGCAAATAGAACAGGTGCTTGGAATAACTCTTTTTTTTCTGGTTTTCCTTTAATCTGGCATAAGCAAGGTAGCAATGCAGCTATGCAGCCAAATATTAGTGCCTATTAAGTTAAACATGGTCTTGATCAATGATGTGCTGAAGCACATACAAAATGCTGAACAAAGGCCAATGGCCTACATGAACAACGCAGCAATTCTTGGAAATGTCACTTTAATATACCTTTGTGTAGACCTCAGGATTAAGTTTTATAAAATGTGAATTGATTGTATCCCAAATCAGATGATAGCAATATTTTTTGCACTTGCAGAATTTGTGATGATAATTTTTGAAAATCTATGTTCAGTTTCTAGTAGTTGCTGTAAGGGATTCTGCTTCTGCTACCCTTGAATAGGCAGGAGTGGTTCTTTTATAAAGCTTTACATAAGTGCTCAACCTTGCCTCCAGCCCCCAAAAAGAGTGCAAACAAAGATTGTTCACGTCACCCTTAATGGTTTATTTCCCCTTTTTTTTCAGTATATATACCACAGTTTATTACAGATATGCACTGTGGGTTAGCTGTTCTATTAGTCATATAGATCACTTGCTCCTTATTTCTGATGGTATCTTGAGCAGTTTCAGAAAATTAATTGCACACAAAAATACATTTATTTGTCCTTTAATCCACTTTAGAAACAGGATGGAAAACTGACTCCTCTGTTTTTGCCCATAAACTCATCCGTGAATAAGCATTAGACTGCATCTAAAATTTCTGAACTCAGTTTTAGAAACAGCACTCTTTCTGTTTCATCAGAAAATTATGTGAAAGGTGCGAGTTCAGGATTGATCCTTCTGAAGATAAGGTCTGAACTCTAGAAAGTGGAGTTGGGTTTTTTTTGGTGCAAGTCCTTTGCTTATGCTTTCATAGAGCAAGACAACTGTGAAAAACATACTGCATGTCAGGTGACAATTTTGAATAGCACTGAACACAGAACAACTTTCTTTTCTTAGTGAATGAACGACAGGTTTTTTTGTGATTAGTACAATGTTGATGGGACAGTACTTTACTCATATCCAAGATACTCAGGACAGATATCTTAAGGGAATTAACTATCAGAAACTGTTAAAAATGCACACTTGCAGTTTGCAGCATACAGAACAGATATACTTTTAAGATTTCTTTTATGATTTGTGCTGATGTTCTCCTTTTTGGTTTTGGGTTTTTTTGTGGTTTTTTTGGTTGTAGTTAAAAAAGAATGTACAGTCTTTGACAATTTTTTCTATAAGGCAATGGCTCTGGATCAGCTAAGGTGTTGCTAAGGAGTCTCTCTGGACCAGCAATCCAGTTTATTTAGCTGTAATTAAGAAGGGGGGTAAAACACCTTTCTTACTGTGGAGCTGGGATGGAAGAATCATAGAACCATAGAATGGTACGAGTTAGAAGGGACCTTAAAGATCATCTAGTTCTAACTCCCCTGCCTTGGGCAGGGACACCTCCCACTAGACCAGGCTGCTCAAAGCCCCATCCAGCCTGGCCTCGAACACTTCCAGGGATGGGGCATCCACAGCTTCTCTGGGAAGACCATCCTCAGCCTGTGATGGCTGTGCGTTTTTTTATACTGGAATAGTAATTACAGGTGCTTGGTATAGGAGATGAGACTGCTTGATTTGCTTACCTGGGATCCTCTGTTAATATGTAGTTAACTCATGTGACTAGCCTCAAAATGCTGGAGTGTCTGTGCTTTGTTTTTTGGGTTGGTTTGTTTGTTTGTTTTGGTTTGGGTTGTTGTTTTTTTTTTTTCCTTCATGTTTTTTCCCTTTTTCTTAAAGGTTTAGGAGCCATTGTGCTAGGGGATTTATTTTTCAGTTATGCAGGAGGATTAATCTTACCTGGCAACATCAGACAAGCTCATTAATTTACTCAAATGTGTAAATTCAGTTCCTGGCTTTGATTTGTTCTTAAAGGCTTTATTATGTCCCTGTGATGATAAGAGTGTTTGATGGCTAATTACTGCTGGGTGTTTGACCTATGTCACTTCAGAGAGCTATGGTGAAGTCTCTCAGCCTGTTTTTGATGCTTGTAGAATATCAGTAAGATCTTGGCACTGCACAGGTCTGTTATGGGTTCTGCTGATAGCACCAGTTGCAGGTAGAAATGGGACCATGATAAAGGACACAAAAGCATTTGCTTTACTTACATTACTTTTGTTTAGGACAAACGTGCATTGAACTCTGGCAAGACAACAGCTTTACCTTTTTTTTTTTTTTTTTTTTTTTGCTGGACTGGATCCAAAGTCAAATAATAGTTGAGATTCATTATGGGGTATTTATTAAATTTATTACTTGTAGAAATTAAACAGGTTCATTAATGTTCTTCAGACTTTTATCTGGCTCAGTTTAGCATACCATATAAATGACATGATTGTAAGGGTTAGCTGGATAAAGCAAGCTTGATTTGAAGGGCTGCTGCTCAGGTTCAAGTTTATTTTTTTGGTCTGTAGCTCCAGGTCTGTAGCTTACGAAGGTAAATATCCACTGATTTCTGTTGCTTCTAGGGGTGTTTGAATTTGTCTCCAAGTGGGCAACTGTTAATTTCTGAAAACTGCCACCACATGTGTGTTAATTGACAGTTGTCTTGACAGAAAGAACAAAGAATGGCTGCAAGAGCTCGTTTGCTCTTTCAGCCTATGAGGTGTTTCTTTCAGAGAGATTTAAAGGTTGGTGTAGTGCCTGCTGTGCTATTCTCTATCCTTCTGCCAACGAAAAATGTAATAGGAAAGCAGAAAAAATGTGGGGTTTTTTTTTGGTGTCTTTTACTGTGACAATTTGGTTAGATTTTAACATTCTGGTTTGGCAATAATGCTCATCTCTCAAAGACACAGTTTTTACAGCGAAGTATGCCATTGGTTATAGATTATATATGGAACAGCTTTTATTCAGAACCAACTTGTATGTAAAGCTGCATGTGGATATATTTTTTTCCCGCTCCTTTGTATAATAATAAGAAAAACAGAGCTGAAATACTAAATTTATTAGTTTCCCTTAAGGAGAATACTCTTTTGCACTTAAAACTAATGATCAATTACAAATATGGAACATAAAACAAGCAGAGGCCCCCTCACCCCTTTTGTTCTGATTGAGCCTTATTTTAATGCTTTCATTTATCTTGAAATGGACATTTTCAGTTTTTCATCATGCAAAGCATTCTAAATAAATGTATACATATTATTCTAATATTCTTTGAGTGAAATATTGGTGACGACAAATTCAGATAATAAAAGCCTGAGACACAGCTGGCCGGTATATTCTAAGGTAATTTACTGATTACTGTGTGCCCTTTGCTACTTTGTTACAATGGTGTTATTATTTTACCCTTTTACTACTATAAAGAAAATTGTCACACTTATGAGATGTAAATGCAAAGACACACACACCCCCCATCCTCTTTGCATGCAAACACAAAAAGTTAGCAGATATCCTTCTTCCCATTTCCATTCTTGGTTTGAAGCCAGTGTTTAGTGCTGCCTGACGGAGAGTTATAATCTTTTTTTCAGGATTGTGGAATGGCCCAGGACACTGCGGTGCCCAAACTAGACTTTGAATATTGGCTGGATAAAGCTATTAAATGGGGTCAAGCCACCACGCTGGAATCACAGAAGGATGTGTGCCTTCACTTGCCTCAGCTCCAGGAGTTTCTGCGTCAGGTTTACGAAACTTTAAAACACATGGTAAGTAACTTTAAAAGGAAGAGTGACCTGTTTTGAAGACGTCCTCAGAAACAATCTGCACCATGTTTTGACAAAACAGAAGCTAACAGTAGCAAAGAGGTTTGTGTTATTGACTTAATGTATTGCTGGATCAGAGAGGCAAATTGGGGAAACAGTCACAGGTAATGCAAACAGGAGTGTGCTTCCTGTTTCCCTGATTTATTGCCAAAGGAGCTTTTTCTTCTTGATTGGTTGTTGTCACGTGAGATTTCCCAGCCAATGCACTAGCCTCTTTAAAAAACTCTTTAAAATAAACAAGAATTTGACTCTGGTTGTCAGGTCATAAATTGGATTATTTAAAGGCCTTAACATGCAAAACTGTAACTGATCCTTTAAATCTTAGAGAGTCTGTTGACACATTAACCCCAGTGTTGTGGCACATGCAGTGAATTCTAGCAGAATGGTCAGACCCTTGGCATATGCTGCTGGCTGTTGTGTTTAGTAATTTAGTTATTGCCTACACTCAGTAGAGTGCTTTTTTTTAAAAATTAAGTTTGGTTGTTGATATGTTTAGTTGTGTATATGTTTTTTCTGAGCTTGGCTTTTTCAGTATGTGTATTCAGTATAGTTAGCTTTAGAAATATTGCGTTATGGCATGAGGCTGACTTCTTATGGAAGTACTTCTTATTAAATATTCTTCTTATCTAAAGACTGCGGAGTTATTTTTTTCTGAACTGAATTTAACTTTTAAATAAAAGATTTCTGGGGAGTGAAGTTTCTTCCCATATTTATATATGTCTTTTTCTTAAGAGGGAAACAAAAAATATCTATTTTTCATGTTGCTACTTCAAGTAATCTGAGGCTTGGCCTGAAATGGACCTTGTGAATATGGCCCCAGAAAGTCTAGGGCTAGCCCCAAATGTGAGACAAATGTAAGGAATTTATTGCAGCAGCAGGAGATGGTTATCATTCCCGCTACTTGCATGCTATCTCAGCACAGCACCATTTTTAAAAGCCTTCATTTATGAGATAGTAAAGCTACAAAAATGGAAAAATAAGACTGATTACACAGGGTTGTATATGAACTACATTGTCTACTACTTTTTATAGTGAAGCTGCTTTCTATTTTCTTAAAAGCTAAATTGCAGTTTGTTAGGGACTAGTCATTATGTAAGGTAATTTAAAGAAAGCAAGTGAAAGTAACAGAAACATACTCAGTTTTATGCCACAGTACATGTTCATTTATTCAGAAACTCTGTGAGACGGTATATTAAAGCAATGAGGATCAACAAAAATATAGTTTGATTGTACTTTTATTATTATGTAATCTTGGTTATTAATACTGTTTTCTGATTACTGGATGTGAGTCAAATGAGCAAATTTTCTACCATAATTAAGTAGTAGGTGAGAAAACTACTTACTTAAGCTTTAACTTATTTTGAATTATGACATTATAGCCAATTTCAGGAAGTTCTGCTTTTATTACATACCTGCAGGTGTTTTGCTTCCAGAGCATTTCACAGCAAAACCATTTGGATTGTAATTTACAACAATCTGTGTCATTAACAGTCCTGCTAACCTACTTTTGATGTGCAGCATATTTATTATCTTTTTGTTTGTTTTTATGTTTTAACAGGATTCAATTGCAGCAATCCAGCAGTTCCCTTTAATTGGCCAGCTTCTAGGAAGGCTTTGTTGGAACCCTTTTGTTATAGGATATGGTAAGAACGTGTAATGATATTTCTGCAGCAGTTTCATAAACTTTATTCTATATGAATTAGGAAAAGACAACTTGTTACATACTTTGATTTTTTTTTCCATAAAAGCACAACATTCTTTTTTACTTAAGTAAAATTTTGAGATGGAAAGGTTAGCCAGGTTATTTAAAATATGTGGCATTGAGAAATCTTAAAATTACTTTTGGAGCTAATTAATTTCATGGATTAGTTACAGAATCTTGACTTGGGAGCAGTGGCTTTTAAAACCAGTGAGTGTTTGTGTGTGTCATGATTTCCGTTTTTCTTATTTTCTTGTATTCATTACATTTTTGTTAGGTTCTTAGAATGTACAGAATCTAGTGTTTCAGATTACTTCCAGCAGAAGTTTCTTCCAGTTATCCATCAGAATATTGTATTATATATGGTAATATAGAAGGATTAATTTTTCTGATATTTGAGTTGGGTTTTTTTTATTAGCATAAAACTGTACTAAGTTATGACTGTGTTTGTTTTTATTGAGTTTATTCTTAATGTGTGTTTTCCCCATCTTGCAAACTAGCACATGGAATCAAAAGCAAAACAGTGAAGTGGTGACATAGGGAAAAAATGTACAAAAATCCAAAAGCCTCTTACTGGTAGTGTACATGCATGTATGTGAGAATAAAGAGGAGTGTCTCCTCCCTCCTCTTGGGAGGGAGGAGACAGTACTTGTGCTACCTCACCAGCAGTTCCAGTACATTTTTCAGGAATTGAGATGTTAATAAATGACTCGGGATCTACTCTTAAGCAGAAAACTAATTCTAAGCTTCTCTGTGAGCCCCTTAAATAATCTTTTGCCAGTGTCCTACTGCTACTACCACTACAAAAAGAGGGTTGCATTTTTTCTCTTCTGCTTTATGCTTCCTTTTGGGGAAATATAGGAAAGGGCAGTTTTTGTGTTCACTTGGAAGTTCACCTTTTCAGTCAAGCACAGCATTGGACTAAAGTGATCATATGTTGTCTGGTTTGGCTTTTTCTTCTTCTAGACAGCTGCATGCACAGGCAGAATGAACTTGTCTGCAAAACACATGGTAGATGAATGTTATGTCAGCACTTCTCTAAAAGGAAGATTTTGGAAGGATCCATAGATTTAAACATAGATCACTTTTGCCGAGCAGCAAATACTGTACTTTTGTGGCACCTTTTGAAAAAAGCCTTTTCATACTTTATAGAGCTTATTTTTACGATGTTTCCCTTTTAAATCATAGTTCGGTTTTTGAGAATGTTGATAACTGTTGATGTTTACAATTACACATATGCTGTTCTAAGTTTTTGTTTGGAATATACAAGTCTTTAGACCATCAGTTTTTCTGAGCTGAAAATATTCTGTGGTATAGAAAGTAGCTGCTTCTATATTTTTCATCAAAGTTGAAAGCCATCTGTTTCTGCTTTTGACTCCTTTTCACAACAATCACAGCAATACGTTCTTGGTTTCCTCTTTTTCTTTCCTCTTCTTTGGTATCTCTCAGCATTTTCTAAACCAAGAGAAGCACTTTTACTGCAAGCTGATCATTACCTCTGAAGGCTGCAAAAGAATAGTTTTACTATTGGGTTTTTTGTGTCGCAAAGTTGCAAGCAAGCCCATTCAGAGAACTTCACTTGCTCAAAATAGAATCCTTCACTTTAATGCTTAGAGATGGGTCAACAAGATTTTCTGACATCGATAGACCTGAAGATGTCTGCTTATACATTCCCACCACTTCCTCTTTTTAGAGCCACCTGAGTGGTCTTTGGACTGCTGGCATTTTAGATTCAGCAGATTTTAATTTTGTTTGGCGCTACTTCTGATGACATTTTTTAAGATATTGCTGACTATAGCAGATCCTGACTCTCAAGTGGGTTTCATGTAATTTCTCATTTGGATAAATAGCTCATTCATGCCTGTGTCAGAGACCAGGCCACCCTCACAGAAGAAGGAACTAATTTTGTTCAATTCAGTCTTTCATACTAATAAATAGAGGAGGAAAGACATACTTCTGCATCATGTCCAAACCACAATACCTATCGCCTCTAGATGAATGTCTGTTGGTGCTGGAGGCTGACGTGGCTGACCACTCAGTGCAGGAAGCGTGGTCTCCAAGGGAAAATAATCTCCTCATAAACACTCCTGAGCAGGAGGTGACCAAGTTGGCCTTATTTAGAATGCTAATGTGAAGGAAGCACAACTGAAGAAAATCTTGTGGTTGTACTTGTGGTCCTAAACCACAAGGGATACATGAGGAATTCAGACTTGGTAAGGAATTCCAATGTTTTTTCTGTGGGCTGGGGGATTATCTTCTCAGTAGGACCCCCCTGGTTTGAGTTTTGAGCCCAAATGTCTTGAATCCCAAACTAATACTATAAATGCTGGGGAATTTCTTGGTGGCTCTGTATGTCAGTATATGTGTGTGAGCATGCATGCTTATGTATGCATCCCTTTCCACAGAAAGTTCTATTTTAGCTGATCAACATTTTCTGATATGTTTCAATAAAACTTTACAACAAGCTCTAAAAAGAATATTTCTGGCTGTAAGATTAGGGTTTTCTTATTAGTTCCTTGCATCTGGCCCTGTTCATGACAGGGTATTTATAAACTAACTGTATCATAGGATGATTGAGACCACACTGTATTATGAGAAAAACATTGCCTTTGTTTTTTCTTTTTTTTTTTCTTTCTTTTTTTTTTAATTTTTGATGTGAGATTGGCAGGGAAGAACTGCAGTCTGATTCACCATAAAGGTTTGGGCTTTTGTTTGTTTGTTGTAACAAAACGGCTTCTAAGTTGTCTTAAATTTCCTACAGGAAAGTTTTATTCCTTTAGTTGGAGTTACAATATTAACCTAGTTAATATGTCCGGTAGATAATTGTTGACCTTTTTGGGGATATAATTTCCACCTTTGAGTTACCAATTTTATTCCTCTGGATATATTAATTGTGTATTTATTTGTGTAGCAAGTATTCTTTCATGCCATAATAAGATCAAATGACTTTATTCATGTCCTGATAATGGTTTTCAGTGCATACCATGGTGGTATGTTTTCCATGGGGGTCATGGTTACTAGAAAAATGGGAGGAAAAAACCCACCAGTAAGTTTTCTGTAGCTTTTTGTGTTTGGTCTTTTGATGTGATTATCTTTCGCAGCTGCCATAATTATTTTAAAATCTGTCCCCCCTTATTCTTAATCTTCCATATTTAATCCCCAGTTACAAAGCAGTTCTGAAAAGAAAACAGTGAACCTGAGAGTGGTCCTCAGAGTGTCATTAGGTACTTCAGCAAGAAGACTGTATAGTCCCTTTTCCTACTTTTCACAAATCAATGGGAGGCTACTTTGGTTTTGGTTGTAGCCAAAAAGTAATTTTAACTGGGAAAACTGCCAAGCTTTAAAAGTCCCTTAATTTTTGGGACTTGTTGGCATAGCTAAGACACAAATAAAAGTTGGTTCACTTAGGTTGAGGTTTGATTGTATCTATCTGTGTAAACTCATTGTGCTGGCAAAGTGTGCTAGTATGTCATTTATCTAAGCCTTGTTTTCATCATTTTAGTTTTCATCATACTGATCTACATTTCTGACAGGCAATAATATATGCAATTTACTTTATAGTATGCAGCAAATCATCATGTGTAGCAAAAAGTCTTCTCATCCAGAAGTCTAATTAAGCAGTTACATAATTTTTTTCACTTCTTTCCTCTATTTTTTTTTTTTTTTAAGTAGAAAGAAAACCATAACTTAAATAAAATGACCTAATGGCATACTGTAGATACATAGATAAACAGAATGGGTCAAAAGAAGGAACATTTGAACTATGTATACTTTGTTTGGGATAGGAGATTTGGACTTGATTTTTCTTTCCCCATCTCTTTCTATATAGTTTGACTTTTTTTTTTTTTAAGGTATAATTCGTATAATTTAAAATTATCTCAAAAGACAGACTTTATAAGCAGACAATATTTTAGTATGAGTAATGAATAATATTTAAAATCTTTGTTTTCCAAGAAACATATGGCTATCATTTTGTCATTTAAACAAACAAAACAGCATTTATTTGCTTTTTCCTCCCATATAATTTCATATTAAAGTTTAGGTCAAATGATTTTTTTAGGGAGATAGAGTTGCCTCTTGGTGACGATGTCTGAATGCTTGTTGGATGTAATTACAGTCAAAGTATAAGGATACTTCGAATTTCTGCAGAGCAGTATGCAAGATATCTTCTTTAACTCCAATCTTAAACAAGTAGGAAATTATTAGCCTTGTAAAAATCCGTATTAAAAATAATCCCCAAACACACAATGGCAGAATACCCCCAATTGTAGTCTTTTAAATGTGTATGTTTGAGAAACCAGTTCTGTGCAGAGATGTTAGTCAGTGGGAGGCCAGTAATGCCTACAGGCTTCTTGGACATTTATTGAGGAATACTGGTTTAAATCAATATTAACATCTCTGATCACCTGGTGAAAATACAGGCATTACTTAATGGAACTTTTATTTTTTCTTCAGGCTTTGCCAGCAAAGCACTTCTAAATAATACTGTTTCTTGCATCCTGGATAACAAATACACAGAAAACAAACAAAAAAAATCACTTTTTGGGCTTGATAATCAAATTGTATCCTAATATAATTTCTAAAACTATTCCCGTTTGTATTATTATTAACAATAATATAATTTACTAAGTGGCTATGATATCAGAGCTACAATGCTACATCCAGTTTTCATAATTTTTATTACAATCATGCAGTTTTATTCTGGGATGAAATTCGGTGTAGAAACTCTTGGTATCTGCCAAAGAATATTAAAAAAAAAAAGGTGCCTTTGAAAAACAAAGTTGTGCGAAATAATAATGAGTTAAATGGCTCTTCAACTGTTTACTTCAAATAATCAGCTCCACTATAATAGTATCTGTGCATCTGAGCAGTGACAGTATTGCTCAGTATAGTAGGTTTTCAGAGAAGGCAATTCATTTCCAACAGTGGGTTAGAATTAAGTAAAACCCAATCTGATGCTGAACAGGAAAATTGCAATAGAATTTTTTTTCAATCAGCGCTTAGCTATTCTGCTGTCTACAGAAATTTAATTTTCCTGAAGCATAGAGAATCTTAATATATTCTTACAGAAAACTCGATGTTTTACATTCTTGTTATGAATTATTTAATACTTAAAATTTTCAGAAGTGAGCGTTCTTTAGTTGTGCAAGCTTTGGACACAATGTAATAACTATTTTACTACTGTTGCTTATTGTTTATTATTAATGATGTTATTTAGATACTGAAATGAAAGTTCATTGATGACAGCTGCAAGTATTATGTGAATGAAGCACTAGGTCATGCAAGTTTCTTAAGACCATTTCAATATTGTATAGATTTTGAACTCTTTTGATACCTTTTAAATCGCTTTTGAAGGAAATGATTACACAAGAACTACATACGAATAATATTAAATGTGTGGTGTGAATCTGGTAGAATAGAAACATTATGAGTTGAGACTGATATTTAGGGCTAAAGCCCTGAAGTTTTGTGGATGGGTAGGGATTGTTGTGTGTAATACTGTCTGTGTTTTGATTTTTCTTTTTTTTTTTTTTCCCCTCTAAATGTATCCTTATTTGCTTTTTTTCCCTGCAGATGAAAGCCAGAAGACTCTGATGTGGTGCTTATGTTGTCTATACAGCAGTGAACCACAGAACCCTGTGGAATTGAAGGCCAACAGCTGGATACGGGTAAGTGAATGAATCCTTCCCAGGACTGCTTTGAATTAAATTGATTATTTAAAGGTGCTACATCTATAGCATAGAGACACTGTCATTTAAGAAACTGTTCCAAACACAACTTGCATACATACTGTGTTGAAGTATTTATCGCTCCAATTATAACACAGTCGGTGCTAGTCTGTCATTTTAAATATTAAAAAGATGTGCCATTTTAAAGTGGATAGTTTGGATGGCTTTTAACCTAGTAGATTCACCAAGCCTAGTAACTGTGAATAGTGAGCAACGACCACAAATCAGAAGGGAAGCAAGTGTTATTAAATATCAAAAAAAGAACCTTTCAATTAGGATAAACTAATTAATCTGGAAAAATGCCATAGTTTGTTTTGAAAACATCTTGTATTTGCTCTTTAATTTTATTCTTTTTTGCTTTTGTTTTATCTCCTGCCTGTGAAGAATTTAATTGTATCCAAACTTTCTTCAAAGGCAGTCAGAGAGGGGAGGGATAGTGCTTGTGTGTGGATTTATATTTAGTGACTTAAGGAATAATGAATCCTTAACTTTAATCTCAAATTTAGGGTTTTGCATGGCACATCTGTTCATATTTTATATGTTTCCACACTGAACTAGCAAAGCACATCAGCATGTAAATAACTTGCAGTACATTGATGCTTAATGCTTTATGTGTCTGAGTAGCAATTCGAGGGTGCAGTGTTGTTGACTGTATGTCCTTGCATTCACCATGGATCCATGTCAAAATATGGTTAAAAATATTGTTCATGTGTTTTTTAAAATATCTTATAGTTTTCACAAGTAATGAGAATGTAGCAGCCTGATCGTTATTTACGTATGTGTCTGCTAAAGCTGAAGATACTTCTAGCCTTCTCTAAGTAGGTCATTTCTTACTTATTCGTTGACTTTGTACATATCAGTTTATCTAGGTATGTGTGTAATACTGGGATGTACAAAGTATTATAAAATAGGTTGTGATAGGTAGGTATTTATGTTGGTAAATAAGTGTATTTAACTGTGTAGTATGTTGATTTAGACGCAGTAATTCTTAGCAGTAAGTTCTCACAAATTTTAAGATGCTCACGAGTGTCTGTATGTACCTATTTGGTGGGCCATGAAATTCTCAACAATTTAATACTAACTAAAACTCACCCTTATTTTCTTCCTGTCTTTAGCCTTGTTCAAGAGGCTCTTCCTGAGATCAATATACTTGGAATTCACAATGTGGCAATGCTTGAATACCAAAGTAAAGTGATGCAAAAAAAAAATTCTGCCTTTTCTAACGTAGACTTGCTGGTTGGATACATTCTTCATAATAACATAGGAGATGAAGAATAGCATGCACTTCAATCAGAGCAAAATTTGTCATTTTATTTATTAGCAGCAGCATGTGTATTAATGATGTTAAGTGGTGAGGGAGAGTTTTACCCAGACAATCTCTTACATATAGCTTCCATTTCTGGGAAGGAAAAAACCAGTTGTTTTAATCTAGATCAGTTGCCGTATCCGATTGATGTAACTTAACTGATGGTGTTGCTGATATTAGAAAAAGTATTAAGTAAACAGCAATAAATAGTTGGGGAATGGGTGAAGGTAGGGCTGGTGCTTTTGGCAGCACTGTCACCTGAAGCTGTCTTAGATTGGGACTGATAGGTGTGCATTTGGTTCAAGTCTCACTGTAGTCTGCAGGAATTTTTCCACCCACTCTGTGTGTTTAAATCAACCTTAATAGTCATTGTGACTTGATGGGTCAAGAGTTAACCTAAAAGTGATAGGGAAGAGGACGCGGAGGATTTCAAAGCACAAATAGGTCTTACTAGCTATTTTTATCATTCAGCACTTCCCTAGTTGACTAACATGGGTGTAGCATAATATGATCTGAAGCGTAATGCTTTTATGTTTTGATTGGAGGGAAAGGAACAGCTTTTGGAAAACTTCCAATTGAAATTTAAAAAAAAAAAAGGATAGGTAAGGAAGGTTGTAAAAAACACAACATCAGGATACAAAAGTTAAAAGAAAGGTTATTACTAAATTGTTTTCTATTTTCATTAGAATTTCTTCTCAGTTTCTTACTGTCCGGTGTGCATCATCACAAAGCTTTTTGAAGAAAAAAAAAATCCTTTTCCTAATCAACATTGTAATTCTCGTCACCAGCAATTGTGATATAATAAGGACTATAATTCTTGTTAATTCAGAAGAACCTAAGTTAAATATTTTGCTGCTCTTGGCAAGCAAACCCTTTGGCAAGGGTTTCTGTTGCCATGTGTGATAATGATATGTATTTTCAAAAAAATCCCAACATCGAGTAAGTCTGTTGACCCACCTAGTGCATAGTTAACATTGTTTCTTCTTGAACACTTTTATTTTCTATATTATATGTGTCTCAAAAGATTGCCACAGAAAGGGATGGAGACACACTATGAGAGCCATAATTTGAGGTTTGCATCAGCATATTGACTGGATGACCAGTCTCTGCAGTGGTTTGATCTGACCTCAGCCTTGTTTATAATACGGTGGGAGCTCTTTACAGCAGTGATATTCACTCTCTGGTGCTAAGATGCCAAATACCCTGTGATACACTATGGGAAAAATTGCCAAAAGACTAAAATATATAGTTGAAACAAATTCTTGGGGGTGGGGAGGAAGGTAGTTTCGTGGCTACATGATAAAAAGGGAATTGAAATCCATAAATTAGTTCTAAACAAAGCTCTGAAATTTGAATGCTACTTAAAAGTTATATAGTGTTATGGAAAACTTGCCTGTACTTGGAATGAAGTGTTAGATTATCTAAGGCATCTAAGCTCTCTGTAGATGGTGTGGATGGAAAGCCATCCATGACCACACAGAATGGGGCTCCGTGTTGGGTCCATACACACTGACACAGGAGCCATGGAAAAGAGGTTTACATATAGGAACTGCTGTTCAGCTTCTCTGGAAGTGACGTTCACAGTAGCCTTCTCCTTTGATCCTGTAGCTGGGAGTTAACTTTGTCTCCTCAACTTAATGCTTCAGCATACACTGAGGAAGAATAATCAGTTTTTAAAAAGGTAAAGCAGTTAGTTCGCTGTGTAAGTCAGCATGCATCAAATACATTGGGACATTTGGGTGTACATTTGGTTGACAATAGAAAAAAGAAAATATAAAAAGGCACAAACCAAGCCAACCAACCAGCCAAACAAAAAACCCTACCCGAACGACTGAAAAATGAGGAGCATGTAATGGAGATAGGCAACTTCACTGGCTTACTATTAACTGTTTAATTTTAACAGCAACAAAAACCCCACCCCTTTTTAAGATTGCTTCCTAGTTTTATGGGTTTTAAATGTGGCTTACATGAAAATTTTCCTCCCAAAATGCTAAGTTATTTGGGATTGGAAAATACTATGCAGTCAAGTTAGTGGTGAAAATTCTTCTTCCCTTGTTTCTATAATTATGTACAAAGACTATTAGATTACCCCTTGCTTTTTGTGCATGGCAAGCCCAAGTTCTTAAAGAGTACTTTGCAGCCTTTCAGTGCGTCTTTGACTAAGTCATTGATAGGAAGGCTGATTTCAGGTCTTTTGTTTTGCATTTTCAAAGTAGCAAAAAATGTATTTGATGCTTGCTTACTTTTTAACTTTCCTGCCATTGTCATAGAAATTTCTTCTTAATGGGAAAATTCTTTTTAATGGCATAAAGGGTAGCTACCCACTTGAACTGCATTAGTAGTTAAGTTTCAGAAACGAAGACTGTGCAGGTCTGTTAGGTCCTCTGAAAGAATAGAAAGTGCAAAGAAATTACTTGGAAACTAATTAAACACTGCAGTGTTTTTAGGATCAGATGCTATTTAAAATGGTAGAATTCTTTTTTTTTTTTTTTATGATTCTGAATTTTATTATTGCAGTCTAGGTTCTATCGGTCTTCTATACAGCCAGATGCTGTGTAGGAAGCCAGTATACGTGCTGCCACAGACTTCTCATTAGTGAAATCAATCATGACCTGGTGAAACTAGTCTCTAAGACAGAAAGTGATTTAGTTTCTCCAGATGGCCTTATTTGACCAGGCAGATACGGAGTTGTACAGTAAGTGTGGTTCTAACATTGTCTTCTGTGTGGTGGGGCTCTAACAGCTTCCTTTCAACGCGTGTTCCTCTTGCAATCGCATTGCAGCAACCGGGGAGCTTTTCTGAAGTAGGTTTCCATTTTATTAACTCGGCCGCACCTCCTCCTCTGCTCTTAGTTTATAAACTGTGTTTATGAATTGTTTATGGCTTTGGAATTTGTTTAAAATAGTACTTTTGTTGTATTGCTTTGGGAGGCCATACATACTTAGGAGAGTGTTACAGCCTGTCTCTTTTCAAACTGGATGAAACAGGACCAGTTAATATCCCTCTTCTTAAAATTTTTTATTCTTTTTTATAATGTAAGATGCAATTTTTCAGTGCTCTACAAAGGAACAAGACAGTGTATACCAAATAGCTTAAACATAGGGTTGGAAGGCCTGTCAGCCTTGGCACATGTTTTTAGAGGTTGGTTTTGGGCTTGGCCAAATTTTCTTTTCTGGAAATGTTTAGTTCTTTTGGGTACCTGTATCCTGTGCTAGGCCACATTATATTAATGGCCGCAAAAGTAATAGGCGCTCTTTGTAAGAGTAATTTTTAATGGCACTGGAATTATAAAATTATTTTTGTTATATTTTCCAAAAATACCTAATAAAATGTGCATGTTTTATCTTTCATAAGATTTCATACACGTTTTCTCTTGCGTATGGTGTTTTGAACTAAGGATGGTATCACGCCAGATTGATGTAAAAATTTTGATTCAGCAAGTTTTAATTTTATTGTGTTGGCGAGTTTCTAGTTCCTCAACAGAATTGTGTAAAAATGTTCCTATGAAAATACTTTAACTGATTAAAAAAAAGGTCTCTAAAACTCTGACTCATCTACTAGTAATTTGTGAATGTTGCTGAGATATTTCTGCTGTATGATCAGGGTTTTGAATTATGTCCTGCAGTCCTTGCCTCCCCCTCTTGTCTTTAATTTCTCCATTTTCTGCTGGGCTAAGCAATGTTGGTGGAAAGGTGTTGGACACCACTTATTTCTAAATGTCTGCAATGGAAAGCAGAGACCATATTGTTATTTCCTTTGGACACTGTCAGCACTCAGTGAAAAAATACACCACTTGAGGGTACCTCTTCAAGAATGCAAATGTAGTCTTTTAAGGTGAATATTTCCATTTTACCAAATATAGTGTTTGCAGGAAAACTGCAGCATTTGCTTGTTTGGGTTTCTTTGCTTTTTAGGGAAATAGGAGGTATACCAGAACTTTAGTGTCATCTTGTTATTTTTTGAATAGGAAACATGCAAACATGTTTGAAAACCATTAGTTTAGTATGGTACATGTTTAGTAGAAGACTTGCTTGTACAGCAATGCTCAAATGTTTCTGGAAAAAAAGGGGTTGGGGTTTTTTTGTTGTTGTTTTGGGTGTTTTTATGTTTTGTTTTGTTTTTAAAATTTGAGTTATAAATTTGAAAACATAATGTCAAGGCCTCCTGTGTGGGATCTTTCCCTATAGTATCGTTACACTTGCCTCCTGTGGAGGACACATTAAAGCATCTGAATGGAAGTCCTGTTTTCCTTAAGAACTGAAGACATATACCTGTCCTCTGCTTGCCAGCCTTTTGATGTACCTTGAAGTTGTATTCGTTTAGATTAAATTTGATGGAGTTCTGTCTGTTGTATTAAATTGCATTTAAGTGTTTTGCAGTGGATTGCTACTCCTTAAATAGACCAGATCAAAAAATTTACTGCCAATTAAGCACAGGATGTTTGAGATTTTTAGTGATGTTCTCCGGATGACCTGGGATTTTTTATGATCATCTTGACTTTTTAATTAAACTACAATTTTAATTGAGTTGGTTCAGTTAATGAAACACTGACCTTTCACCCCTACTTCTGAATCTGTGCCAGAATTTTCAGCAAAATGGGTTTTTAAGACTGTGATGAATTAGCATTGTAAGGATGGTCTCTCAGTGATTGTTCAAAATGGAAGTGTTTATGACTTACTTCTTGGGACAGCTGCACCTGCATTGCAATGGTTAGTTACCTCTCACTATAAACTTGCAATTGTGTGTGATTTTCCTTTCCTCCTCAGATGTCAAGTGCTTCTTCACTGATGTGTTGGATCATCCAGCTGTCTGACCAGATGTTACTGTATTTGTCATTCTTAATACTTTAATTTATTTACATATATTTCAATTAGGGAACAATATTCAGGAGTAGAAGAAAACCAACACTGGTATAGAAACAGGAGTTCAGCAAAACAAAATTTCTTAAAACTTCAGGATTTAAGTGGACTTACTGTTTTTGTATGCCAGGGAAAAGTTGCTCGTTGATTTACTTTGTAAGATTAGTTACTTTAGACTAAGCCTCATACAAATTGAAACAGAAGAATTAAAAGAAAAATGTTAGAGACCACATGCTCTTGGGACTATGGGAAAGTTGTGGAGAATACCTGAGAAAAAAACTGGAAAGAAGTCACGTTAAGAAAAGGTCAGGGAGTGTGAAGCATACATGTGTGTGTGTGCTTTCATGTATTTTGCCTTCTATGTGGAATGAGTTACCAAAGCATTTTCAGTATTTCTGTCACAACGAGGATAGTAAGGCATCACAGTACAACATGAAGGAACTGAGAGGGACTAGATTATCTTTGAGAAATATAAGGATTCTCATCATATCTTAATAAAGTATCCAAAGTAGCTTTTATGTGAAATGGAAGATGAAAATGGGAGGTAGACTCTATAATTCTCATTATTTTTTTCCCTCTGTCTGTTTTTTGGGAAGAAGTTTATTTTGCAGGATATATGGCTTATATGTATTTGTTAAAACACAGTATGGCGAGTATGTGAGGAAGAGTTTGGAACTGGACACAGTTGTTCGCAATACGTAGTAATGACAACTTTGTTCCATATTGCGATAGCTGTTTACTAACTCAAGAATGGTGGTCTATATTCTTACATAGCAGTAAATGACATTCTCCATATTACATACAGGTACACATATGTATGGTTTATATTCATATGTACACAGCTTTCCATTTCACTGCACTGTAATACATATTCTTCTAAGGGAAGATAAACACTTTCTTTTAATAATAGTCTCTTGATTAGAAGCCAGCTTCACCACTGCTGCCCAGGTTGTCTGGCTGCCCAGGTTGTGTTGAATTTTAGCTGAATAATGATGCTTGCATTAGTGAGAGTTTTGTGTCCAGATTCCTGAAATTGTTGGCAACAATTTCCTGTTTCCTGTATGTACAGTGCATGCAGTTGAACTGATTTTTGTCTTTTCTTCCCTGTAATTATTCCAGAGGTGTGGAAGAATTATGTGTTCACTTGTTGTTATGATACTGACTAATTCTTTCTTTTTTTTTTTTTTTTTTTTTTTGTACTTAAGGGCTTTGTATCTGAGGACGTGTTGTATTAAATGCTATACACAAACAGTTTAGAAAACATTCTTGGTTCTGAAGTGGTAAGAATGAAAAACTCATAATGCAAATAGATTTAGAAAAAAGAATCAAAAAGAAACAATCAAAGAAAAACCAAGCTACAGCCGTTAAGGGTAACAAAAAATGTTTCTATAAATTCATTAACAACAAAAGGAGGATGAGGGAAAATCTCCCCTCCTTATTGGATGCAGAGGGACAGAGGGAAACATAGTCACAAAGGATGAGGAAAAGGCTGAGGTGCTCAATGCCTACTTTGCCTCAGTCTTTAGCAGCGGAACTAGCTGTTCCCTGGGCACCCAGCCTCGTGAGCTAGGAGACAGGGAGGGGAAGCTGAACGAGGTCATCACAATTAAAGAGAAAGTGATCAGTGACCTGCTACGCCGCTTGGATGTGCACAAGTCTATGGGACCGGATGGGTTACATCCGAGAGTGCTGAAAGAGTTGGCAGACGTGCTCGCCAAGCCACTTTCCATGATATACCTGAAGTCATGGCTAATCGGGGAGGTCCCAATGGACTGGAGGGTAGCAAATGTAGCACCCATCTGCAAGAAAGGCAGAAAGGAGGATCCGGGAAACTACAGGCCTGTCAGTCTGACCTCGGTACCAGGAAACGTCATGGAGCAGATCATCTTGAGAGTCGTTACAAGTCATATAATGGACAAGCAGGAGATCAGGCCTAGTCAGCATGGGTTTATGAAAGGCAGGTCCTGCCTGACGAACCCGATCTCCTTCTGTGACAAGATGACCCAATTATTGGATGAGGGAAGGGCTGTGGATATTGTCTACCTAGACTTTTGAAAAGCATTTGACACTGTCCCCCATAGAATTCTCGTGGAAAAACTGGCTGCTCATGGCCTGGATGAACATATGATCTGCTGGATCAAGCACTGGCTGGATGGGCGGTCCCAAAGAGTGGTGGTCAATGGAGTTAAATCCAGCTGGCGGCCAGTCACAAGTGGTGTCCCTCAGGGCTCGGTGTTGGGACCATTTCTGTTTAACATCTTTATTGATGACCTTGATAAGGACATAGAGTGTGTCATCAGCAAGTTTGCAGATGACATGAAGCTAAGCGGGAGTGTTGATCTACATGAGGATTGGGAGGCTCTACAGAGAGACTTGGATAGATTGGACCAATGGACCAATGCTAATGGAATGTTCTTCAACAAGACCAAGTGCCGGGTCCTGCACTTGGGCCACAACAACCCCATGCATCGCTACAGGCTTGGGGAAGTGTGGCTCGAGAGCTGCCTGGCAGAAAAGGACCTGGAGGTTCTAATTGACAAGCAGCTGAACATGAGCCAGCAGTGTGCCCAGGTGGCCAATAAAGCCAATGGCATCCTGGCTTGTATTAGAAATAGTGTGACCAGCAGAAGGAGGGAGGTGACTGTCCCCCTGGTGAGGCCACACCTTGAGTATTGTGTCCAATTTTGTGCACCTCAATACAAGAGAGATATCGAGGTGCTGGAGCGAGTGCAGAGGAGGGCAACGAAGCTGGTGAAGGGCCTGGAGAATAAATCTTATGAGGAGCGATTGAAGGAGCTGGGACTGTTTCGTTTGAGGAAGAGGAGGCTGAGGGGAGACCTCATCGCTCTCTACAACTACTTGAAAGGACATTGCAGAGAGGTTGGTGCTGGTCTCTTCTCACAGGTAATTAGTGATAGAACAAGAAGGAATGGGTTCAAGCTGCAGCAGGGTAGGTTTAGGCTGGACATTAGGAAAAAATTCTTCACAGAAAGAGTGGTCAGACACTGGAATAGGCTGCCCAGGGAGGTGGTGGAGTCACCATCCCTGGATGTGTTTAAGACTTGTTTAGATATGGTGTTAAGGGATATGGTGTAAGGGAGAACTTTGTAGAGTGGAGATGATGGTTGGACTCGATGATCCCAAGGGTCTTTTCCAACCTAAATGATTCTATGATTCCTTTTCTCCAGCTGCCTCCTTCCTCACTGTTATAAAATAGCATTCTGCAATCACATTCTGAACAATGCAGGTTTTTTGTATTTCACATAGAATCATAGAATGGTTCGGGTTGGAAGGGACCTTAAAGATCACCTAGTTCCAACCCCTCTGCCATGGGCAGGGACACCTCCCACTAGACCAGGCTGCTCAAAGCCCCACCAAACCTGGCCTTGAACACTTCCAGGGATGGGGCATCCACAGCTTCTCTGGGCAACCTGTTCCAGTGTCTCACCACCCTCACAGTAAAGAATTTCTTCCTAATAGCCAATCTAAATCTACCCTCTTTCAGTTTGAGGCCATTACCCTGTGTGCTGTCATTACACTCCCTGATAAAGAGCCCCTCTCCATCCTTCCTATAGGCCCCCTTTAGGTACTGGAAGGCCGCTATAAGGTCTCCCTGGAGCCTTCTCTTCTCCAGGCTGAACAACCCCAGCTCTCTCAGCCTGTCCTCACAGGAGAGGTGCTCCAGCCCTCTGATCATCTTTGTGGCCCTCCTCTGGACCCACTCCAACAGGTCCACGTCCTTCTTCTGCAGACTCCAGAGCTGGATGCAGTACTCCAGGTGGGGTCTGACGAGAGCAGAGGGGCAGAATCACCTCCCTCAACCTGCTGGCCATGCTTCTTTTGATGCAGCCCAGGATGCTGTTGGCTTTCTGGGCAGCAAGCGTACATTGCCGGCTCATGTTGAGCTTCTTGTCCACCAGCACCCCCAAGTCCTTCTCCTCAGGGCTGCTCTCAAGCCATTCTCCACCCAATCTGTATTTGTGCCTGGGATTGCCATGACCCATGTGCAGGACCTTGCACTTGGCCTGGTTGAACTTCATGAGGTTTGCACAGGCCCACCTCTCAAGCCTGTCAAGATCCCTCTGGATGGCATCCCTTCCCTTCACTGTGTCGATCGTGCCACACAGCGTGGTGTCGTCAGCAAACTTGCTGAGGGAGCACTCAATCCTGCTGTCCATGTTGCCAATGAGGACGTTAAACAGCACTGACCCCTGAGGAACGCCACTCATCACCGGTTTCCATGTGGACATTGAGCCATTGACTGCAATCCTCCTCTGTTTTTCCCGAGGCAAACCTTATTATGTAGTTTCATGGTGACCTATTTACGTATGGCCGTGCACAGTATTTTTAAGGACAAGCCATCTATCTATTCATGCCTGTAATCACATTACTTGGTTTGCTGCTCTTATGTTTTCATTTATTCTGTCACCTTTTCATTGCTGCTGGTTTCAAAAGTTTATTTGCTGTAGGCATGAAACTGTCCCCACCATAACGGGTACAACAAAGCATCCATTCTTTAGTTTCTGGTCCTTCTGTTGTGCTGGTGCATTAGCACCTAATAAGCTGCGAAAAATTATACCAGTAAGTACCAGTAGATGGCACTCTCTGTATGAAGTGATAGCCAGTATGTACCTCACACCGACGTGCACGCAGGTAGAAACATGCGCTCTCACACCGTTTTTAGAGAGTTGGGTAATTTAGATGTTGTTAGGGATTAAACTAGTAATAATAACATTACGGCCTTTCCCTGGTTCCATCTGGATGTTTTGTTAGAAAGGCAGTATTATGCAGCAGTTTGCCTTTAATTTGTCATATTTGTCATGAGGATGACAAATGAAGATGAGTGCTTCCTCTAACTTCTGCGACCAAATTGATCGGTATAAAATAATGCTGTTACAGAGTAAGCCTGAACAGGGCATTCACTGGAGTTAGTAATGAGAAATAAAAGCTGGGAATTAACTGTTGTGCATTACACTTTCAGTTAAACTGTTCTCTGTTATAAAATTTTCCATTCCTAGTTAAAACTAAGAACAACTATTAAATAAATATGCCTCATAAAAAAGGCAACAAACAAAAACAGTCTACCAAGTATCCTGCTGCTAATGGTTGCCTGTTCTGGAGGCTTTTGTGGGCACGCAAGAGATTCTGGATGATTACAGGCTAGTGATCCCTTTTTATGATATTGTTTTGTTTATGTTTGAGTGTTTTTAGATTATTCTTATAATTCGTGACTGGTCAGAGCATTGAAGCACTTGGAACTTAATGTAATTTTAGAAATTTTATTGTTATGTAATGCAGTTATTAATGTTCTCATAGTTCATGAACATTTTAATCCAATTTTAAATCCCACATAGGCTCATATCCTGTGGACAGGATGGGTAATTAAGATTGATGGCATTTGTAAGTTGACAAGCTGTAAAAGTTGCATCCAAGAAATCTGAATGTTGTATTTGACTTGTGAGTCAAGGAATATTGAGGAAGCATGTTAGCTTTCTGAATGGGAAAAGTTGATTTTAAGATGTTTCCCAGATATAAGGGGAAAACAATAAAGATGCTGCTTCTTAATTCTATGTTTAAAATTCTGTTTACGTAGGTTTATTTTTTATGTGTGAAACTAAATATACAGGGGCTTTTTTGTTTTAAACTTGATCTGTTTAATAACAAAGTTGATTGAAGAAGAGCAAACATACTTGAGTGAATATAATTGTCACAACAGTTAAACTGACAGTTTTCCCACTGTTTATTTAAGCAATAAAGGATCAGAAGCTTTTGTGCCACCGTAGCTTCTGGACAGTTCTCAGTCCACCATGTTGTGCAAGGAAGTTTAAATATGTAATAACGGCAGTGACTATAAAATTTTGTTTTGCTCACCTCAAGTCCTCTCTTCATCGCAGGGCATAGGCACACTCAGACTAGATCTCAGAAGCAGAATGAAACAGCTATCTGAAGGGTACTTTGTTGTAGAATGTTTTTTCAGTTACATTGTTATGATTTAGCCCCACCTGGCAGCTAGGACCATGCAGCTGCTGTGCAGTTCTCCCTATTCTCCCCAGAAGGACATGGAGAAGATGGGCAAAAAAGAGGGGAAAGGGAAAAGAAAAAAATTGTGGGTTGAGATAAAGACAGTTTAATAGAACAATAAGAGAAAAGGAAAATAGCAATAATAATAATAATGACAAAGTAACTCTCACCACCTGGTGAATTGGTACCTCGCCAAGCAGTGATTGTGGATCTGCCCCTGCGCCCCGCCAACACCCATGTATATACCGAGTACCATGTCTATGGTGCGGAATATTTCATTGGCCGTTCTGTTGTTCTGTCTATGCTCCTTCTCAGCTTCTATGGGAAGCTGAAAAGAGTCCTTGAAAAGTACAAACATTGCCTAGCAACAACCAAAACCATATGCATTACTGACATTCCTTTCACAGCAATCAGTAGGAAAAAACCCCAACTGTTTCCTGGCTGAAACCGGAACGTATACATACTGTCAAAAATTAAAAAACTTAAGAGTACAAGAATGTAATTTAAGAATACTAGTTCAGAGGGTCACAACAACATAGTTCTGACTATTGTGAGTTTGGGAGGGCAAAGGGAGGGTATTGCAGTGCTCTGGTGGTTTTTTTAAGGCTTGTCATGGTGGTTCCTTTAAGAGACTGGAAAAAATATATTAATATTAAATGAGGAAAAATAAAGCTTATTCACAGATTTAAGAATTCTTAGTTTTGACTCTTGCTGTAAGTACCAGAACTTCATAATAGCTCATGCCTATGATCAGATGTTTGACTTTCCTTAGCACCAGTGGTTTTTGTGAAAGTCTTCCTCCTATCAGTGGGTAACTCGAGGTTTATTCTCTTCGATCAAGACAACTTGCTATGTGAAAGTGTGTTGGCAGCTCAGGTTCACATATACATCATACGTTTTTGATCATCATGGTTCTTCAGGTAAAAAATGAAAAATATGTTCTCCTTTGATATACACAGTTGAAGTAATAGGGGGACTTTAGGATTGACTTGGTCTTAATTAGCATAGTTCTTTCATGACTGCTTTCCCACCAGGAGGGACTTAACTCTGTACTGTCAGACTAGAATCTCACCTGAAGGTTTGAGTCAAATGCCTTTACTTCTTATACAAGACTTCACACTGTGGTCCTTTAAGTTTCAAATGTGCAATTGGTTTCTCAATATGTAATCCACTCAGGCAGCTTTTCTGCATCCAGGAATATCCTTTCTTTTTTGATGGTGAGTCCTTTAATATCTGTAAAGGGAGCCGGTTTCACTTTTTGCCCCTTCAGTCTGGATGATTGTTATAGTGACCTCATTTTGGGCAGGGAGACAATTTCACAGTCGGTGAACAATTTTAACATTTTTATTCTCCTGTCAAGAGAAGTTTGCATATTAACATTCAAGAGTTCAAGGCTGTTTGTAATCCGTGTCTGCTGATCATCCTAACCAGATGATAGTGGGTAACATTTTAAAGTATTTTGCCTAAGTAAAAAGCACGATAAAATATCATCTTCTCTGAGCTGGGCAGTAGTTCATACCGTGAATCATCAAACCTACTCATCTGTCATTTCTCCTTGATTTTATGAAGTGTCTTTATGATATAAGATTTTGAGCTGGAGACCCAGGATCTGGGATTCCTGAGGTGAACCATTTTGCCTCAGTAATGAACAAGAGATCCTTTTGCCCAGAACTTCTCCATATCTTGGGTTTTTTTACTGTTCCCTTCCTCATCCTTCCCCTGCACATCTCTCTTTTTTTCCCCAGGATCAGTGGTTGGTTAGTGTTTGCATATCTTGGTCTATTTGGGCCCAGATGTAGTTCTAGTGTTCCCCAGGGGTCAGTACTGGGTCCAGTCCTCTTCAATATATTCATTAATGACCTGGACGAGGGGATAGAGTGCACCCTCAGCAAGTTCGCTGATGACACAAAGCTGGTAGGGGTGGCTGACACACCGGAAGGCTGTGCCGCCATACCGAGAGACCTGGACAGGCTGGAGACTTGGGCAGGGAGAAATCTTATGAAATTCAATAAGGGCAAGTGTAGGGTGCTGCACCTGGGGAGGAATAACCCCATGCACCAGTACGGGTTGGGGGCTGACCTGCTGGAGAGCCGCTCAGCTGAAAGAGACCTGGGAGTCCTGGTGGACAACAGGATGACCATGAGCCAGCAATGTGCCCTTGTGGCCAAGAAGGCCAATGGCATCCTGGGATGCATCAAGAAGAGTGTGGTCAGCAGGTGGAGGGAGGTCATCCTCCCCCTCTACTCTGCCCTGGTGAGGCCGCACCTGGAGTACTGTGTCCAGTTCTGGTCTCCCCGGTTCAAGAGGGACAGGGAACTGCTGGAGAGGGTGCAGCAAAGGGCTACGAAGATGATTAGGGGACTGGAACACCTCTCTTATGAGGAAAGGCTGAGGGATTTGGGTCTCTTCAGTCTGGAAAAAAGACAGCTGAGGGGGGACCTTACCAACACTTATAAATACTTAAAGGGTGGGTGTCAGGAGGATGGGGCTAGGCTCTTCTCAGTGGTGCCCAGTGACAGGACAAGATGTATTGGGCACAAACTTGAACATAGGAAGTTCCACCTAAACATGAGGAGGAACTTCTTTACTTGGAGGGTGGCAGGGCACTGGAACAGGCTGCCCAGAGAGGTGGTGGAGTCTCTGTCTGTGGAGACATTCCAAACCCGCCTGGACGTGTTCCTGTGCAACCTACTCTGGGTGACCCTGCTCTGGCAGGGGGGTTGATCTAGATGGTCTCCAGAGGTTCCTTCCAACCCTACCATGCTGTGATTCTGAATGTTAAACATTATCTGAATGTTTCACTCAGATGCACTTGGCTGTTTTGTTCTCCAAAACTCATGCTTAATATTTCTTCACATTTACGTTTTTTAAAAAAGAAACACGTCTGTTATTCTCCCCATTTGTTTAATTTCAGTTGCTGAAATAAACATGGCATAGCACTTATATGAAGAAAATGTCCATAAAGGTGATGAGATCTGTTGAGATATACTATAGGACTGCAAGAGTATTCAAGTGATTCAGGCACACTCCACCAGAAGCTGGGCCATATTCCAGTATGTGTGGGATGATTACTTGAAGTTCTGTTCATACCTTCACCAAACGATAGGTCATCTTGGAGTCTCCTGGAGTCTCCCTGAAACAATACCATCCTTGGCAGAATGTCTTTTTCTAAGACAACTCCAAGATCCTCTACTAGACTGAAGTTTCCCAAAGTGTGAATTTGCATTCAGGTAAGTATTCAGAAGTGAGACAAGGTTTTCTCTTTACAACCTGAACAGCTGTTATCTGTTAAACATTTGCTAACTTCCTTAGCAACTTCTTTCTAGTAGGATTTAAATTCATTAGGGTATATACTAACCTTTTTAGGTCAGACATCTACCACAAGGTAGGGCAGGGTATGATGTGCAAAAAATTCTTCTTGCAAAACTTTCCCTTGAATTGCCTTTTGATGGAATAAATGTCTGCATGCCAGCTCATCTCAAAAAACTGCAACTGCACTGTATTCTATAATTTTTAGAAGATAAGGAATGTCATTAGTGGAGAGTGTTACCATCATAGGATGCCTTTTGGCTTGTTTACTATTGTTGCTTATAAGCGCGGTTTAATGTAAATTAGCTCATTGTGGTTTAAGGAGACAGTGTTCCTTCCACCTCTTCATATTCTTTCTCTAACATTACCAAACTTAATATAAATGCATTAATTTATATACGAAGATGTAAATTGGAATTATGATAGCATCTTCTTAGGAGAAGAGTGTTGATTTGATTTTGTGGCCAATATGCCTGTTGTCTTTTAATAAAACTTGCTACATACTACTTTTGTTTATACGTATGCTTTGTCAGGTGGTTATGTTTTTAGGAAATAACATGTTATGTTAAGAATAATCCAAATGTAATGAAAAAAGTGGGGTTTTTTTAAGTATTCTCATGTCTTTATAAAGGCAGATGTACAAGCTCGCATTTTTCTAGGAGTTGGAAATTTAAGGTAACGTGAAGAAGATATTTAGTACCCAAATTATAGGGAACCTCAAGATCTGTTCTTTAGTCTGCTTTCTTAAGTTAGGAAAAACCTAAATCATTTGTCATTCCACAGGGGTAGATGGGCCCCGAGACCATTTCATGCAGAAAAACATTAAAATAATGTTGGATTTACAATAAATGATGTGTCAATGAGACAAGAATACTATATGAATGACATAGATGGGTAATGCATCTATTAAAAGGCTTATGAGTTGCTAGAGGTCATACTGAGAAACACTTTTTTTTCCTTCTTATCTAGACAGTTTTGAAAGAGGGAGATTAAGCGCTGAACTGAGATATTGCAGTTAAAATTATGAACATACTTCACCTGCTACTTGTTATTCAGAACATTAGAGGAGAAAGAATGTGTGTCATAGAGCACAGGTTTCAGCATGGTTTTATTACAAATACAACGTCTGGAACTTTGCTTTTGTTGTTTCCCCCTTCTAAGGGAGAACACTAATTTTAGTAATATTTGGATTAACATAAATAACTAGTTGCTTTAAAGTATTTCTTGTCTTTGTAATAGTATCACTATAATATTCTATGATAGGTAAAATACAAAATAATTAGAAAGGAATGCCAGTTTAAGAAGGAAGGGGAGGTGTGGAACAGGGGATCTGGTTTTCCCTAGCAGTTGTGGGAAGAGAGAGGTCTGTTTTCCAAGAGGGCATACATCCAAGAGAGAAATGGAAAATGTTAAGTCTCCTCGACGCCAAAGTAGTTCAAAGTTACTTAATCACTTTCTGAGACTCACTCTTGTGGTTTTAGGGATCTTATGGCTTTTTTGGTATGTTTGGAAAAGAGGAGACTCTTGTGGTTTTAGGGATCTTATGGCTTTTTTGGTATGTTTGGAAAAGAGGAGTTGTCATTCCTGCTCTAACCTGTGCAAATAATCATCAGGAACTTTGATCACTGCAAAGACTGTAGTGTATTCCTTCAGATGAAAGACACCTGATGGTGATTAAAGTATGTATCTTGTTTATACTTTTCCTATTAATCTTTTTCTGTATTTTTCCCTGGTCCTTCATGAGTCTTTGTGGCAGTTTTCCTCGGTCACTTTGTGTGGAATTTATCCTTGCCTCTAATCAAAGGTTTATATCAAAGAGGGTCTAAAAACATTTCCTCAGGACGTGGTGTGGAGTGGGTGGAGACAAATAGGCTTTTTACCCAGTCCTTGACTTTTTTCATTCAGCCTTGCTTTTGGTACATCCTTCTTCCCTCCTTTGCTAGGTGGTGGCACACTGGTTAGTGTAACACTTCATATTTATACCGAGTAGACAATCTGTGCTTTTCACAGGAGCATCTGCGCAGCCAGCTCTTGGCAAAATTGTTGAAATGATACAGACTGCCTCATAAATTTGGTAGGCAGGAGTGCAGTAACAGCTATGTGTTGTGCTTCCAACAATAGTGAAATGCTTAATTTTGTGTGATAGAGCACCAAACAACATCACAAGAATGCATGGAGTGTAAATTTTGAACTTTTTTATTACTTATTGCAGAGATCAGAATTCAAAATAAAATTTTCTTCTAAAAGAACTGCTACTCATTTTGACTTAGGGCTTATTTTCAAAGTTGCTGTTACTATGAAATATTAAACATTCTTAAAGAGAAAGGGAGAAATTATAATGCATTTAAATCATAGGGTCATTGGAAATTTTCAATCTGTGTAATCACTTAACAAAGTGACAGATGGAATTGTACTATTTTAGTGGTCTCTAGATACATATCTAATCCACAATTGACATAGGTTTTGGGCTTTAAAGATCTAAAGCAAAGACTTAGCTTATTATAAAGTTGTGGGGTGAAAGGGTGCTGTGTCAGGCAATATCTTTTGGTAGGTAGGTTAAAATGGATGTTTCAGTGGTAGATGTGCTTTCACTATGGCACTGCCTATACTATTAGGCAAAATGTTTTCATAAACTCAGAAATATTTAAAGTATCCAGTTTTCGAGCCATTTGTGCACGTTAAAAATAACTTGCTATTCATGTTCAACAGTTTTCTTGTTGAACAATGTAAGGGGACTTGCCGCAACAGATGTAATAGATTATAAGAAGACTGCAAGTATAATAATGGAGCAGACTTTGCTGGCAGATACAAGAACGTAGCACTCTCTTTAATCACAGTGCTTCCCATAGTGTGGGTGGCCACGGGCTGCAGACATTTCAGTCAATCCCTTCTCTGTGCAGCAGTGGTTGTAAAACAGAGCCGAAGTAAACAGCATTCCACAGACTTTTAGGGGGTTTTAATTTTGAGAAAGTATAGCTTCCCTTTGTCCCTCCTTTTGGCTGCTTGCTTCTGTCAGCCATAACCATAGAGGTCATGCTTCCTGACAAATCAGTTCTGCTTGAAGTAAATGGTATATACGTAATATATACAGTGTCTTCAAAAAGTTGTTTGGGTGTTGTTTTTTTTTAAAAAAAATATATGTTACTTTAAAATCTGAATGTTTTGTTGGGTTTTGGCAGTAATAAGTGCTGTAAAATGTTTAATCCTTTTTCAAAAGCCTTTCATCTTCATTGTTTTCATTCTCCCAATTTTCTTGCTTCGATGCTGAGTGTTGTTTACTGTTCCTCTATAGTATTTTACTGTTGCTTTAGCCATTAGCACAGCCCTTTTCCGCCAACTAAAATGAAGAATTTTTTTTTTTTTTTTTTACGCCTGACAGCCAGTTTATAGCTTTGGAAGTTGATTTCAGCTCCCTATTGTTTGACGTATACTCATCTGGAATCTTGAGTTTCATGAAATAGATTTAAATGGCTAAACTTGGTGTCATGCAAATACTTACGCAACATTTACAGGCCTTTTTGGAGTATGTAAATCAGCTGCAGTTGAAGACATATAGTGTAATTCTATTATATAAGTATATTGGCATGAAAGGATACACTTCGATAGATGAGTTTTTACATTGTATTTAAGCATATGTGTAATTAAGTATGTAAATGAGCTTGAAAGAAACCTCTTAACTTTCACTGGGTAACTAATAGTTCAAAGTCAATTTTCCTTTGGATCAAAACAGAAAACGAAAGACAGTTAAATGAGATATATGCACAGTTTTAAGATCTGACATCATTAATTAGAGCCCAATGACTTAATGAACTCCTAATGTGATATGCAACCTTTCAACTTTAAAATTACTGGTTAAAATTCAGCTTGAACAATCAAGTCTGCTTGCTTTGTAATGTGTCCCGAGGGAGTAATGAGTGATAATGGCACTTTTCTCAGGCCTTTGTGTGATTTGTTTGTGTCTCGGGTTCCAATGGGCTGCTCAGAGCTGCTGTGGCCCTCTTTATTCCTGTCCCTGGTGTGTTTGTCCTATGCATGCACAAAATACGTGGGGCCAGAGATGGAGTGAATTCAGAACCATTGTTTAACGTTTTTGTTAGCTGCACCAGCTGTTGAAATGTGTGTGACTACACTGGGTACCCACCTAGGGAAACCCACTTCTCTCAGCAATACTTGCTGAAGATTTGACGTTATCTGCCTCTTAAACTTGCTAATATACAGTTCTGACTCTAGTAGGTTAAAAAGCAAGATTCTTAGAGTGGGTTGCTTCAGGGGAGGGGGAAGACTGCAGTGAAAATTGGAACTGACCGACGAATCAAAGATGAGTAAGTAGTTGATACAGTGATAGTATATATTCAAGAATTCTTATAGAATGTGTTCTAAAACGATTTTATTCACAAAGGACAGGAGGGTGACTGAAGATGTTAAGAGATATTCATACAAGAAGAGAGTGGGGCTTGCTCTTTTTAATGTAGTGAGATAACATTTAAGAATGAAGATGGATTTTCATATACGGTACATAATGAATTTCTGATGCTTATTGTTCTGAAGTTTTACTGAGTTCACTGACAGTATTTTGTTGTTATTTTTTCAGTTTTTTGGAAGGTAAACTGGAGAGGGTTCTTGGTCATTTCTAAGCTATTGAAGATTGTACATCTAAATTGCTAGCCCTCTCACTAACGCCCTTTGTGATTCAACTTTCTAAGCTGATTTGGACCTTCTCCAGTCACCTATAGGTAATTGCATTGATAGGATGTAAGAGAATTTGCAATGTTTGCAAATTTGCAAGTATTACCATTCTTCTGGCTAAAAATTGTATGATAATACGAATGGGCTGGGGAAAAACAGACCTCTCTCTTTCAAATAGATAGTTTTTTAACAATGCCAAGCTAACATGAATATAAATAATTTCATGGCTTCTGATCCAAAATAAACAAAAGCCAAGTATCTCAAAGAACAAATGAGAAACTAAGGATTCTGCTTTCCTGCAAGCCTGCTTGAGTTTCAACAGCAAGTGTCACAATTTGCTAGCCAGCTGACATTTCTCAGAGCATTTTAGTAGTGCCAGGTGGCTCTAGTAAAGAATAATGACTTGTTACTGACAAACAAAAAGAAGCCTCTATTTGAAGAAATTCTACTGGCATTTATTATTTTTGCTAAACCTAATGTAATTAGTGACCAGCACTTGTTGCATCACCTTTATAGATGTGTTGTGTGCTTTTTTGCTAAAAAGTTCAGTGAACGTTTTTCTCCCCTTAAGCTTTTAAGCTTTTTTAAATTTTGGATTATGTTTTTTCTAGAAATTACTGAACTCAGAGATTTAAACTAAAACTGAAACAGTTTTAAGACGCATCCACTCTTACTAAACTTAAATATATTCATCCCTCTTTTCTACATAATTTTTGGTGGATTTAAGGAATTCTTCTGTGGGAAGCTTGCATTTTGGCTTTTCAAAATTGTGGAGGGAAGAGGGAAATTAATTCTAAATCTCTGGCTAGTTAAACCAGAGAGCTTAAAAAAAAAAAAAGATTTATGGTTGACTCTGGTAAAGCTATTGAATTTCCTTTTGTAAGTTAGTGTAAATATGTGTTTTATTTCAGCAGCAAAAGTCTCCCCTTTTTTAATGCAAAGAGTAATAGCCCTTTCTAGGTGGGTGTTTCTTAAAGAGAGATGAGAAAGAAAAGAGAAGGAGATTTGAAACTGCTTTTCCTGTCTGAGGCCAAGAGTAGACTGAAAGCTTGCCAGCCCCACAATTCTTTAGCTTCTTTCTTATGCTTTCCAAGGGTTTTGTTAGTGATTTGCAGATGGAGCTTAGGCTTTGGAACTCATCCATTAAAAAGTTGTGTGGTCTTAGCCACAGTAGTAGTGCAACATGTTTTTCCTATACTAGTTTCACAGAAGTTAACAGAGCTTGAATTGGTGAGGGAACAACAATGCAGCTTCCCCCCCTTTCCCGCCCCCTAATTTTCTTTGCTGCATATCATTTGGAAATTAGGATCAGGTTCATTTTGAATTGTATGGAAGTATGTAACATTTTTTTTCCATTTTAATAACCAGAGGTGGAGTATGAGCCTAGTCTTTTTCATGTATCAGCAAGATCAACACAATTCATAGCATATTTGATCACATGCTTAAGTGGCAAAACACTTGTCTGTGTGGCAGTGTTTGGCAGAATAATTTGTTTACCATCCACTAGTCTTTCATGGTTATCAATGGAGATTTAGATGTGGGCAGATGTCAGATTGTCATTCCAAGTGAGTAAGGAGAAAAATGAGAAGCTCCAATAAATCCTAAACATGTACTTGTGGCCAAAAATTGTATTTAGTGTGCTGGTATAGAATTTAGCTAATGAAAACCATCCCATAAATGCAAAGAATGTGTATCCATAAACTGTGCCGAAACGAAAAAAAACTTCCTGACAGTAAATGTCAGGAAGAAATGTGGGAAGAAAACCCCTCCCCACCCTATACTTAGGCACTTTGGCCCTGATCCAGTAAGTTACTGAGGAATATTTTAAGCTTTCTTAAAGTTAAGTTGAAACCAAAGTGATTTCTTTGTGCAAAACCTCTGAGCAGTTACTGGAATAGACTCAATTTGGTAAAGTGGGAGGTTGTATAGACTAGCTAATCATTGAAATATATGTGTGTACGTAGTATAACATTTCATCTATTTGAAATGTGTTTTAAACGATTTCAGTTTTAAAGCAGAAATTGGAGATTTTGATTAGGTTATCAATGGTAAGTAGTTTGTTTTTTTTTTAATTAGCTTATAAAATACGCTCTCACATACTGATAATAATTAAGTTGTTAGCAAACATGTGCCATATAATTTCCCTTAATTTATATGCCTAGATTTTTATAAAATGTTGAGAAAACAAACTTGTTTACAGTAAAACAGTACTTTGAAAACTACATTATATTTAAATCTGTATGGTGTTGTACTACCTTATTTTCTTTTACATTTTGGGTTTGGTTTGTGGAAAACTAATTTTCTGTCTTTTCCTGGAACTAAGTAAACATGAGGTCTTGTAAGCAAAATTAAAAGTCACAGACTTTGTTATGATTGGATAAGTGTGTGGAAATAAGATGAATTGTGTTATGTCAGAATCCTACTCACGGAATTGGTTTCATAAACAGTTGGTGTTGAGGCAGCAGTCTGTGAATGAGCATGCTACCTTGTCATTTACAAACTTAGCCACTACAGTTCTCCAGAACTGGCTGTTTTTTTCATAGTAAAAAGGTTCTAAAAATGCCAGACCTCTTTGTGTTTTATTGGCAATCATTTAATCTCAAAGGTATGGGACACAATGTTGGAGTTGATCATGCTGTTTTGAAGTATTTTTAAAGCAAGGTTGGAAATAGAATTTGATCTCTTGTCTTCAAGATCTGTGTTGAAAACAATGGGCCATCTGACTCTACAGGGAATGCCTAAGTACAAAATTGATGTACTTGTGTCTTGAAATCATTGCCATACAAGAAATACTCATTCCAAAATCTGATAAAATGCAAAGAGGAAATAGCACTTAATTCTAATGCTTTCTCTGAATAAGATTTAGTTTTTCTTACTATATTTGCTTTTTCTTAGCAGACCTGAGGAAATATAGTTCCCATCGAAGCAGATGGAAAGGTCAGAAATAAACCTGTAACTTGACTAGGTTTCAGAAATTTACCCTTGGGTATCCGTGTTGTACAAATTCCAACAAATTCACATAGATCATAATTTTCAACAAGATGTCATTAATGATCTCTTCTCAAAAAATAATGGTGCTCTGTGTTTCAAGGAGAACATAATAAAGAGAAATGTCCTTTAGGATAAATGATAGATCTTTCTGTTCCATCCTGCTCTACCTATTGATTTGACCAACTCATCCAAGTGGGCAATAAGAGCCCAGTAGTGTCACTGGGAAGTCCTAATCAGTATCAGGTTTGAATGGCTCATCCCAGTTAAACCATCTGTCTCCTCTCTCCAAAATATATTGCCACTGTTGATTTTCACATCTGCTTCTGAGGACATTCAGAATCATAAATGCTTTGGAGAGAGTGTGTTGAGAAGTTTCCAGAAACAAATTGGTTTATCTGGTTCCCCTGGAATGACTTTGAAACTGTCATAAATTCCAGGACAGTTGCTACAAAAATACAGTTACTAGCATAAAACTTGTCATGTGGTCCTGCAATAAAAATCAAGTGCTATTTTTGTGTTGATGTCTAATTTCAGGGGTAATTTTGCCTTTAATTCAGGCTTCTATATTATTCCCCATTGACATAAGCAGGAAGATATTACCTATTACAGAAAGAAGTGAAAAAAGGCTTCAGAGCTTTTGGATCCTAGCTTAGCAAAGGCAGTATCAGAAGACTAAAGCACCTCCTCCCTGTTGTTGGGGTTGGGGACGCTAGCTGTGTTCGTTGGTATCTGCCTGGTGCTGTGCTGCTTATCTTAGTGGAGGGGCAAATTCTGCTCTAGGAAAATAATATCCAGGTTTTCACAGATGCTTGTGCTCCAAGAGATGGTTGTCTCTGAGGAACAAACTCCATGGAGTAACTCAACAAATCCCTTGTAGCCCATGGAAATTGGCCTTCATTACTTAAAGATGAGTATCAAAAGAGCTGGCTTAGTTTAATTGAAGAGTCATGTGTGGGAAATGTCTTCAGTTGCTTACTCCTCTTTAGATACAGGTGAACAGTAACCAGGAAACACAGTGACTTGTTTTCTCCCTTTGTATTCTGAGAAGTCTTCATTTTCAAGTCTATTCTCATTCCCTTCACTTTCCCTGAGTGAAGTACTAAGAGACAGCCTTATAGCCAATCTGTAAATCAGAGAAGTAAATGTTAAATCTGGCCTCCTTCACTACAAAATCTGGTAGATATTTACACTGATAAAGTAAATGGTTTTATGTCTTCATGCAAGTGCTCCTAGGATTATCTGCCTATTAAAGATAGTACACACCTCAGTGCAGCAGTGGATGTTAAATTGAGTTAGCTAAGAATATTACTCAGTATAAATTGCATCAATAAAATATAGCCACAGATAAGATTGTTCAAGGAAGTTGGTCATTTTGAGGGGTTTATGAAAATTCATTAATTCATTTTCAGGCTGAAAGGGATTATGTCACAGAACTTTAATCCAAGGCCATGGGGATGGGTGTATTCTCTTGCAACTAGAACCACGGTGGTTTCCTCCCTGCTTCCTACTTAATCAATGGTAAGGGAAATCAAGAAAGAAATAATTTCTGGTATCACAGTATGCCTGACTGCTGTTCATTTTCCAGAATCATGGCATGTTGTTATTTTTCCTGAATGCAGTACTTCTGCCTCAGACTCATCCATTTTTCTGGCTTGTAGAATATGGCATTAACAGATTAGACAGTGAGTGTTAATTGATTTCCTGCCAGAAATAACTGACGATTATGTAGATCTCAAATTACCTACTTTGCTGGAGTAGGCTAGGATTCATGACTGAGATCTTCGATACAGGAGTGAATTTAGTATTCACAACTTTCCCATCATAGTTTTAAACTGAAAGAAGGTAGATTTAGATTAGACATTAGGAAGAAATTCTTTACTGTGAGGGTGGTGAGACCCTGGAACATGTTGCTCAGAGAAGCTGTGGATGCCCCATCCCTGGAAGTGTTCAAGGCCAGGCTGGATGGGGCTTTGAGCAACCTGGTCTAGTGGGAGGTGTCCCTGCCCATGGCAGGGGGTTTGGAACTGGATGATCTTTAAGGTCCCTTCCAACTCAAACCATTCTATGGTTCTATGATTCTATGTTCTTGAATACCTTCTATTGTGTTTGAAATGATTGCTTAAAAGTCATTAGTCTCAAATTACTGATCTCTGTGACCCCAGGAATCCACACTGTGGCTATATAAAATGTTATAATTTTTTTCTTTTCCAAAATGCTTTTCAGGAGCTTCATAGTGCAATAATGGAACCTATTGCTAGTTTTGAATATTTCTATAGCATCCTCTGAGACCCTCTGTGTGAAAATCTCCTGTAGAGAAATCTAGAAAGTTTCAGTACTTTCTGAAACACTTGATTGCAAAAGTGAAAAGAGAAACTTACATATAAGAAAACATTATTTTACATTCAGTCTCGGAGCTGGTTCTAACCAAGTTCTGCATTATGATGTGAAATAACTACTGATACAATCCCTTTAGATCTGAGAATTACTGGAATTTAAATTTTGTGAATTTTGAGGCTTGAGGCAAAGACAAATTTTCACTGCCATTTAGTTTAAAATTAGCCATTCCTGGTTTACAGTGTATTTTCGGTAATCAAGTTAATGATGTATAGGATGAAAGAGGATGGACAAATATAAGAAAATAATTACCTGATGATCTTTTTGTTCTTGGTCAGTTTTACTCTTTAGAGATTATCTCTTGGAATGGTTTGCTTGTTTTATCTTTCCATGCTCTAACTGGAAAATTTGGTTTCTCGCAACTACTCAGTTTACCTTATCCAGCTTACCTGGTAAATAGCTGGAAAAATCATATGAAAAAAAATTACTGTCTTTCATTGGAGGTTATTAGGTATAAGCTTTATTTCTGGACATTATACTACCCATTCCACAGCACTTGTGTACTTACGCAGAAATGTACTTTTACAAGAGGATTATGTGATAGAACAGTTGAAAGCATCTTGTTTTCAAGAAACAGGTCACCTTACTGAAATCATAGAATCATGGAATTGTTTGGGTTAGAAGGGACCTTCAACTACCCTCTAGCCCAAGCCCCCTGCCATAGGCAGGGACATCTTTCACTAGATCAGGTTGCTCAAAGCTCCATCCAACCTGGCCTTGAACACTTCCAAGGATGTGGCATCCACAACTTCTCTGGGGAACCTGTGCCAGTGTTTCTGACTTTCTGGGCTGCAAGTGCACATTGATGGCTCATGTCCGATTTTCCATCCACCAGTCCCTCTAAGTCCTTCTCCACAGGGCTGCTCTCAATCCATTCATCCCCCAGTCTGCACTGGTACTGGGGATTGCCCTGACCCAGGTGCAGGAGACCTTGCACTTGGCCTTGTTGAACTTTATGATCTTCGCACAGGCCCACTCAAACCTGTCAAGGTTCCTATGGCATCCCTTCCCTCTAGTGAATCAACTGCACCATGTAGTTTGGTGTCATCTGCACACTTGCTGCACTCAATCCCACTGTCCCGCTCAATCCCATCCATTGATGAAGATATTAAATAGTATTGGTCCCAGTATGGACCCTTGAGGGACACCACTCATTACTGTTTCCATTTGGACACTGAGCTATTGACTGTAACTGTTTAGACAGCCATCTAGCCAATTCCTTAGCCATCTAACAGTCCATTCATCAAATGTGTGAATTGTCAAATTGTTTTTCTTTTAAACATCTACCTACTAATGCAATATTATCACTTACAACCAGAATTATGTGCAGTAAGCGAGCTACACTTCTGGACATGTTTTGGGTGAAAGAAAGCATTTAAACCTTAAAAGATAAATGCTTTAAACGATTCTTAGCAAATTTCTTATCTTTGTTGTGTGTAGGTATGTCTCTGGCTTTGCACTGGCGATAGTATCTGTAAAATTAAACATGTAAGACACAAAGATGAATTCTAAATGTTTTTCACCTATAATATATACCTTTCTTTTATACATATCTAATATTTCCTTTAATCTTGACTACGGTACCTCCTTACCCCAGTTTCCCTTGCCCCCTTCTGGCTGTTCAGAGGTTTTGTGTGTTCCAAAAAAATAATGGAAGTGATCTGTAAAATCCTAGCATGGACATACTAAAGTGCTCAGAAAAGGAAAAACAACAAAAAAAGCAACCAACCAAACAAGCAAAAAACCCCAGGAAAGCGTTGCAGGCTGTATGCAGACTCTGATGATGTGTAGTAATTTTGTCTTGTCTTTTTCTCTATTGGTTAGTTAATAATGACTGTTACATAAGGATAGGGGAAAATAATTTTGAAATTACTCTTCATATAAAGAGTGTTTGATTATTTTTATCCCTAGGAAAATTCTGGTTACAGAGAGATCACTAGATAATATATTTTGGAAGGTTATAGATGAATATATGGGGTTTTAAGCTACTTTCTCATTTAGCTGTCCCTAGCTGCCATGACAACCTGTCAAATCCTTTTCAGAGCTTTTTATGTTTGTTCTTCTCACTGGTGAAGCTTATTGCAAGTCTTTCACTGAGCAATCCAACAAACTTTGTACTTTTCAAGCCCTCTCCTTACCTCTAGCAAAAGTGGCATCCCAA
Source organism: Chroicocephalus ridibundus (assembly GCF_963924245.1). Lineage (NCBI taxonomy): Eukaryota > Metazoa > Chordata > Aves > Charadriiformes > Laridae > Chroicocephalus > Chroicocephalus ridibundus. The sequence continues at coordinate 41,579,586 of NC_086316.1, forward strand.
GTTTGCCGTTGATAACTCCTCCTTTATTTTATTTTCAACTTGAAGTCTGATCCCTTATCTCGTTGTACTTGGCAAACCATTCTATTTTATAGCAACTACTTGTCTGAACCCTTGATAGTGTTCTGAAAACAAATTTTAACTTTAGCAATAGCTGCAAAGGACAATAGAAATATATATGGTTCCATGTTAGTAAGATGCTTGTCTTTAGATTCTTGTACGTTTTGAAAATCCACCTTTTTATATCTTTTTCTTAACAATGCAAAAGTTGCCTGTAAATTAATTCTTTGAAACTGCGTTGACACTGCATTTTCCTTTCTCCTTAGTTTTAGGGAAGTCACTAGATGGCGGTAAAACAGCGGTTTCGCCTGTTGAGGGCTATTTAGGAAGTTAGGTTTGCAATGAAAGAAAAGGATGTTTAGGCATTTAACACGTGTGCAAGATAGTAAAATAGGCCTAAACAAAAGTACGATAAGTAAGGTGTCCCAAATGTTGCTTAATTTGATAGTAATGAATTTTCTTTGAACTCTGGTGTGCTTCTGCATGTTGTATCTTCTTTCTCATGTTAATCAAATGTGGAATACATGGAATATATATAATTCTGGGACTTCTAAAGCAGTTGCTTAGATTAGTTGTTTAGCTTCTCAACAAAAGCATGCATAAATATTTGGTTTGGATTTCCAAAAGCAGAAAGTGATTTGGTTTGGTTTTCTGAAAGAAAAAATGATTTATTTATTTTTTTTTTAGTCTGGAATCTTTCATCAGATCCATCTTTTAAAAATACTAGATAGAGTGAAACCCCCTGAGACAATGGAATTCGAAGAGCTTTCATCTGAACTTTCTTTCTAATTACATATTTTTAAAATTAAAGTCTTTTTCAGTGTTTGCTAATGCTGACCCTCTGTTACAAAGGTTTTTATACTTATTGCCATACAAAGCGTTGTTGATGCTTTAAGTGTCAATGATATATAAACCCCTGAATTGAACTTCTGGAAAGGGAATGTAGCTGTTATACCAGGATGTAGCAACAGCGGACAGGAAGAAAAAAAGCCTGTAACAAATTCAGAGCAGATCATTTGACTATGTTGACTACTACAACATAAAACTACCTCTGCTCAGTTATGACAGCAGGATGCAAAAACCTGGTTAAGATATCACACAACAGTTTTCACAAATGCATCAGTTGGGAAGGTGCTGGAGTGTAAGATCTGTCCAAAAGACAGCAGTCTGTTCTTTTTACACAGAACGTTGTAGCCTAATATTTTTTCTATTGCTCTTCTGTTGATTTCTCACAGAGTTTGCTGTGCCATCTCCTTTCTTCTTCTAAGTGGGAAAGTAATGAAGCTGAAACCAGTACATTTATATCAACTCTTGGCTACACGTCAGCAGATTATTATTGTCACTTAGTTAAAAATGTAAGTATTTTGTGCAACTGAGATTTTGTTAATAATAAATCACCAATTTCTAAGCACGTATATAGAGTTGTCATTGTTATAAGGAACATAAATTGAACTTTGTTTATCTTTTCTTACCTCAGTTACTTTTACAGCCTTTTAAGGGAAAAAATGAAGTGGGAGATCTCTGGACAAAAGAGAAAAAATTTTATTAGATTATACTGTAATAGGTGTTCATAAAAACAAAATTCCTTTTGCTGTTGTACTGTAACAAAAAGATGTCTGCCCTATCATAAATCTTTTTCCCTGTGAAGTTTAAATTATATATTATATTTTGTTTATTGGAATGTAACATTTTGAATGTTTTCTTTGACTGTATGCACTGCATTTAAAATGGTAGATGAGCCCTAAATCTTAGGAAAAGTGTCTTTTACATTTAATATGCAAAAATAATGGGAATAATATTTCATAATATGTTGACTTAGAGCATATAAAAATTATTAGTAATGCTCTTCTGAAAGTTTTGCCTTAACTGGTGGGAAGCAGAGCTAAAATAAATAGCTTTTTAGTTTTCAAATGTGGAAGGTATATAATGCGTGTTCAAAAAACATTTTGCAGTGTGGTTTATTCAGTGATCTAGACAGCTTTAATTTGGCACTAAAAATTAAAAAAAAAAAAGAAAAAATCAAACTGAGTGAACAGAGAAAGTTATTAACCTCCACAGTATGTCAATCACACAGAGAACCATGCAAATAAAGTCTGATTATTTGCAGTATGTGTACTTTATTTTATTTTTATTTTATTTAACAGATGGTCTTTTCATTACTAGCAGAATTCAGAGGAAATCAGTTCAATGGACGTAACATACAGGGGAGGTAGGTGTTATCTAAACATCATTTTGGTATGTAGTAGTTTGGATCATTACAGTTCAGTGAGGGTCTTCTCTGAACAACCTATTCCAGTGTCTCATCACCCTCATTATAAAGAACTTCTTCCTTATGTCTAATCTAAATCTGCCCTCTTTCAGTTCAAAAGCATTGCCCCTTGTCCTACCACTGCAGCCCCTGGTAAAAAGTCTCTCTCCATTTTTCTTATAACCCCCTTCTAAGTACTGAAAGGCCACAATAAGGTCTCCTTTTACAGCCTTTTCTTCTGCAGTCTAAACAACCCTAATTCTCTCAGCCCATGTTCATAGGAGAGGTTCTCCAGCCCTCTGGTCATTTTAGTGGCTCTCTCCTCTGGACCCGCTCCAACAGGTCCATGTCCTTCTTATGCTGGGGACTCCAGAGCTGGATGTAGTACCTCCAGGTGGGGTCTCATGAGACAGAGCAGAGGGGCAGAATCACCTCCCTTGACCTGCTGGCCACGCTTGCACTTGACCTTGTTGGATTTCATGAGGTTCATAATCATAATGTTGGCTGCTTTATGCATCCTTAGTACCAAAGTTAACTGGTGTTTACTTTAAGAAAAAACAAAAAAAAATTCAAAGATTTTTTTTCCTGTTTGTCTGAGTGATAGTTTAATATGACAGAATAGTAGTTACTTTGCACTTGTTATTAATGATAAAATTTGCTTATTTAAAGAATCTCTTATTTTCCTTCCATTTAAATGTGACCAAGCACATAGTATTTCCACCCTTTAAGTGCTTCCTTGGCCTGGTTTTCTAAGGGTGAAAGTCTGAGACACTGGGTGGGAAGGAAATTGTGATGGGCTCTGACCAGGTCTCCAATCCAGATTATCAGGAGATGCTAATAATCACCTTGCAACATTGTGCGGGGTGTTTCTACATGTCTAGGTGTAGTCAGTGAGAATAATCACCTTCTTCATTCACACTACATAAATCTGAGTAATTAAGCCAAAATCTGTGACCATAAAAAAGGGAATACATTTGCCTAATGCTACCGTTGTCCCTATTTTTGACATGCTTGTACTTTTTCACTGTGTAATTTGTGCCTTTCCACTGACCTTGAAATGCAGATCATAGTCTTTTGTCAATACTTCAAAAACTACCATCAGTGGATCCTTTTGATTGCATGTAAATTAAGTGTATTCCAGCTAAAATTGTTTTATAAATAAATAAAAAATAAGGATAGATATGTTTAATATAGACCTTATACTCAAATTGTGTCTGCTTTTTTAAATGTATGACTCTCCTGTGCATATTCTGTTGGTCTGCAGGGTCAAAGCTGCTGACATGATGAAAAGAGTTTTATGACCTATTTAATGCCACATAGCCTGTAAAGTTACAGGAAAGAGGAGGCTGAAATATCTTCCTTGTATCATGAGCCAAAAGTTTGGCTATTTTTCTCCCATCCTTCTTGCACTGTCTTGCAGGAACAGTAAATGATCTGAATTCATTTATAGCTGACTTTAGTACCGAAATCATGGACACGGTTAATGAGGATCATCACAAAATTTTGTTTGATGTAGAAAACAAACACCTATGTTTTATAAAGTAGGGTGAAGCAGACTTAGCTGGAAAGCTAGTGAGACTGTTGGGAAGAGAAATATCTAATGTCTAGCAGGAGAAAATGAAAACTTTGAACTTAAGAAGATTTTTGAGTGTAGAAATTACGGTAAGGCTCTTTATTCAAGTTGCAGAGACAAATGTAGTTTGCATTTGTCTCATTTCTCCGTTCAGTGGTGCTTACAGCAACACAGATGACAATGTCTGGGCAAATTCATTGTACACAGGTGGAATGCACTGTGCAGTATTCTCCAGGAACATATTTTGAAGATGATATAGAAGAAGAAAATTGCCTTTGCAGGGTTTTTCTTTTGAAGTTAAGAGTAAAGTAAACTGTTAAAATTTGCTAATCCTGGATAAAAATTAGAAACAGAATTTTGTAAAGGGGACTGATTTAAAGATTCTCAGGTCTGTGAACTTTATGTGTGTATCTCAGAAAACACTACTGCACAATAAATATCAGCCCAATAATTACCTTTCCTAGGGAAACACTTCTCATAGTAAAACTGCATCTCAAAGTATTTCAGTTTAACAAACCTTAAATACATATTTGGTTAGGTACTTACTCAGAAATTTGAGTCTTTGAAAATGTATCATGTTTTATTTCTCTCATTGAGGAAACAATAATGATACTTCATGACTACAAGTCATAGTGCTTCTGTCAAAGCACATGCTAGTGACCATTAGGCAACATCTATTTGAGTGTAGCTTTAATACATGCAGGGCAATAGAGTTAGCCCTTACACAGAGCAGTCTGTAGGGTAATTCCTGTCTCAGCTCTTCATCGACTGTATTGGTGGCTCCCCAAAGAAAACAGTTTTGGGTTCTTGAAAAGAATGCACCCCTTTTAGTGAACAATGCAATCAGGAGAAACTTGCAGCAACTGAAGGAAGCCTTTTACAAACCATCTATCACTTTCAAATTTGCTAGAATTCAATATATTGGAGTTCTTTGTCTTCATAAATATCTTCCTGTCAAAACTGCATCTAGAAAAATCTGCAGTTTCATCTGCTAGAAACTATGTATACTCTGAAAAACTTGTGATTTCCTTTTGCAAATGTTATCTCTTACATTGTATGCTATTTTCCTTTTTGTTTGTGTTCCAAAGGTTCCATGTTTTGTTTATGTTCCAGGTTCCACTGTCTCTAATAATTTCGAAGCATGTAGTTTTAGCAAGGAGGTCAAGCCAGTGGTTCGTATATTAAGATCCAAAAGCATATTAAGATCTGCAGTCCTTCAGCTGTAGATCTGTAAGACAAAAAGTTTTCAACTGAGCCCTTAAAGACAGCAGGATTCATATTGCTCCATTCATAGAAGTTGTCTCTTTTGAGAGGACAGAAGTCAAGGAAGTAACAGAGGTCTTAAAAGCAGCGAGGTGGTCTCTTGTGAGGGTCTAGCAAACCTACATGGGAGCTGTGAATCTATAGTCTTTCTCACCTGTGCCTCGCTGATCCTGGGAAAGGCAAAGCATTCCCTGTTAAGAAGGGTGTGATTACTAAGCTAATACAGCTGGCTGCACTTCAGAATTGGGCTGGTATCACGGTTTGCCTTGAGCATTAAATATCAAAATTTTATCTGACTTCTAAAGATTCTTCAGGCAATAAGTGACAACATGTCAACATTCATTCCAATAAATAATTTTTCTGCAGTTAGGTATGTATCTGTTACATTTAACCTTCTGTAATTAATTTAATCTTCTTTTACCATATCAGTTTAGAAATTAAAGTTTTGACTTTCCTGAAATATGAATTGTATTTATTTTTTCCTCAGAGTTTCAGGCAGTCGTGTGCATGCTGTGTCCCTTTTCTGTCTCCCTCTCATTACTTTGCCTGATCTAACTCCATTGCTGGAAACTCTCCTTCTTTACCAAGGAGGTGCATCAAAAGAAATTCTCAGTTCAGAGTTTCTAGAGGCTGTGAATGATGCCTTTTTAAAGTAAGTAACATGGTCTGTATGATTTTTATGCTCTTTTCATAAAGATTATTAATTCAATTAAATGTCTTTTATCTGGGTTTGTATGCTGAATGCGCTGTACATCATCTGCATTCCAGTAAAATATTTCCCTTGCAGGTGAATAGCAGAACTCAGGTTGTAGGCCAAAGCTGAATTTTAAATTGCTGATGTTATAAATTGTGGCATGACAGCTTTAAATATTGACTGGAAATTTGTCCCACCTTTTCTCTATAATGGAGGTTGAAGTCTTCAATACATTTTAGGAATTTTGAGAAAGATATGATTATTTTTCATGGAAATGTTATTTACCTTGCATACAAGTGTATCAGCATTCCTAACTTGACATTTTGAGAGCCATCTTCATTTTCCTATGCACAAGATAGATCCTTATGCTTGAGTGGTTCCATATTTCTCTTTTTTTTTTTTCCTGTGAAATTGGTTCTCAAGATATTAAGTTTTCCTGGTTTTCAGCAACTTATTTTTAATGGGCCTAATAGGAGCAATTTGTGAAATATAACTGCTTGTTTTGCTGCCACTAAAACTACTCTCTAGATAAAATCTAGTCTATGGATGAAAAACAGCTGAGTGAAGATGAACATTAGCAAGATTGGCTATGCCAGGGAAGGAAAGACGTTAAGGAAAGCACAGCCTGCTTTTGATTGAGAGTTGTCTTATTCAAGTTGGAGCTGAGGGGCTGTATTATGAACAATTTTTTTTTTATACTAGAAAAGGTCCTTTGTGAACACTTTACCTCAATCATCCATTTGTCTCCATTTTAATCGAAGTTCTAATTGCTTTCTTTGTACTCAACATTGTAATTTTTGAGATGTTCCAATGAAGATTGTTATACTGCTCCATTGAGGGCTCCAGCAAAAAGAAATAATTAATGGAAAAGCACAATTACTAATTTGTACACGTTACTAGAAGCTGAGGGAAAAAAAGTGAAAAAGGAATGTGAAGGTCTGTAGTGACAGATGTGTCCCGAAACGAGAGAGCTATCTTGTATTTGTCAATCTTTCGTGTCTTCAGAGTGCATGTGTTTCACAATCAGTAATGCAGTTTGGAAAACTTTGAGAGCAAGTTCACAGGTTCAGCGTAGATGGTCTATACTGACGTCAGTGAGCCAATGGGCAGGCCATTGCGGCATACTTCTGCAACTTCATAATGTGAGTCTGAATCATTTAGATGGTCATAAAAGGTCCTTCTGACTGAAATATGTGTCCCTATGCTTAACTTTTGAGCTACTTGTTTATCACAGTGAGCAAAAATAATTCAGTTCATATGAATCTTGACTAAGTGGCTCTTGCAGGAAAGACCCTTGACAAAAGTGTATGGTTTCCCTGAGAGCAGATGTAGGCTCACACGTGCTTTGCATGGGATACTCCTGGCTTGTCATTGAGGCTCATGTGATCTCAACATGAATGTCTTGTGTTATACTTCACACACACACTTTAACAACTGAATTCTGTGTTCCCTAACTCTGTCGTGTTCTGAAGTCTTGTTTTCCATCTGAACACGGGTGAAGCCGGCTCCAGGAAATAAAGTTATTAAATACTGGGACTTGCAGTGCTCCACAAAACTCAGCATTGTTCCAGTGGGACCATCTGCAAGTTCAGTCACATTAGGATAATGACTACAGTTTACTTATAATATGGTTTTTAAATCTCAGAGTTGGAACAGCTCTATGTAAGCTTATTAGATTTTTTTTTCCTGGAGTAATATTTATAATATCTACCACGCTACCACAAAAACAACAACAAAGAGGATTGTGGCAAAATCAAATTATCTTTTGTCATTCTTAAGTTATTCTGATGTGCACATGTGCTTTAATAGTGATACTTAATTAAACAGCATCTTGAAATTGAGCATTACTTTACAATTTTGAAATTCTACATACTTGGATATAATTTTTGTCTACAGATGTACACATTTAAATTAAGCTATTACATAGTTTTGAATGGAAAAAATACAGCTTTTCAATGGAAATCAGAATTCTAATGGCTGGTATTTAAATGAAAGTATGGTAAAATACATACATTGAAAATAGATCTTAAAATGCTGTTAAATCTTTCTTTCTGCTGATATTTTTCTTTTTTTATCAGTAACTTTAGTTTGCATGTACTCTCCAGCCTAATTTTATTTTTTTTAATCTTAACTTGATTTAATACCAAGGCATGTATTTCTTGTTAATTATGTATTTTTTTGTTTTTTACTTTTTAATTTGCAACAATCATGATAGCTGCAAATGTATTCAAGGGTATTTTGTGCTGTGATATCTCTTCTTGGATGGCTACTTTAGTATATATTGATTTGTGCCGGTCCACACAAATTACGGTGTTGTCTCAAAATAAGCCATGCCTTTTATTTGCTAGTGATATAACACTATACTTCAGCTGAGCTATAGCTGAAAGCTTTAGGTGAAGAGATAATTACCGTCTTAACCATTTGTCTTTTAAAAGGCTTGGGTCAGTGTTGGTGGGCTGAAGACATACCTACCTACCTCTACTTTTTTCTTTTTTCTTTTTTTTTTAATTTCTCTGCAAAGACAGGTAATGCTTTGATTTAGCCAGATTGTCCTGCATATCTGTCAGCTGCTGTCATTTCCTGAGCTGACTGGTCTGCAGGAAGCAGTCTGGGTTTGAAAGAGCACAAGTGTGGGGCAGGACCTTTCTCTAGAGAGAAAGGGAACTCCTGGCTTAAACCTTCCATTTCCTTTTGCTGGGATCCGTCAGAACCAATTTTTTAGGTTTTAAAGACATGTGGTAAGGTTTAATTTGTAGATGATGGTGACTCTCTGTTATTCTTTGCCATTATTATTTGATATTGAACTGAGTACTGTAAACAAGATTTTCTCTCTCTTGCTGCAGGTTGATCTTTATGTCTTCTTATTCCCCAATGCGCTTAAAAAAAAAAAAAAAGTACATTTTTGTCTTCCTTTCAGTTTCTCAGGGAAAACAGTATTTTTCTCTCTAAATCAGGAAGAAGATCTCCCTGCCTGAATCAGCTGTCATCAGCCTCTGGCTTCGTCACTTACCAAGCCTTGAAAAAGCTACATTACATCTTTTAGACCAGCTAGTTTCCATTCAGTTGAATTCACTGGAAGAAGTGGCCTGTGTCATAAAAGATTCATTACTGGTATGTGCAGGATGTAGTACATTTGATACTGCTCTTTCATCCTTCAGAAGTTCAGAGAGTTTTCAAATACATCAGTGTATTTGAGGGAAATGGCTGTCATGTGGCATATAACTTGCTAATGCAAAGGTAAATTTTGAGTCTTGCAAACGTCACTAAATTTTTAGCTTTCACACTGAATTGGTAGAAGAGAAAAAAGGTTCCATCCAGTGATGAAGAATGGATGGAGACAAGAATCTGACTGTTGGGGGTGCTGAGTGCCTGCCCTCTGTCTTAAAAAATTATAAACTTTGGCCAGGAAGGATTTGAATCTGTTTTTACTTCAATCTCTGTGCCCTTGGGAGTTTAATAGTTTAAACAATTGAAATTCCTTGTATATTATTTTATTATGGACTGCTTAGTTACTTGGTTTTGTTTGCAAACCTGAACAAAATTCTTAACACAAAACATTACTTAAACTGCAATTAAAGTTTGTTTTCAAATGCTGTGTTACTCAGTGCACCAAAAATCTTTCCTATGAGAAATATGACACAATACCTTCTCAAACATAATGGGCTAGTTTGCAACACTAAATGTAAACATAATTGTTAATTACAGTGTGAAATAGTATGTGTTATGCACTTAAATTATATATTTCATAAAATAGATATTAAAAAATGGCCTGTAATGTCTTAATTTCAACCTATAAAATTGCTTGAAGACTATGTATTTTAGATTGGAAAAGAATGGTATCTTTAAATATTCTTCCTTTTTAATTGAATCTGCAAATTTCTGTTTTAGGATCCATCCTAATACTTGTAAATCTTGTAAATGCTTGGCATCTACAGCACTTCACATGTCATCTGGGGATCTAGGTATTCCAAAAGACAAGGCTATATACAAGGCCTGTGCCTAATTTTTCTGTATTGGATATACTGAATTGAATACAGTGTATGGTACCACATGTGGCTAAGGAACAAACCAAAATCTAGGTTATGTATAAAAAGAAGTAAAATCTTTGTTTTAATTATTGGTTTATTGTTGTTTATTAACGATGTTATTTACCTTGTCTTCACATCCTGATCCCTGAAAAGAATGGAACATTACTGTGCTTAGGTTTTCCTTCCTTGCCCCTGCTCCAAAGACTTTGTGCTTTCAAGATAAGATATCCACAGAGTGGAAAGGCCAGTGCAGCAGCTTTGGATGCTGGTTTACAGAGGACATCCTGTGGACAAGGAGTGGAATGAATGGAGACATAAAGAAAAGAGCAGTTGGAAGATGGATAGTGCTGATTGATAGGCATTAATAAGAGGGAAGGTGCATAAATGGAAGATGGAATACAAATTAAAAACAATAGGATGAGCAGCTTCAGAGAGGCGTTTGAATATTTATTTAGGAATATGGGTATGGATATTTTGGCAGTTGGATTATGGTATTTGTAGGATGTGACCTCTGTTTGCTTTATGGGTATGGTAATAAAAAGTGAAATCATGAGACAAAACTTGATTTATAAATTTTTTTTTGTTTGGAAGAAAACCTCTAGAGTACAAATAGGCAGAAATATGTTAGTGATTTGATCATAGTGTACAATAAGAAGGAAACTTCAATAAACTATTTCATAATTGCATTAGCATAGTCATTTATCTAAATAAAATACCTTGATACAGTAACCAAACTGTACATAAACCTTATAGAGATCCATAGTAAACTGCTAGAGATAGTTGTAAACCACTGCACTTCTATTATGAAAGAAACTTGATATGCAATACTCATGTATTTTAATTCCAAGAGTAATTGTAGTGTGATAGTGTATATGGTATGCTATTAAGTTTGTGGGTTTGGGGCTAAACTGGAATTAATATTGGAAATTCTGTAGTTATTCAGAAGTAATAAAAACAAGTGAAGTGACCATCACAAATGGTCTTTTAGCTTCTTCAGAATTTGGTCAGTGAGTGGATGTCTTCCTTTCTGAAGTAACTTTAAGGTTTGTATGTGTGCATTAACAACTGCAATGTAAATAAATACACATATTAGAATTTTATGTTTTACCAGAAATGCATAGGTATGTATATAAACACCAGATCTTTAAAGCACATGTATGTACAAAGAGATGTGAATGAATCTGTGTCAACTATAGTTTATGTTCAGTTCTTAGATAGCTTTCCAAAGTAGTTTTATTTCTTTCAAAGTTGTGTTACAAAAGTGCAAGATGTTGAGAGGGTTTAAAATTTTGCAGCTTCTCCATTATAAACCATCTATTATTGCTGCGTTTTATTTTTCCTGCCTGTCAGCTTTCCCAAGTCCAACCCAGCATCAAAATTGTGTCGCGCTCTGCAGTTGAAGCTCTAGCTGTGCGGTCTCCCTTTTTGTTATTTTCGCTACAGCATTACAGAGGAAATACAGTTTTATGTGTTATGGTGTTATGGGTGTTATGGTGTTATGGGTGTTATGGTGACTCCTGCTTTTGCTGACAGGTACCAAGCTGGAGACTGCGCTGGTTCCCATGCCCTTGTGTTGCCCTCTTGTTGTGCCTTATCCCCAAGGTTTGAGTCTAGCTGGATCCACACTCACCTTTCACTGGGAGCTGTGCCAATGGCATTAACGAGGGAGAAAGGAAGAAGGATACAGAGGGAAAATTAGAAGTTTTTTTTTCTTGTTGTAATGCATTCCAGCTAAGTTACAATTAGTTCCCTCAGTATTGCGTGTCTTCAAAACCTGTGCTGTTATGGTAAAATTTTTGAAATAGTGTACAGTAATTTATTCATAATATAGATGAATTCAGGAGCTTTTAAAACCTCTGTTAAAAAGATATTTGTGCTTTCTAAATAACCATGTGATTCAAAATAAAAATGCATTTGGCACTTAGTATTAAGTGACACTTATTTTTAATTGGTAAATATAAAATTCAGGAATGCAGGTAAATATATAATGTGGAAATACAGATAACATTTGAAATACAGCAGTGTAGTAGTTTCTTAAAGCTAGACGCGTTTAACTGTAGAAGTGTTGTGTGCAATTAATTGCATTTGAATCTGGAAGTCAAGAGAACTGGTATTTATGGTATTGCCACCTCAGATCTGTTGCAGTGTGATCCTGGGCACAATTTGTTTACCAATGTTTACTCTTACTTGCGGTTGTTAGAGAGCATTCTATGATGTGAATAAAACACAGTATACAATTATTAGGGTATTCCTCTTTGTGCCATTTCCTTGCATCCTGTAGATACAAAGTATTTTTATTATGTCTTTATTCAGTTCTGGCTTTGTATTATAAATTAGTTGTTTAGGCTTCTTCTTTATGATAATACAGATACAAAAGTAGTGTAGTTCTACAGAACTTGTGTATGTAATACTTTATGTTACAGTATATTTTTCCTATTTTATTTCTTTCAAAAATCCCTGTGTTTTTTTGTGTGTGTGGTTGTTTTTTTTTTTTTCTGAAGAGACACAAATTCTCAAAATAGGTAATCATGATACCACACATGCAGTTCCAGCTCCCTGTGTTTGGCTCTTTTTGATTTAGTGTGTGTTGTGCCATATGTATTGTGCATGTTTTAAAAGTGGTGGAACAAGCTCCTGGTAGACAGTATGTTTGCTTTGCTGAGCTTTCTGTGAAAAATACTGCATAGTCGCAGAAAAGATTATTAAAATGTAAAATGCCTTTTCATTTTCCAAAAAATGGGATAATGTCAACAACATTGAAAAAACTGTGAGAATCCCTCCTGAAATTGATAATCCCTCCCAAACTCCAGAATTGCTCCTGGCCACAGCAGAATTGTGCTACCTGCCCTAGTCCTGCTACACAACAGGCGCATCTTCAAATTGCCTTGGAGGCTTTTGCACTATAATAGCATTCTTACTTTGAGCGCTTGCAAATTAATTCCATGCAGTCCATTGATCAAACTCTTGTGGAATTAGGTAACAGTGGTGGGGTTGGGGATTTTTTTTTTGTTTTCCCTTTTAAAACCAGTGATTAAATTCATATTGATTTCAGTAGTTAGCTTAAATACTAGGAGCTATTAATTGTGGTTTCCTGCAGTGGGTACTGTAGGTTGCTGCTGTCTGCCAGGAAAGGGTGGAGGGTTTTTCATTGTTGCATACAGCACATTTATTTTGCTCTTGTTCAAAAGAACCAGTATTTGATCTTGATATGTGTGGCAATGCGTTGATGGACACTTTCTAGTTTATAGTCAACCTGTCTTAAGCAACAGTGGGTTGGTTTGTCATCATAGAAGTATGTGTGCAAAGGTAGGCAGTTTCTGACAAGACAGTGGAGAAATGGCTGAACTCAACCATTTATCGCACAGGACTGAAAAACCTACTTCTTTCCACTGTTTTCACAAAATTGCAGAATGGTTGGGGTTGGAAGGCACCTCTGGAGATCGTCCAGTCCAAGTTTTCCTTTTTTTTTAAAAAAAAAGAAAAAGAGGCGAACGTGTCGGTTTTGTCTCGGCCAGCCAGCTTTTTTTCTTCCTCTAGCAGCGGAAGTTTGGAGACCAGCCTTGCACCAAGCTGCTTGCTGTTCTTCACACCTCCAAAACGCCGGCTGTAAATACTCTCGAACACTAGATGGCATACATTCAACAGGACAATCTAGCTGCAGCCATGTGACAAAGAAAAAGTGTAAAACAGGAAAATGAGGTGCCGCCTAATATTTCCAGCATGGCAAAGACAACTGTGAGAAACAAAGAGCTTTTCTAGATAGTTTGTATTCAAGGTTGTCTCTTTATTTTCTGAGATTATCATATAGGGATTGTATATAGTAAAGTCCTCATTCTGCCTGTGGGCAAGTTAAGAGGAAAAAATTCTGTTCTGTTTGGTACTTTTTAGCTTGAAACAAATGCATAAAAGTTTTCTTTGGAATAGTTAAAGCTCTTAGAATAAATGCCATTTATAAATGCTATTTCTTCCATGCATCCTGAAGTTTATAGAATGTGTTCTACTAAACATGCATTACTCTAGATTGTTTAAGAAATGTATTCGTATCAAATTTTCAGGTGCTAACTTCAGAAACACAAAGCTTGACTTTGTGTTTTAGCTTAGGCAGATACAATTTGGGAAATGTGTTAGTAGTTTTTTATTCTTGTTGTTCTATAAAAGGCTAATAAATCTTAGAATTTAAGAATATGGGATTAGAAAGTAGTGTGTTTACTAGTGCATATTTAATATAACAACTTTTGTAAAACAGCCTTTTGTGTCGTAGCATGATAAAAATCTTCCCTAGTTAAAAAAACCCAACATTTTGATGCACTGAGAAATTTAGCTTGTTCTAGCAACTCTGAAATTCACAGAAGATAATACTGTGAAAAAATGTCTTGGACCAAAATGCGTGCGGTAATGTTAAAGACAAAGGTGATAAAATAAATTCAATTTCTGGAATTTAATTTTGAAAATGTAGCAAGAATCTCAAAGCATATCCACAAGGGATTGTCTGTGAAGAGGAGAGAAAAGTGTTTTGTAAATCTGCTCCCTGTCTCTTGCCTCCAGCAATTGCATGCAGCAGCCTGTTCATTCTATCTGCCACCTTTAGTATTTTTAGTGATCGTTGTCATAAACAATTTGGGATCCCAGGTGTTTGCATTTATCAGCTGTTTAGTCTGCTTGGTATCACTGTGGATCTCCTTCCATGACTTTGACATAATTATTTTGAAGAAACTAATCCTGAGAAAATCCGAAGGTTTAGTAAGAGTTGATCTGAAATTTACAGTTTAATAATTGCAGTGTAATAGCATCCGTGAGTTAAGATGTAAATTATATAGTGGCAGTTGAGTTGTTTCTTATTAATGACTAATTTTCTTTCATTTGTTTATCAACAGCCACAAGCAGCAAGCCATCCTGCCATTTTCAGAATTGTTAATGAAATTTTCAAGTAAGTTTTGAAATTAATAGTGGGAAGTGTTTCAAATGATCAGTTTAAACTGCGGTTTTCTTCACAAGAAGAAACAGTATTGTAATCTGGGCTGTATTATAATTTCAGGATGTCTTTTTCTTTAGATGTATGCCTTAGTGTCCCTTTCTGTGTAATATACTACAAATAATGAAAAATGTTAAAAATCTTGTGAACTTTACATAGAAGTTACATTATAATATAATGATACAGTTGACTACATTGTATTTTAGCCTTTAAAAATTATCTTTTTTTTTGTATTTCAGTAGAGATTTGTGGTTGAAATATGATTTTGAGATGTAAAATATAAATGCTGAAATGGCTTGGCCCATGCTAGCATGAAGATGGAATTTAGCTAAAACTTTTGCAGTTACCAGTCTAGTCTCCTTTTCATTATGTTAATAGTCTTCAGGATTAATATCAGATACACTCTTAATGGTACTAAACAATTAATCTGCCTGTTAATAATGAGTTTGGTTTTGAATGCATTAAGATTATTTTGAAGCAATAGGTATTGTTTACCACATGGGGGCTTCCAGAACGTTGTACTCAGTTTTCAGTAGCTTTTTCTCTTCACTTCACCGGACTTATTATTTTATCGTTCTTTGTAAGTAGACCTACTGCCAGGGTTATTAGTTATATAGTATTACAGTTTCGATATAACAATAATGTATTTAGTGACTGACATTCTTTGTTCATCAAGTGTTTTCCTTCTTGAGAAAAAAGGGCTCCCAGGTGCAAGTGTTTGGGAACACCTGTGTGTCTGCATCCCTGCCTTTGCTGTACGAAGCATAGCCTGCTGTACGGTGAGAGTGCAACCACCCGGCAGCTATTGCCACAGCAGTCCTTTCTGCTGCTGTGGTCCAGTGTCTGAGCACAGCCAGCATTTTCTGAATAGCTGAGACCAGTTGCTTTCCCAAAGCAAAATGCACTTGAAAACTGATGTGACTTCAACAGACCTGTACTAATGTCTTAGGCTGGAGGCTGTATGTTGTGATGGTATAGGGAGACAAAATTTGTTCAAGCTTCTTGGCTTATTTAGGCCATGGTATATAAAATATTTTCTAAAAATGACCTGAGACTACATAACTCTTTTGCACACTTTCGGTTTGGTAGAAATGGATGCGATGCCGTTTCTCAGATAATGCAGAACTTTGTCCAGCAGAGTATTTCCTAATAAAACTTTGCACTTGTATTAACGCTCCAAATTGTCTTAGAAATTCATCATGTTTTCCTGTTGCTCAGCCTTCGTTTCTGCTCCCTTGTTTGCTTGCCATTGTTTCTACTTAATATGCTTGTTCCTTTACATTGTTGATAAACAATGTTAAACCCTTAGTATGTTTTAAAAATACTATGTTTCAGGTCCTCTTGGTTTTAAGTGAAACTGTACATGTTAGCTGGCTTTTGCAGACCATTTGGTTTCTGCAGCTATGTGTTCATTTTTGTTGTATTTCTCTGACATCCTTCCAACTTGAAGTGGTATGCAGGCACTAAGATACTATTCCAGATGTAGTCACATGTGAGACTTTAAGAGAGCTACTGATGAGGAACTTGTACTTCATTGCTTGGAAACTGTGTTATGTTTCTACACCTGTCAGAAAACTTTTATTTTGGGGGTTAATATTCTTTTATAAGTACAGATCTAAGCACTGTGTCTCTTTCAGAAAAAACTTTTCCTGCTATTTGCATACTCTTTATTGAGGTTGATTGTGCTAAATTGTTTTATCTCAGGGATATTAACTTGGATTTTTATTTCCCAAGTAGAAGCTTATTTTGTTGCCAAGTGTGGCTATCCACAAATCCACACACCTAGACCATTTCCAGTTTCTGTGTACTATTTCTTGTGTTTATATTACTGATTATATGTGCCTGTAGTTTTGTGTCATTTCCCTGCTACAGTAATGTGTTAGCCATTCTTATCTTTTAGATCATTATGGAAAGAACAAACCAATTCTCTAATAAAAAAATGTATCTCTCAGTGGCAGCTTACTTTTAACATTTTTTTTCCCTCCTTACTATTACATGTGTTTCAAATAAGAGATGAAAAATGACACTTTGCTGCCCATGTGTTTTTCTGCACCATTTGCTGAAGGTTACATTATGCCCTATGGAAGGCCAGTTAAAGCGTTCACCTTCCTGAACCTCCAGCATGGATTTTATGATGTCACTATTGAAATCACATTGGAATGCGTTCGTCACTAATTAAATCTGTAGCAGTTACTGATCTAAAGTACGCCTTTGGTATACACTGATTTCTGTTTGTGCTTCAGATTCATTGCTTAATGATCACTAAGGAGTCATAGCGCCTGAACAGCAGCTGTATTTTTTAAGTTCTGTCGTCTTATGTAATTTTTAAATATGTAGCTTTTAAATTTGATCAGCTTTTGTTTGTTTTTTCCCCTGTCTCCAGTAGGAGTGTTATATTTAACAGTTTAAGTCAGGTTGTTTTTCTGGGGAGTTTGTTCTGTTTTGGTTTTTTTTCCCTCCAGTTACACATCCCAGGAGATTGTACTAGATTGTACTTTCTCTCTAATTTGAGATGGCCTGTGGGATGGAGTTCTGCAAAGAACTAAAGTATGCTTAACTGTAGGCATGGGAATAGTTGCTCTGAACCCAGTAAGATTGTTCAAATGCCAAATTTGCCTAATAAAATTGTGGTAGTCTCTTTTTAATTTTACACCTTCCCCCCTCATAGGTAGGGTAAATTATGTGTGTCTGTATATACTTACTAAATCTAGTTTATTTGTAGAAGTTGCATATGTTGGGTTTTTTTTAAATAAAAATTAAATTTGTAAAGCCTGCAAAATTAGTATTTCTATTGGTCTTCCACACTGGCATAATAAGCTCAGACACAACTTGAATCTACAGCATACAAAGAATGTACCTTTTTCAATTAACAGTGGTGTCATGGGCAGACTAATTATCTGATCTGTCATAATCTAACTTTTCAATGCTTAGGAATGTACTGCTGGAAACTGATGGAACTCCAGAAGTTTTGACCGTAATACAGGTGTTTACACAGCTCTTCCTTCAGGCTCATCAGAATGAAAACAAGGAGGTTAGTCAAGATCTGTTTCTTAATGTTACTTTTCAGTAAAAAGATAAAAAATTTCACAAGAAAAGAGCATTCTGCTGTTAAGAATGGTGACTAAATATAATGAGCTGAATAATAGCATCTCTCTACAGCTGTATATACATGCAAAAGTTCAATTCAAACATTTGCACCTGTGAATAAAATTATAGTGTGGAACCAATATGTAAGAGCAATTTACCTGACTTTACCCTGGAGTAATCCTGCAACCTAAACTGATTTTCACAGGGCAGTTGCCCTGGTGCTGAAGTTTCTGCCTGTATAATGAACATGATCATGGTCATCCACCTTTGATAGAAAGGATGAAAAATTTTAGCTGCATTTTTCTTCTGCAGTAGCATGGTTTGTGATAATAAATGAAACAGATAATAACTCTGAATAGTCATATTTGTCTGTTCAAAAGGTGAAAGACTCAGAATACGTACTAGTTTCAATTTCTGATCTTCAACAGTGGCTTCTCAGAAATTTTTCCTCAGTCTAAAGCTTCAGATTTCCCAGCTTAGTGCCTCTTATTCTGTGCAGATTTTGATACACTGAATTAAGTGTAATTAATTTTGTATGTATTAATATAAACAAGAGCAGCATCTTTTTCTCATTTTGAAATTTCAAAATAGAGATATCAAAAAGTCTTGTCTTGTTTATAGGTTGCAAACTTCTTTTCAGGTTCCCGAATCACACTGTCATTTCACATGCTGACCGTTTTGATTGTTTGTTTAATTCCTATTCATATGATGTAAGTTTGGAATGTATCTTATAATTTAATAGCTTTCACTTTAGACTTGAGAAAATTTCCAGTTCCTTTGATTTTTGCATGGTTTTGGGGAGATGGTAGTTAAGAGAATTCTGGAACTTCTTAGAACTTGTGACATTCTGGCCTTAATTAGCAGTGTGATTGAATCTGTCTTCTAGCTTCAGGCGATATGAATTAAGGATGAAAATACAGCTGTCTTGCTTAATATATAGGTGCTGTGCATGTTAATTTTATGCCACCCTGGCTACCTGTCAGCAGCACACTGTGTAGCCCCAGGTGGCAGTGACTGTGTGGAGAACGCAAGTAAAGATTCCACACCCATCAGACACTCAAGAGCTAACACTGTTGTGCAGGTGATGCATTTGCTTCAGGGTGAAAGTCCTTCACCTGCTGGCATTGCGACATGGACTATCGCCCACTTTTTTGAAAGGGATTTATATCCCTCTAAAGTTAAGTTTCCTGTATTTAATTTGTATACAGTTTAATTCATGGGCTCTAATTAAGGTGTATCTTCAATATTAGAACTTAAGAACCCTTGTTTCACCATTTATGAATCAATCATACAGTTAACTAACAGTTGGCAAGCAAAAATGCAGGCACAGACTGCTTCCTAAACTTTGTTTAAATCAGATAATGTTTTTTTTGTCATACCAATATTGCATATATTCATAAGGCACCCATCTTTGTGGTATCTGGATGCCCTTGACAGGACATAATGTGCCTTATTAGCATTTCACAGGGGAATGGTAAAACCATTAATAACAGAGGATGAAGAGGGTTCTGGATGGGTCATCTGATACCTTAGGAAAGTATAGTAGAGTTAATTGAAAAAAAGGCTAGGCAAACAGATGTATCCACAAAATTTTCAAAAGAACCAGGTTATGTCTGTCAGCTGCACAGGTTTGCAAGGTAGGAAGAGAATGATTTTCTATTGCAATGTGGCAGTTGTCAGAAATAGCTGTCTTCTCTAATAACTTTGTAGACTATTTAGAGAGAACAAGGCTTGGCAGGAAAAAAGCTGGAGTGTGAAAAAATGGTGCTACGGGGTTTGGGGGGAATGAAAAATGTATAACTGGAGTATGGGGTTTAAACCTACTTAGGAAAAAAGACCATTTGTGTTTTCAATGAATAAGAAATTTAAGAGTGGGTGTACTGAGATCACTGTTGGAATAATCTTTTCCATGTTTTGTACAAGCAGATCTCCTTCAAGTTTGTGATGGTAGTGAAAGCTGACCTAAGGATATTTGGGTCACATTACTTGTAAATTTATGAACTTAGAGTTCATGGTTTTGTTTGATGGAAATTATAAGTTCCTCCAGGATTATTTTGTCTTTATCATTTCAGAATTGTCATTGTTTTCACCTGGGAATTTTGTTTCAAATTGCTGGATAAATATTTTAAGCCAGTATTCAACTTTTTTTTCCTGTTATGCACCATGGCAATTATTATAACCAGCCACATCCAAACTCGTCCTGTCTCTTTGTACCTTGTTTTGCACTTTGTGATGGCTTTTGTAAGGAAAGAACTGCCTAAAATACTACGTTTGTGTGATTGGAAGCAAACATTTTTTGCTTTGCTTAAACAGTATGCTGAAAACTGGTTTTCACTTACTTTACAATACTGTTTTCATACATAACTCATGCTGTGGGTTGTCTTGGCTACTACTGACTGTGTCAAGGACTGCTTTTTCATGGGGGTTTTTGGTGCAAGCTAATTGGCTGTATGCATACTTTAGTATAGGGATTATTAATTTTTAATTAACCTAATTCCACTTGACAGGTAGACTTTTAGAGTCTTACCATACCAGTGATGCATAGACTGTCTCAGAATACCGTATATATTAGTGTGCTGTAATTTGAATTAACCGTTGTTTACAGAACAAAAAAATGAGTAGAGAGAGAATGTGTCATTCTGTTTGTAAGATGCATGCATGTATATCTCAAAAGAAATGAGTTAGTAAGTATGGTCTGCATTTGATTTAGAAATTTATCACATTTTATAGAGTCTGTATTCCCAGTCTATGTTTCAACAGATGATCTATTTGCTAAATAATTTCTTATTCCTAAGAAGGGAGATAGAAGAGTTCTAAGGTCATTCGTATGGAGACTTGAAGACGGAAATGACAGAATCATAGAGTAGTTGAGGTTGGACGGGCCCTCTGGAGGTCATCTTGTCCAACCCCCCAGTTCAAGCAGGGCCACCTAGAACCAGTTGCCCAGGACCATGTCCAGTTGTCTTTTGAATATCTCCAAGGACCGAGACTTTACAACCTCTCTGGGCAACCTGTTCCAGTGCTCAGTCACCCTCACAGTAAAAAAAAAAAAGTGTCTTCTGAAACTCACACAGAACCTCCTGTGTTTCAGTTTGTGCCCGTTGCCTCTAGTCCTGTTACTGGGCGCCACTGAAGAGGTCCTAGCTTCATCTTCTTTGCAGCCTCCCTTCAAGTATTTAGGTACATTGATAAGATCCCCCTTGAGCCTTCTCTCCTCTAGGCTCTCAGCCTTTCCTCATAGGAGAGATGCTCCAGTCCCTTAATTATCCTTCTGGCCCTTTGTTGAACTCTCTGCTATATGTCCATCTCTCCCTAGTACTAAGGAGCTTAGAACCGGACATAGTACTCCAGGTTTGGCTGCTGGAGTGGCTGCTCACCACTGCTGAGGAGAGTGACCTGCTGGCAATCCTCTGCCTAACACAGCTCAAGATACCATTCACTGCTTTTGCAGCAAAGGCACATTGTTGGCTCACATTCGACTTGGTGTCCACCAGGACCCCCAGGTCTATTTCTGCAAAACTGCTTTCCAACTGGTTGGGTCCCAGCATGTACTGGTGGCTGGCATTGTTCCTTCCCAGCTGCAGGACTTCATATGTTCTCCTTGTTAAACTTCATGAGGTTCCTGTCAGCCCATTTCTCCAGACTGTCCCTCTGGATGGCAGCATGACCCACTAGCATATCAGCCACTTCTCTCAGTTTTGTGTCATCAGCAAACTTGCTGAGGGTACGCTGCCTCATCATCCAGATCATTAATGAAGATGTTAAACAGGAGTGGACCGGATATGGACCCCTGGGTTATACTCATAGTTACTGGCCTCTAGCTAGACTTCGTGTCACCGCCCTCTGGTGATCCACCTCAAAGGGGGTTCATACTGCACTTGCGCATGCATGCTACACATTACATGTGCCTGTAGTAAATGTTTGCAGAACAAAAAGATTAAAGGGATGCTGCTGCTAGTCTCAATTATACAAACAGCAATGTTCTCAGTATACAGATCGCATGTACCCAGATAAACAGAGGACAAGTCTGTTACCTATGAGTACTCTACCTCTTAGAATCAGATTCTAAGAGTTTTAGGTTTACATTTTTGAACATAAAGCAATAATCTACATAACACCCTCAGATTCTGTAGCTGTTACTTGTTTCTAGTTTAATATGATCTGTGAACTTGTTTACACTGGAAAATGAAATTAAATAAATTAGTGTCTCTTTTAACCTCTGAATATTGAGTGAAGACTTTTGTG
This sequence comes from Chroicocephalus ridibundus, assembly GCF_963924245.1. NCBI lineage: Eukaryota > Metazoa > Chordata > Aves > Charadriiformes > Laridae > Chroicocephalus > Chroicocephalus ridibundus. The sequence goes on from NC_086316.1 coordinate 41,601,753, forward strand.
ATTATGGTGAAAAAGCCTAAGAATATTAAGGTGTAATTTTCTTCATACTCTGAATCTTTTTTAATGCATGTATTTTAAAATTTCATAAACAATTACTTTTTCTAAGCAAACTTTTCCTAAATATCCTCCCCGCTTTCTTTATGCAAAATCCTAAAATTAAGTGTAGAGTTACTTTTGTGTTCTCTTGCGTCAGTCTGTATTACTACCTTATGTGAAATTGTTCATGGTGGGTTCATTTTGTAAACTGAACAGAAAGCTCTTAAAATAATGATTTTGTATCTTAGCATAGATTTCCACTGAAGGCCTACTTCCCTTGCCATCATCAGCCTCTTGTAACAGCTTTACTCAGACGTCCTCTTGGTAAGTTTCTTCAGGAAATATTTGCAGCATTAGCCAACCCGCATGATCTGTATATGTCCTAAAATAACTTTAAAAAGGATGAAGGCAAAATTTTGCCATTTCCTAAATAGGGTGTGTTGACTTAGCAATCTTCATAATATTATTTTAGTGTATTTCTTTGCAGAAACATCTCATTCTTATGTAACGATAATACAGATGTAACTTTAAAGAAAACTAAAACAGAAGTTAACAACAAAGAAAGAGTGCATAATTTTGTAGGAATGAAGACAAGTTACCGAGATTGTAAAAAACCTAAATATTTTTATCTTATAAAGTTATTAATTGTCATTAAGAAAAATTTCATATGTATATTACAAGAAATAGCCTTGCCGTTTGTCTCTGAAGCTTGAATTCTGCTGATCTTTTAGATTGCAAGCCTTATATTTTTTTTCCGGTTTTGTGTTTCTATAGATCAAGAAACCACTGCTCAGTATGGTACAGTCTTTCATGAGCAATAATTTCAGCTCATTACAATCAGATACTCCACTGATTATGTATTAATATTGAGGTAGCATTTACACAAGGGTATACCAGCCTCATTCGAATATTCCTAGCTGTACCTCCTCACATGGCTTTGTCAATTAATTGTTCTAAGAAACACAGTAATAGCTATTGTTGAAAATTAGGAAATTTTAAAATGAAATTTTAAATGCTTTGTGACTACCGAATCAAGTTGCACAAATTTTAATGCTAGCTTAATATGTTTAATTTCACTGTTCAGTTCTAGTTGTGCAGACTAGACTTTAAGAGTTTTATTTTCATCCGCCCTCAGAGCTGCCAACTACACACTGGTCTCAACACTTGAAATGCATTTCGGATACGCTCAAAGCATTAGTAGAAGATACGAACATTAGGTAAGCAGTATTATATTTTCTAACTTTTTGTCCTTTGTGTATATTACTTTGCAAAAAGTCATGTCATTTGAAGTCTTCAGTGGCTACATTTCATCGTTTTCTTATTCTCTAAATAGAACTTTGTTTTAAAGAATAGGACTTAGATTACGAAGAACTTGAACTTTGGAGCACGCACACACCTGACCAATAAGCCTCTGAGTAAAATAAACCATGTTGTTCATTTAATTTCAGCAAATAGTTAGCTGTATAACAGAAATGCTTACTTGTCTACTCTCCCATTTCTCCCCCAAAACTTAAAAAAAATTATTCTGGATTGAATAATAAGACAACTCTTCCAACCAGAAAAGCAGCTAGTATTAGAAAGAGCCTGTTGTGAGCGGTACTGTTTTAAGAAGGGCATTGTATTGGCTTTCTGCAGGCTTGTGCAAACATCCAAATTTAAAACTTCTTGATTTTTTTTTTCCATAAAAATATGACTGCTAGACTGCAGTATTATTGTTTGTTCTGTTGCTCTTTGAGCTGACACCCACGTTTCTGACCTGTTGTTACCCTTAGTCTTTTTTGTCCAAGTAGTTGCTATAATGACTGATAGTGTTTGCCTGCATGAATTCTGCCTTGGTAGTAGATGCTCTAGGACTATATGAAAAGAATGAAAAAAGATACATCTCTATCTGTTGCTGCCCTGTAATTCTTTCTTATCAAGTGTGTGATGAGACCTGACTCATCTAGAGCTTGGATATGAGTCTGCTTAGGTCTGCTCCAAGAGTGAACTTTCCAAAGAGTATTGAACAGCTTTTAAATTCAAAGAAACCAATTTCACCTTGATTTAAAAACTGAAATATTTCAATAGAGACATGGAATGCCTAGGCCAGATTGATTTGCAAAACAAGTTACCCAGCTGTCCCCTCTGTGTCCTGGAAGGCAGGTACTTGCATCCATGCTTGGTTTCAGTTAACTCATGGAGGCTTTAATTTTTGTTGAGTGGCAGAAAAAAGCTTTTTGCTGTTCCCTCTGAGGCTGGGCTGTCTGCTGCCAGCTTCTCACTTTCTGTATGAGCTGTATTTCAGTGCTATATCTCGCCTGTTCATCCCTGACGTCTATCAAACCTCTCCGCCCTTGGAGTGTGACCAGTAGCAGACCCTGGCTTCTTAAAGAAACACGTAACTCAAACTTAGAACAAACAAATAAAACAAATACCGTCAATCATAATGTGTTACAATAATAGAAGCATGTCTGTTCTTCTTTTGTTGCCTAGCCCTTTCTTGGCTTATATTGGTTTTTTTCCCCCTTTGCTTTGATAGTACACTAGTTTGAATAGTATTCCAGAATATCCTCTTACTTCCTTTAGAACTCATGCAATAATTATGTTTTCTACCAAACTACTCTCAGTTACAAAGAAAATGGATCTGGCCTAAGGTTTTAAATACTAATATCCATGAGGAAACGGCATTCAATTTTCTTTTATTGCTTCATTCCTGATTCTGCATCCTTTCTACTCTATATGATTAACAGAGGAGCAAAAATACAACTATACAATGTATCCTCTTGCTTCTTAAAGTCAGTGCTCTCTATTTATATAACTTGTTTTTCAATGGTTTTACTTCGCACCAATTGTAAGTATTACAGCAACGTGCTTTCTGTGTACTTCTAATCAATAGATTGCTTCTATGCCATTTTTTATTATATGTAGTCAAGTCAATGAACAGTAAATATTATGTGATGTTTTAAACCAGAAATCAACCGATGTACATTTTGCAGGGAAAGGTCCCAGGAAAAGTGAAGGGCCACTTTTGGTAATGACAGTGGAGCAGTTGACATAGGTGCCGCTACAGAGCAGGCAGAAACAGCAATGGGGAAAGAAATGGAGGGTACGTGACTCCAAACCAGGCACTGTGATGGTACTGGATTTATGTCGAGTTGTAAGTGCAGTGGTGCCTAGGCTCTCCAGGCAAGAAGTAAATTCTATTCTGCTGTTCCTGTTAAAATTAGTTTAATGCTTAAAGTTTAGGGAGCTGTATTTAGCCTTTGAGCTATGCACACTTCCAGTCGTAAATACTGTCAATATTATCCTAAGTATAGTTATCTGTTCTCAGTAATTAACATTTAATTAAATTTCATCTTCAGTTGTACATGACTGGGTTTTAGAGCTAGCCTGTCCACTTACATTGTCACAGCATGGAGTTATGGTCAGATAAGTAGATTATTTTGTTGAAAGGAGGGCTGTTGTCCTAGGTCACTATCACATTTGTTTTTTCAAAGGTATTTAACGTTGCATTTCCAAATTCTAGTATCTTCAAAGGCTTTACCCGTGCTTGATCCTGTTCCTTTAGTTAAGGAATTTTAGTCTCAGATTTTGTCACACACCTCTAGTTCCCTGCAGTCTGAGCCATGCTACTGCCCCTCCAAAAGCTCTGGAATATCAACGACAGTGGCTGTTGTAGCAGTCTCCTCAGTACTCTGTTTTCTTTCTCAGATTTTATGTCCACCTCTTATGTCTGATGTCAGTGATCATGCTTATCCATAAATACTGCTGTACCTAGGGATGGGATTTTGAGACCCTGAGATTCTGTGGTATATAGACAATATCATTTACAGGATCGATAATTTCTCTGACACCTGTAGACAATGTCAGCCACCAGCATCCTCCAGACATAGAATACTATCTGCACACATCATACTTTCATCCATAAAACTGTGCCTCCCACTTCTTCAGAAAGTCTTAAAGATAAATCAGTTTATTCCAAGTATGACCTTGTCACATTCCCCAGCTGACATGATGGTCTCAGATAACTTCATCAACACCTGAAATTTCTAAGATCTCTTGGAGTTTCCTGGGAAGGGTGCCACAGCAGCTCTTGGAGTCCCCAGGAATAACACATAAGAAAAAATTCTTCAAGCTTTTGCCAAACTTAATAATTGTTCCTGATTCTTAATCTTCTTCCAGCTGTCTTTCTGTCTGTCTTTACTTCCACACTTAGTTTGACTTTTTGCTTTGGAGACACCTACCATTAGTTTGCATCTCTCCATTATTTCTCTTTTCTTTAGTCTTATCTTAACTTTAGAAGAGTACCTGTGAGAAAGTGAAGAGATGAGCCTTACTTTTTCTTACTGCAGTAACCCAGTTGTAAATACCTTAAAATTTTTCATTAAAGAGGACGTGAATTTTAAGAGTCAGCAGATGAATATCCTTAAAAACTTTACATGTAAGTGTAATTTCGCATGAATACCAAAAAACGTGTTCCTCATGAATTACCAAAAACTAGAAAATAACCTGGAAAACATGAGAGAGAAACTGGAAGACAATATATGGCAACAGTATGTTAGAATACAATATCTGACACATGATTTAAAGTTTTGAAAATCCTTAAACTGGAGAGTATAAATGATAAGGTTTAATTTATGATGTATATTTTAATACACAGTGTTTTGCCACAGTTTATTAGAAACTGGTGTTATGGACAGTCTGTTCTACTGACAAAGTTAAGCGATAGTAGCACTGAGTGTCTCACTTGATCGTGATGTAGATAATAGAGTAGTACATAGCTGTATGCTTAGCAGGTAAGGCATTATTTGTTGAAGAGTAGTTTAACGATTTTTATCTTCATGTCAGTACCCTTTGCAGTTTACTTAAGACATTTAAAAATGTTAAATAACAAGAAATACTTAGTTGTATCTTTGTTATTTTCCAGTTCTTTTGCTGACCTTTTTGAAATCTGGTTTTTGGTTGCTCGTTTTGGAGAATGGCTGGATATTGCAGCAGAACAATTACTGAAGGCCTCTGTAGAACCAGATGCTCTGCTGTGGCTGCTGGCATTTTACCACTGTCCTCAGAATGAAAATCAACAAAGGACTCAAACAATGGTGGGTAATGTGATAGTAAGCAGCAATTAGCAGTCAATAGTCTGCTTATAACATATTGCTATAAAACAAATAGTGCATACCAGAAAAATTAAAGGTCTACACTGGAGAAGGTATTGGCTTTACAAGGTCTCCTGGGAATTGTGTTGCAGTGGAGAAGTTGAAAGGTAATTATTGTGGCTTTTCTTGGTGACATTTAGAAAACATTTTTCCTCTTTTTAAAGTATATTATGTAGATCAGCACCTCCTTGGCTTTCTTTTGGATATCTTGGATGCTTTTAATCACAAGTAAAACTGCTCTAGGAATGGTATTTTTTAAATCACTGTGTGGCAGAATTCATCATTCCTGTGTTACGCCATCTTCTGAGAAGGAAACCCAAGAGAAATCACAACCGCAGACGAAGCAATAAATGTACTTATCAGACACAGCCCTGAATCCTAACCTTGCCCATCTATTCTGTTCTCTCTTACGTATCTTTACTGATTTTTGGCATGTATGAGATTGTAACAAGTATGTTATATTCCCACGTGCTACGTTTCTAACAGAAGGACACAGTGTTCCGACCTCACACACTGTACCGCATGCAGAGTGCTGTGTGTCTGTGTACGCATGCAAATACATGAAAGCCTTTAATTTAGACCTATTATGCAAGTTTGAACTAGCCCAAGCAATCTGGTCTACAAAGCCCAGACTGAAAATCTGGCTGCAGCATCTCTAGTTTCCCTTAATTCAAAAATGGATTCTGTTTGATATAAAGATGCAGCTCAGTACACCACGCTAGTAAAACAGCATGCTTTTTTACATCTAATGGTCAATGTACAACAGTGTGTTCTGCAATATTTTATTTCCTTCCCTTCCCTTCTCACCATCCAGATGGCACTACAAATGCAAGCTCACATCCCATTTTTTTTTTTTTCTCTTTAATTTCTTATAGTCAAGGAGTTGGGGTGGGATGTTGGCTGAGCAGAGTTAGGTTAGAGCTACAGTGAAGTAAGGAAACCAAGGTTGGTCTTAGAATGCAGTTTTGGGAAAGAAGGTGATACCTAAACAGTAAACATGAGTGAATGAAACTGAAGGGCTATAAGTGCAGATCTATGTATGGAACATTGTTCTAACTCCAGCACCACAGAATGAAATCACTTTGTCCCATACATAGAATCATCTCCCCGTGTGTCCCCTATTCCATTAGTTTGTTATTCTGTCATAACTTGTGACAAACTTCAGTGAGAAAAAAGCTGTTCCACTGATAGCCCACACAGTTACTTGTCTGTTCCCAGAGGTCTAATATTTCAGTTCATTATGATTCTTTTCTTTAGTTACTTCAAGTAAGACTGTTTTTTTCTCCACAGGTCAGACTACTTCAGAAGCATTCCCACAGTTCCTGCAAAGCTTCTGCCCTTAGTTAGATATTTGCTTTTTCTTTTAATTTGTACTTTGGCAGGTTAGCTCTCAGCTTTCAAGTGGAGTGGCTTTCTCCTCAAGCCCTGCACCTTTCACCAGTTGAGGATTAAGATGGGATGGGAAATTCTGGCAGATGGCAAGCTGAAGGACTTTTAATTCAACATATTTTTGTGTGGAAAGGCATGCACTCATGACTTAAGATTTTGTCTTCCTGCTGTTTACTTTAGGTAGCATCTTTTATATCAGCAAGATTGGAATACGTAATGCTAAAATTATTTAAAGAAGAAAAAGGCCACTTTTGCAGTTCACTAGACTTAACTCATATGTTCACGACTGAATATTCTGCTCCTCAATATTTACTCATTTGTTGGAGTCCTTTCACACGTTTAGACTCTGAAACATTGGAGGAACAAAGCTTGGAGGTTGGTCATAGTAACTTTGGCACTAAGAATGAGTCTCCTAGGGTATTTGAGCTCATAGAGCAGAGCCTTCTGCTGTCAATCTCCAGCCTGTGGCACGTGGGATTGAGGCACACCAAGAATAGGATGCCCAAAGGGATAAAGAAACTTGAAGAATTCCAGTTACCTTTCTTTAAGTTCTGGTATTATTTGTTGCCTGACAATATATGTTGTGGACATAATTCAAGAATTTTCAGATTTTTCAGACTATTTTATGTGGCATTGTTATTAGGGCAGGGATGAGAAAAGCAAGGTCAGGTAAATGACTGAAACAAATTGTCCTAATGAACATGGTTGAGAAACGTGTGTCCTTTTCTTTGGGTCTGCAGTGATATATTTTTCCATTGTTTCTGCACTTACTCATTTGGGTTTTTTTCTACCAGTTTGTTTGGTTTATTTTTAATATAGTGAACAGAATTATTGTTAGGATTTTTTGCAATAGTTGCTTATAGTTCTTTTTTCATTGTGTAGGTGCCAAAATCTTCTGTTTTCTACTCCCAGTAAAAATCAGCTTTTATTGGCTAACTCAAAAGGTAAAACCATAAGTTGCAAACAACACAGGAAGAAGGAAAAAACTACATTCTTACCAGAACATTTTATCAGTTGAGGTCAGGTTGCATGGGGATTTAATTGATTTGTGCAGCAATACTGAAATGAGCCCTTGAGGAACCTCTGTTCTTTTTCCCACAATGCAAAAATCTGACCATGTTCTGCTGAAGGACTTTCTCCATTTCCTTTTATTATTAAAAAAGGTCAAATCCTGGCTTGATGCCCTGCCTGCTCTAGTTTGTAAGACCAAAGAAAGTTAAAAAATCCATTCTGTCCACTTCTGTGTGTGTGAATCAGTATAAAAGAAATGTGTACAGCCCTTCCTTCCCTGTTCTCCCTGCTGCTTAAATTCGAGCTCTTTTCATGTTTGGGTAGTTTCTGCCAAGGATTCGGTTTCCTGTTAGTGAATAAATCCAAAGGAAAAATACCATAAGGTATGACCTTTACTCTTCTCTGATCTTGTGTCCTTTGAAATTGTTTTCTGCAGGTAGAAGCTCAAGCAGTCTACAGTCATCTAACGATGCTCTTCAGCTGTACGGTTCTTTCCGTCAAAGATCTGGAGGCTGCTGTACACACTGTAATGGGTATAGACCAATGTTGTAACCAGCATCTTATAATACATCTTCTTACCAACTTTTTGCTCTTTTCTTCTGGTGGACAAATGATTGCCCGGGCATTTATTTACCATGTGAGTGTTTCTTCCTTTTTTTCAGTTTTTAAGTAAAATATAATTTTTTTTACTGTTTTGGATTCAAGTTCCTACATCTTAATAAAGAAAATACATAACACGGAATTAAAGAAGATCATGACTAGGGTAACTATACCTGACCTGCTACATATCTATTTCAGCTGCAGTCAAAATATTTTCCTTCTTGACACTTCTTGGCAAGATCTCACTGAAAAGGTTGTTGTCCTGACTATACAGCTGCAGAAATAGTTGGAGTAGTAGCTTGCAGTTAAGGGATACCTACAGTTCATTTACACCTGCCATAGATAGCATGCACAAACATTTTGCTTTTCCCAGTTACGCATTGCTCCCTTAATTATCCAGCTGCTGCAGAGATGATGGAACTGTCTTCTCTCTGTTTTCCGTCATGTAAAACAGCCGGTTACTAAGTGTTAGCATTGATGAGGCATAAGCTCGGTGCTTTAGCAAAGCCTGAGAGGAAAATGGTGTAATAATTGAAAGAACAAAAGAACAAAGAGCTGAAAGAATGTCACTTAGTGTGTGAAAAAAGCTGAAGAGAAGTAAAATGTTGGAAGCATGCAACAATATCTTGCTATTGTTGGTGAAAACCTTCGGGTATATTCATGCAAACAGTATAATGTGTTTATGTCTCTCAAGATAAATAGTGCTATTTCAGGATGAGATTAGGAATTTATTTCTCTCTAACTATAAAACTATACTCTTTTAAGAAGTACAAGTCTCCTGTGCCAGCAGGTCTAGGGCCAGTGCGTGGTTTTAGCACTTCAGAAGCTTTTCCTTTCAGCAGCAGTGTATAGGGCATATGAAGTCTGATTTCATGACACAGGGAACGGGAAAACTATTTTGGTGGTTATTCTTTCTGGCTGACTGAACAGACATAACATTTTTCTGTTTAAGAAGGGCTAAGCTATTTCTAGCATTTTAGGTTTAAGTTCACAAATGATGAATTTCTTCTTGGCATAAGAAAGTATGATGAAATTGAGGGGGCTGTATGTATTTTTACAGTCTATTGATTTTAGTATTTCTGTTTTAAGGAGTACGGCTGTTGAGCAGTGATACTGTAATATACTAGTCTGCTGCTTTAAAGCTCTTCAGGAAGACCAAAGGCAATTTTTTGTTTCTTTAGAGAAAGCAATATAACTAACTTCCAAAACTCTGAGTACCCCCCCAGTGCCGGGTGGTCATGAGCTGTCATAGGCCAGAGTATGTCAGTCTCTGATTAATTTTCACTGTATCTGTGTAATCATTAATGTGTAGCTAGGCTCTCCATGTGATTTGAAAAGGCCTGAAGACAATATATGAAAAGCAGAATGGTGTGAAACCAAACTGGGATGCATGGCAGTGGGTTTGGTTAGCGTAGCAAACTTTGGGGTTAAGACAGCAGAGATAACGTGGAGTAAAGTCCCTCCTGATCTGCAAGAATTGCAATTTAGGGTCTTTTCCTGGTACTTTGCCATCTTTTGGGCGGGTGGAGGTGTGTTTATTTTTACTCTGGAAACCTTTACACAATTGAACTGTGTACCTAAACCCATCCAAAACCCTCATGTGCTTTTAGTTGTTTTCTAAGGAGATGACTTCTGGGTGGTTACACTGTCTGTTCATTTGTGTTTCCTTTTAAAACTTTTTGACATCTTGATTTGTTTCACTTAAATTTGAAAGAACAGTAAAAATCTCTAAGTTTCTCAGTTCCACCAAGATGTATGAAAAGAGGCACCTTGGTTGAACTTAGAGCATGTCACATGTTCAGCGGTGAGGGACAAATCTGTGGTGTTGTTGCAAATATTAATGGAGACTTCTTAGTCCTTAGCAAAAAAATTGCATTATTTCCCTTCTTTTCTGTTTCCTTTCAGATTACTGAGGCAACTGATACACGCAAAGAAGTTTGTAGTCTTCTTATCCGTACTGCATACAGAATTAAACATAATGGAGAAGAAAACCAAAAGACTGTGAAGCTGCTGAATGAACTTGTTCAAAAACTAACATCGAAAGTCTAGATGTTTAATGTCATCTATTTATCAAGCCAACAGATCAGATCTTTATCCAGGTGTCGGACTTTAAGTAACACCTTGCACCACAGGTTATCAAGGGTAGAAAAATATGTACTTAAGGATATCCTGCAACTTTGTATTCCCTCATATATATTTGAAAATAATCCTTTGTTTGGAAATGTTAACCTTTTAGAACGTAACATTAAATATTTAAGATGGTTGAAAATTTTGTTCTGAGCACCTTCTTTAACAAGAGACCTATGTCATTTAAAGCAGTTTACTCATCTCCTTGTTTTTTAGCTGGCTGAGGATCAGATTTTCTCCCAAATTACACATGGCTTTATTAGCAAATTGTACGCCGTTGCTTGGTTGGTAAGTTGTTCCTAAAATGTTTTGTTCTATAATTCTGCTTTTATGAAACTAACGATGATCTCAAGTGAGAGTTAGTGATTCATGGTGAATGCACTCAGTGTTCTCAGGAAATGAACAATGTTTCCTGAACTCCTTAGTTCTTTTTGAAAATGTTTCCAAAATAAAACTCCTCTCAGATTTGCTAATTGATTTATTTCTTTTTTTCTGTACTGCAGCTTTCACAGGACAGTGTTCTCTGCAAAGTACTATATGAATAGCTGTAGCTGGTCTCTGTCAACAGATACATTGCAGGTAGAACGTTGTTTGCAGTACAGCTCATTTTCAGTGTGCCATGAGTGATGCTATTGTTCATTCATTTAAGAAATCTTTTTTTCATGCAGACAAAACAGGGCAAGCACAACATAGGCATAAGGAAATTTTCCAGTTTGAGGGCCAAATTTCCTAAAGAGACCATATAGTTGCAACTAATCTCTTTCCTTTTTGTGTCCAAAGGTAGTTTGCTTGCTTCTTCATTTAGGTTATTTGTCTCATGCAAAGAGGACAGTGAGCAATGGCTTACTGTTTTACCATTAGGATAGTATTTGTCCCAAGAAGTTTTGTGAACCTGTTTATAGCTTAACTAGAAAAATAACCATGGAGGATAGTAATGACAGGGGATCTTAACTCTTTTCAGTAATTTGTTCTCATATATTACCTAGCTTTAATGTCAACACTTGTGCTATGTTCAAAGATGCTACTTGGGATATTATTCTTGCATATAAAGTCAGAGCGATTTGTCTTAAATTAACACAGCTTTCTGAATGTAGCATTTGTTTTTGAGCAATGGAAAAGAAAAGTAATGTAACTAAGTGTTCCTTAGCTGTGAGAAGTGGAAGGATATTCTGTAATGCTGTTGACTGATTTCTTACAATTTTATTCCCAGTGAGTCATATCAGAACAAATTACAGAAGTTACATGTCCTCTCAGTCAGTTTGTTAACATTTGTAATATTTGATTCCAGCATATGAAGAAATAGTAAACATGTAATGTATGTCTGTGAAGAAAGGTGGGATCTTTTTCCTCTTTTGGATTAAAAGTACTTCTGAATGAAAAATCAGAAAGAAATATGTTGCAGTTTTTCAGCTGTTGGTAGCCGTACATATCTAAAAAAGCAAAATCAAACAACACGGTTTTCTATTCCTTGACCTGAAAAGCAGGGGATTAAACTAAATTATTTATTTGTTGATCAGAAGCTCTGAGGTATTTGTCTCATCGGAACATGTGTAGAGTGCTCTACCTAGAATGATAAATATTCTAAAATTTATCTCTAAATAATGATTTTTTGTTGTTGTTTGCTTTAATTTCTAATCAGGTTGTTGGGTGTGAGATTCTTTGGTTGTCCTTAAATTTTACATATTACAACTCTGTAAAATTTTAACTACTTAAAAGAAATATTGTCAAAGATTTGCAATATATGATTCTTGCAGATGTTAGATCAATGATACCAGTATGATATTTATATGTGTATTACAGTTGTTGAAGATGATTTGTAACTGTCCTCTCACAGTGCAGTCTTTTTTTTTCCACTAACAAAGTGCATAACAATTCTTTCTTAAACAAAATCAATATCCTGTTAAATAGTGGTAATTCAATTCAAGCATGAAAGAAATGTGCAGTAAAGTCATAAAGAACAAAATTAGTAGTGAATTGGTACATTCTTGTTTTCCTGTGTTTGGCTTCTTAAGAAATACTGCATGATTTAAATATTACAAGGAGGGTTTTGCTTGTTTCAGGAGGCTTTAAGGAAGAATCCTAACTGATGCTATTTGTAACTTTAAAAAGATACATCTGTACTGGCATTCTTTTTGCTTTATTTAGTGTAGTTGTTATATATCTTTGGCAATTCTTTTTCCTTCCTCTTTCATGGTGCTTGAATTATGATCTAACTTTGATGTAAACTATGATTTTGTGGCATATTGAAGCTACTTTTGTTGGTTGCCAGTGGAAGGCAACAGTGTGATTTGGTAGATCTGAGCAATGGAAGATTTCTCATATGATGCCTGCTGCATTATCCATGTAATGTGTGTCTTCTCCTCTGTAATCACTTTGTGGAAAAGTTCTTTGGAGCCTTGAGGGCTGTATTTTTATGCAGACAACAAGTCCTGAAATCAGGCTTCAAGTAGCTTGTTCCCTCCCCTCCAATCTCCATGTCAGCACACACCCTAATCCTGGATATTATACTGAATATAGAGAGCTTTTTAAAATTTTTATGCTTCAAGGAGCTGTTTTCAATACAAACAGTAAATTTAACTTGTCTATTGGTAATGCTTCTTTCCAGTCTAAGACTGCTAAGTTACAGCTTTTTGAATTTTGCAAGCTTTCCAGCATGGGGCTGGTGGTTTCTGTGGATTTTCTTCAGAAAAAAAAGCCACTTCCATGTCTTTCATTCAATCATGATCTTAGTAGAGTTCATATACAAAACATCATACATTTTACTTTGTGAGGTATGGTAGGAACAGGTATGTTACCAAGGCATTGCAACTTACCTGACCAGCAGTAACATGTTAACCTGTATTCTGGGATTTGTGATCAGGTTTCTATACTCACAGCATTGTAAGTGCAAAGAGGTGTAAATAAAAGTCATACTAAGGATGCAAGTGAGTTAATATTCGTTTTGGTAAGTGAGAATTCGTGCCATTGTGGTATATGTTTGGCTTGGGTTTGGTTTTGGGGGGATAGAATGAAAAAAAATTCTGAAGCATTACACAAGTTTAGGATGAAACAGCTAGCAAAAGTGACTTTCAGTTATTAAACCAAACACTACTAAATCATGTTTACTCTATTTCTTTGATGTATTATCCAATGACAGAATAAAATTCTGATGTTCTGTGTGAGTGAATAATGTCATGCCAATTAAAATACAGATTTTCTTCTGATATAGGAAGGCTGTAGGAAGGTCAGAAATTCTGACACTGAACTGCAGCTTTCTACTAGACCCAAGTTTGAAGAGTTAAAACTTGGAATGTTATTGGAGGAGTCCTCCACCAGAGCACCAAGCGTGTTTTTGAATCTACGCTTTTATACTTTCCAGATAGTCTGCAATGGCTTTGTTATGCAATCAACACGTTTTCCTAGGCAAGACCAGAAGTTAAACCTGAATTAGCTGATGTTAGAGGCAGCCCCTCTAGCACTTAATTCATAGCAGTATTCACATGTGGACCTGTTTAAGTCCGCCTACCTCTCTGGCAAGTTTATCTTACTTGTGATACTATTTCATCTTAAATGCTTGCCTGGATTTAAAATATATGCTCATGGCAGCCTTAGCTCATTTATTGCCTTAGCAGAGAGCAGCTTATTCTGGGAATTTGCTGTTAGGTGGTCTGCTCACTAGTGAATGCCAAAAAGGAGTTTCCCTTGCTTGCATTGGCCATCTTCCTTTAACCAGCTGTCTGGCTGCTGGAAAGGAATAAACCTCATAAGCCCCTTTTGATGGCTTAAGTGTACTCAGAGTGACTGGGTCCTCTTACTGTCCAGGATCCACATAGCAATAGGCATTGGATTGCCACCAGCCACTGAAACAAAAACTTGGAATGTCAGCTGGCTGTAGCTGAGTTGTAGCAAGGCACAGATTGTGCCTTAGTTTGTATTTTATGTTCTTGCATGTGTGTGAATGGAGAGAGGGTGAGCAGGAAGAAAAAATCCAGCATGTTGAAACAGTTGCAGAAATTTAGCTGTGATGTTTATAGTCAATTGAATTGTAGTACTGACAGGATTAAGAGATAACAATTCCATATAAGACAGTTAACCTGAACAATAACAAGTTGCAGAAAAAAAATCCAGCAATGCTATGTCTTTAATAGGTCTGTACATTTAACTACTTCCCATCTCTTTACAAATCTTTCTACTTTAAACGCATGTTTCATAACTCTTCTGGATTATGGCAGATGATAGACTCATTTCATAGAAAAGCAGCCCCTCAGGAACAATGACCCTCTCTTTTCTATTATTTTGAATAAAATTGTCTGTTAGGCCCGTGAACTTTGGCAGATGCGTGTTGCCATCTTGAAAAGAACACATTTTTACATATTCTTGACCATAATGAACAGTTCCACTTAGTTATCCACATTCTGAAGTACACGGTCCTTGAGATTTCCCATGCGTATGTGCCAAATCAGCCTGTATATAGAGTTTATTCACTTCTTGCTGTTTTGATTTTATTCCTTAGCTTGTGGGTTTATGTTGAGGCTCCCAAAACAGCTGCATGCAATATGTTGTTTGCAGGCTACTGTTAAAAGTTCCCTTAATATTTCACATATAAGAAAGCAGCTTTTCTTTGTTTTGACTAATGATGCTGTAACTTCTACTAAATATAAGTTGTCTAAAGATAGGGCTTCCACTTTTTTATTCCAAACTAACTTGTAATGGTAGCTGAAGATACAAATTTCCCATCTGTATTCTCATTCCCTGTAGAGACTACCTGTAAGTGCATAAGTGCTTTAATCTCATGATTATGTTGCACTTCCGTATCAGCTTGAGATGTCTGTGAATAGAGAGGGAAAAGCCAGTATCAAATTCCACTGAAGAGGAGAGAAGCCTTGAAATTTGCTACAAAATTAATTCTCAGGATAGAATGACTGATATATGACTGATAATGACTGTGAATTCAGACATTATCTGTGAGTCTCTAGTAGGCAGGATCATTACTATCTTTTCTGGAGACACGACAAAAATACAAACATTATCTCCATCGACCACTAAATTTTTTTCTTCAAATTCATCACAAAAATCACTATTATGTTTCAGCTTTCCTTTCTTGTGGGTTTGCTTCTTTGCTAAAACACAGATGATGAGTGCTGAGCAATACGCTGTACAGCATGCTTTTAGGGCCAGACTGAATTGCTGTATTTGCTTGCTCTGGCCTGCTTGACCTTGGCCATGAGAGGATGCTGAGCAAATGTCAAGCCCAAACCTTGCAATTAAGTTATAACATCCATTTTGGAAAAATAATTCTGTTGGGATTTAGAGGCTACAGATGATTGCTGTTGACTATTTTTCATTATAGCTTTTCTGATCTTGATTTCAACAGTTCCACTTGCTGTAATGGCAGAGCGAGCTCTCAGACACAGTCACTCTTTAGGCAGAAGCATTACGTTTTCTTTCTCTTCCCTCTCTCTCCATTCCTGCCCAGGATCCAAGATGAATGTGGGTATGATCCATAATGAGCTTCTAGCAGAAAGCAAGTCAAGCACCCAAAATCAACTGGTTTTTGTTAGGTTAATTTAGGTAGTGGTGCAAGTCACGCCTGTACCTGTGAGGGAAGGGGAAGATATGTGTCAGCCCCTGTACGTCCCTATGATGTGTGTAATGCCAGGTCTGCTCCCAGGCACTACCCTAGCACAAATTTTAATACTGTTGATTACTGTTAACATACACCCCTAAATTAATTTCTTTTTAGTAAAATTCATTTTGTTCTCATGATGTGTTCTGCTTTTCCAGCAGCTGACCTAAAGACAGTATTTCCTCTTTTACTTCTTCTCTGTACAAATGGTAGGTCTACTCACTTTGGGTTTTTTTTTCTTTTCTTTTATTTTGTTTTTTGTTTTTATTTTGGGAATACCCAAAGTTATGCAAACACCATTGAATATAAAATCACATATGAGCTGAATATCTGTTGTTTCTACTGAGATCCTTCACATACATCACACACATCACAACCACACAGCAGTCTCTAAGTCAGCTGTTCAAACTTAGCTGTCATAGAATATTGAAAGAAGAAGCAAGTTTGGTATTATATCCCTGCAGTCTCCCCTCTGTTTAAAAAATCGGGCATTTGAACAGCCTGGTAATGGTATGCCACATAAACAGTAACTCTACTTTGGCGCAGTTCTTCAAAATGTATTGTGGAGTCTGGCAATCTGCATGTATTTAAAGAAAATATGAAAAGACTGCCATGTGACATCCCGTTGGGGTGTCACTTTCATCATTTTCCTATCAATTCAGTTTTCTTTTGTGAATCTGAAAGACATTGCTAATTTTTCAGATGTTCAGAGGTTGAGCTCCTCCTCCCTGACTCCACTGGGAGTACTGGGTCCTCACCACCTCTAAAACATACCAGAAACCCCAGTCTTTACTAGCTGTGGTTCAAGCGGAGAGGGGAATAATTTTTGGTGATTTTGTTTCTTGCCTGTTACAAACCTGTGGGTTTGTTTGGTGCTCAATGGTCTTCATGCCAAAATATAATGTTAGCCATACACTAATTTATAGCATTGACCTTCTTCTGTGATGTAGAGCAATTGTTTTTCTCAGCATCACATCTATCCTACAGCAGATGCTGGCGTTACTTGATATTGGTAAAAGAGAATCAGCTAGCTTAAGATGTACGACAGACTTCGGTCTTACTGTTTCCTTAGTGTGACTGCTTCCTAATTCCCGCTCTTTCCTCCCAGCTGTCAAGCGGGAAACCCATGTATTCCTGTGATTTGACTGAAGAAAGGAGAGGCAAGTGGTAGGGAGGAGTGGAGAAGGTGTGTATAGAAACCATAACATGCGAGTAGATGTTCTTGCATAAAATGGACAACCTTTTGAGTGATTATTCTTCTCACTCTTCATATGTTAAAAACAAAAAATAAAAAAATTCAGCATTTATGTCATGTAGCTGTGGGGTTATTTTTATATTCAAGCGAACAGGGAAAATATTTTCCCCTCAACTAAAATTGGGAGCTTATTTAAAAAGCCTTGTAGTCAAGTGGAACAGGAGGTGATAATGAGTGTTAGGCATGATGGGCAGTTTCAGCACAAAGTGGCAATGACAAAATCTGCAGTATTGCAGAGTATTATTGCCATATTACTGAAGGGAACAAGATAGAGTTCAAAATGAATGATAATGCCATGGCTGTGGGGAAGGGGCATGTGAAAGGTGGAATGAGGGAGGAAAGGTCTTACATTTCACATTAGGGAACAAGAAAAAGGAATAGTACTTTTCAGACATAAAACTGAGGAAGCTGGAATGAAATTCTAATTGGTCATGCTTGGCAGTTAAACAGGTGAGTTTCAGGCACACCGAGAGATAGATGCAGAATGCAGTAAGACAGGTGCTGACACGGTGAAATTTTTAGTTTTGTTGTGTTCGCAAGAGTTGACTGTAAGAGGCACAGTTGTAAAGCAGATAGCTCTTACCACCAAATACAAAAACAAATGAAGAACACCGTGATGAAACAACATGAGGTTAAATTTTTTTTCTGTGTACTAGATGATGACCAGTGTCCTTCCAGGATTAAAGATGAAGTGAAATACGCTACTGTGACAGAAACCAGCTTCTCAAACTATCTTATTTAGATCTAGTAACATCTAGTCAAGATGGCAGAGGATGATCTAGTGGCAAAACATACACCATCAGCTCATGAATAAAATGTCCCAGAGCGAGTTTCAGCAGTGAGCCCCGGTGCTGAGACACTGCTCCCAGCAAGCCCAGAAGAGATGCCTGTAAGTAGTCAGAGAAATGGCAGTTTTCAGAGATGACTGAAGTGAGCCACATTAGCCAGAGGGTACAGTGATATCCAGCTGCTGCTCAGAGGCGTGCAAGAGGACAGCAGAGTTGTCATCTCTACAACAGGGGGGCAATAAGCAAAACCAAGCTTTTCAATGATAGTACAGTGGACATGACTGCTGTTGGGCTAGTGTGCTGATACAAAGCGATGCTCAGCTGAAAACTACGTTCTGTCTTCTGATGTGTAAATTATCACAAAAAAGCAAATCTTTACACAATTTCTGCATGCCTTTAAATAGCAGTTATAACAAATGTCTGTTCTTTGGGAAGCTGTAATGAGCAGGAACCAGGCCCTTAATTTTTTTGCAGAAAATATGCACTCAGTTTTAGTTGCAGTACGCACAAATGCAGTTTATCTCCCACGCATTGTGCATATGTCTCAATTTCTTTCTGCACTGGCATATCTTACTGGCACAAAATGTCAGCCTGCCAGCAAGGTAAGTTTTTAAAACAATTTTTACAATATGCTGTGCCAACAGAAACAAGGGAACATATCCATGTTAGTGTATACACTTCAGTATTTAGATTTGCCTACACTGAGTATACTTGTGGTGAAATTCCAGATGAGTCAGGCTCCTCTTTTTGGTTGCTTCCTTGTTGTCCTTTCTTGTAATTAAGGGGGTTTTTTTGGACTAGTCCTGGCATCAAGGACTGAGGCCAAGAACAGAAATGCACTTTTGTGCCTGTTAAAGTCTTTGCCTGTTATAGAGGACATCAAACCTGACTCGTGAATACTGGGAATTGTAGCGCAAAGATAGATATTTTACAATTTTAAAAGACCAGAAAATATATTCATTTACTTTTAGATTATTAAGAATTAGTGTCCTGGAATAAGATTCGCAATAAATTAGAGTAAGGTTTTGTGCTCAGTACACGGGTTTATCTCAAATGGCGGTCTCACTGTAGAAGTACATTATTATATTAAGAGTGCTTTGCTCAGAGGAAAATACCATCAAGTTGCAGATGTAAAATTTGAACATGCATAGATAATTTGTATACAACCACTCCTGGCTCTTAAATCATGCATATGGAAGGACGGACCCATGCAGGCGTGGGAATTCCTCCCTCCTCAGGCACAAAAGCCCAGACAGCAGTGCCAAGCAGCAGAACATGCCGCCAACATGCGACTTACTGCCTCGGCACACCACCGCTGCCGCACGTGCAGGACCCCCCGACGCCTGCCCACGGCTACGAGGGGCTGGGGGTGACCCAGTCCTGAATGGTGGGCGTCTTCCAGATGTTTCCAGACCAGTTTCTGTTTGGAAAGTATCAACCCAAAACTAGTAAAGCCTTTGGCACATAATGGCACACAGTAACATAGCTGCTTGTTCATTCTTACAAAGGTACCATGGTTTCCTCCGACGTACTTACGTACACAGAGGTGCCTACGCCTGCAAACTCTAACAAAACAGCTAAAATTTTCTGTAATAGAAATACCAGTTCTCAAGACTTTATCAGCTGTGGAGATAAACTGGCTGGCTGCAATACTCTATTGCCATACATTATCATGGCCTAGCCCTATAGAACTTTTTTGTTTTGTTTTTGTAATATCCTTTTTCACAGTGCTTTTTATGTGTCAGAAATCCATATAGGCTCCTTATGCTTTGAGTCCTACTTGCATCCTCAAGTGCTCACTTGCTCAGGCTACATTTCTGGCTAGACCTGTTGTTTCCCGGCTAGACCTCTTTCCTCCCCTCTTATGTGAGAGGAACGGGCAATAGGGTACAGTTCATTCCCTCCAAAAGGAGAAAGCAGAGAGCCAGCAGCAGCTGCAGACACCTCCCAGCAAAGCTGAAGACAGAAAACAAAGTGGAGGAACTGCTGTCAGCAAAATGGTATGTTTTACTGCGTGTCCGTAGCAGAAAGCACATGACGAGGAATGCGCCTCCTCTGAGGGGGCCGGGGACTTGCCTAAGTCACCTCCTCATTGCAGTCCGCCTTTGCTCTGAACAAGTCACCTCGTAAGCGGCACTGGAAAGTAGATAGTGATTCTTGCCTAACTATACAGATACAGTTTTAGCTTAATCTGAGATTCTTTTTTATAGTTAAAAGATACATCCAGGAAAGAATCGGCGAGATCCCAACCAGCTGCTGGCCTCATGAAGGAAGCGGGAGACAGACCAACCTTCTGCATCGGGCTTTGTAATGCTACCCAGTGTGAAACTACCACTGTGTTTGGAAAGGACTGAATTAGGGATGGGAGGGAAAACCAAACAAAATGCTTTATTTTACTCAGAGGGGGCTGATTATGAAACAGAAGTAGAATGAAACTGAAGCAGGGCAAGGACACACCTAGGGGAATGCCTGTGCTTGTCATAGCCACATACACTGATATGTAAATGTTTGTTAGCCCAGAAGCCTTAGTTTTCACCTCTGACCAGAGATTTAATGTTGTAACATTTCTGCCACATTCCTCAAATGCCTGACTATACTTACAAACAACCAAGTTAAACAACAAATGGGCAGTTTCACTGGATTTTAGTGAGCTGACAGTCAAGTCTGGATAGAGGTATATTTCGATAAAACATCACTTCCAGTAATGATTTTAGTGACAGTAAGTTTGGAAATGGATTTATTTGTTGTTTTCTTTTATTTCCTATAATTAGAATCTACAACTACCTCCCCTCAGGAAATTAATATGGAAATTAATATGGGTAAAACAAACAGTGCTAAACATTGGGTTTGTTTTTTTTTCTGATCAGGTCTCAATAGGGTCTACTAAAAACTTAAGTAATTAAATGATACTTTGTACGGTTCACTATCAGAGCTTTTTACATGATCCAGAAGGATTTTAAACTGATGGTAACACTTATATTGTGTTACTGAAGCTACTGTATAATACATACAGGAGTCTCCTGTTCTCTTGTATTTCTGATGATTTATGGTGACAGTAACTATTTGAAGCCATCTTTAGGTCCCTTCTTAATCTGGAGCCTCACTCCATTTAGCAATGCTTGGATTAGCCATACAAAAGGCCATACAAGCCTAGGAACAGGGCCAGGGCTGCCACCTCTTCACCATTTTTTAGGCTGTTTGGTGTTGGTGTTTCATTTTCAGTTCATTTTCGCAGTTGCTACAATGCATGATAGATCACAAAGTTATTGTGAGGGAAGTCAATGTTCCAAGTTCATGCTCACGTTAATACTGCTGAGAGACTGAAGCAGCTGTAGCAAGCAAAGTAAACTACTGCTGTGCTCAGTACTATGACAAACAGGTACGAAAAGGAGATTGTTTGTTTTGAAAGAATAAAATTTTGGCAACATTTGCAAATGTGTGGAATGTCTTACTTGCCATGTAGTTTTAACAGTACTGGCTACGAACAGGCTTACAACATATTAATTTCTGTGTGTCTTGTGCAAGAGCCTTATCCAGCTTCGGGTTCTTTCCCTTACACAATGAAAATGGCAAAATGCAAGCTGGCTTCCTTTGCCGCACTTTGAAGAAAAACCTGTGAAATGGAGTATAACTCTTTTATGAACAGGATCCCTTAGTAACTACATCCGCGAGTTAACTACATTGGAAGTCACTGCAGTACCTCAGTGTGTTCTCGGACAATTTCCTAACTCTTGCTGCATTTCAAAGAAGTTGCTGAGTGTTCCATAATTCAGGTATGGACACTGTGTCCCTGTAAAGGAGGAGGTAAGAAAATGTAGTGAGGTAAACAGGGAATAGTGAGTTAAGAGAAAAGTCCCTGTTGAGGCAGGCTCTTTCTTTAGATTCTGAGCGCTAAAACTTCAGAAAAAAATAATTACCACATTTAATTTTTCTTCTTAATATCCATTAACTAATGACTTTCAGCTGTTTCTCAACTACTGCAAAAGCAGAAATAGGATCATTCTTTTTCCTAAGTTTGTAAATTAGTATTGAACCACTGTGCAATGGAAAGACTACACATACTTGAAAAAAAATATTTATTTTTACAACAACATTTGATGTAAAACAATAGCATACAAAGCAAATACATTCACAAATTTTTGTGTTTTAAATTCTTACTCTCTGAAAGGAACAATTAAGATGTCTTCTGATCAGTGGAGCAGTACGTTCCTAGGAAAGATGAGCTACGCTTGATATATCACTGTGCAAAAGGAGTAGCACCAGGGTATGGAAGACAGAAAATGGAAGGTCTGACATTTTTGGTAAAAGTTAACCTAAACAAGCCAGAAAATGCTGATCTTTGTTTTTCCTTCAGTCCCATCCCATGACCAGGATGACGGCTGGGCGCTCTTCACAGGTTATTTCAGCTTCCAGTTAACCTCCCCAGCTCCCACTGATTTTATATTGGCTTTTTATTTTGGCATAGAAGTTACAAACAAGATTTTAAGTACAGAATACAGTTTCATTGAATTTCAGAGATTATTAATGTTGGCCAAATTAGTGGCGTGCATAAAATCATTCAAATCAAGAGTCCTTGGCATCTGCAAACTGAAATTGGTTGTACCACCAAAGAGCAAGGATAAACCCCAATTTTCTTCTATTAAAGAACTATCTAAAGCCACAATAACATGTGTGTGTGTGTGTGTGTGTGTGTGTGTGTGTGTAGTTTGTTTTGTGCGTGTGCATTCCTGGTTACAGCGAGCCTCTGGAAGACATAAATACTGAGAGGTAAATGTTTCTGTCAGCTGATTGTTTTAGCAGTCACATAATCCTTCCTTTGATGTCTTGGGTCAATGAAATCCTAGTACCATCGGGGTATATATTAAAAGAGTTTCTCTGTGATCTTTCCTGCAACGGAAACAGCAGTAAAAGTTATTATTCTGTCACAATAAAGGACTATCCGTGCATTCTTGATTGCCCCAGCTTTCCAAATAGAGTTATTTTTTCAGGTTACCAGTAGAGCATAACTGTGCTTACAGAGTTTACAATGACCTCTTTAGATTTCTAGAGCTACCACAATACGGTCTGGAGAAAACAGGGAAGATCCAACAGCACAAGTACGTTCTCTTGGTTATCAGCAGGTTACGTTGAAAATAACTCTGTAGGTCAGTTACCAGAGCAATACTGTGTGATGTGCTACGTATCCACATACCTTCTCATCTTAGGCCAACGGTTCTCTAAACAGTACTGAGGTAGTTTTTCCACCTTAGGCCATTTAGTGTTTAACATCAGGACATTGTAATGTGTATTAATTCGTTTTTTGAGAGAAAACAGTAACAACTTTGTCAAAGGCTCTTAGAAAAGGTACATCTTTTTTTGCTCTAGGGCTCGACTCCTGTTCCTGCTGAACTGAGCCAGTGTGTAAAATCAGAACTGATATCAGCTCAGTAGGCACCGGAGGACGGGTCCATCAACAGCCTGGAACAACAGCAGCAGCCGTAAGTGGCAGCTCCATTTCCTGCAAACGACACACGGTGCTAAGCTACAACTGCAGAGACAGCATCCGTTAAAGAGAAGACTACAAAACAAAGCTTTATAGACAATTCCAAAGTCACAAACATTTATTTCCTCTGACCTTTAGAAAAGCATGGTAACCAAATTACCGCAGGCAACCAGACCGAGAACTTAAGGAGCGCTGTTTATTCTCAACTAAAACCCCCAGGAGTCTTCAGTTCTCCCCAAGTCACCTCTGCCTCTATTCTCGATATCCTGCATCTTACACACATGCATTCATTGTTAAGTCTGCCCATTCAGCAGCAAGGTATCTCAGCCAGCAAACACTCTCCGCCCCGCGCAGGCTGGCATTAAGCAAAGTCTCCTCTCCCCTTCTCCTCAGGTGCAGAACTTAGCCACTGTGAACAAAGAGGAAAACAATCACTGTTCACCAATCAGCTAAGCTCTGCACCTCGCCAGAGAGGTCTCCGTCTCGGTATAGCTAATTATCGGATGAGGTTCTTCCGCGACGCGTCTGCTGCTTTCCTCTTTTTTTTTGGTTTTGCTTAATGGATGGAGAGGATTCCACGCTGTGCACGGATCGCATAGTTATGGTGAGTTTCATATTAGCAGCTGTGGTCATGGCTGTGTGGTAATCCCTGGCAATGTGATTTTAATCTTAAATCACAAATCATCATGCCAGGAACCCAAACAGCCACACCATTAAAAGAAAGCTGTGCAGTCACACAGAGTGTTGTTCTCATAACAGTATCTTTAGATTTTGTGTTACAGCTCACCATGCACTTCAAGTCTGCCTGAGAGATCAAACAGGCAATTCTAGACTAATGCTAACACATACAACACATGTGATTTTCCTGTGCTAGGTACTTACCACCAAAAGCTTGTAGAAATTTTGACTTTTATTTTATTATTGAATGCACTATAGGAAGACAGTTCCAAGTACAGTAGTACCAGAACAAACTGCACCTCCATGTTTGTGACCTTCAGACACTCGAAGGCATCTCTCTACCAGATTAAAAATTGTTGAATGGAACTCAAATTCCTGTGGGTCCTTGATAGCTGGCAGCACATAAGCAAGTCTCTTAGCCCTACCTGTTTTATAGAGCAAACCTCCTACCCCACAACTGGCGTCCTGGCACTCTACAGTCTAATCCATTTTTCCCAAAAAGTTTTCTTGGCAGGCACAGTTCTTCTCTGTACAGAAGAACAACATGGCTGTTCATAAACAAACCTACTTTCAATGTATCTATCTATCTGCTGTATTTCATAGAAATAAACACCGGAAATTCAAGTGGAACTCGCTATCAAGCACTGCTACATGTACAGGCTTGAACAGGAGAAAATAAGATTTGCTCAATACCAATTAGAAAATGATGATTTTGCTAAATTAGACACCTGAATTTTGATATCACAAATCAACTGTAAAGTTATATGAACAACCAAGGCATTTGGTCTGGCAGCTGTGTTATATCATTAAGCAAAAATCTGAGGTATGCTGTACTGGTAGAGACCATCATACCAATCCTAATTGGCTATGTGTTAAACATTCAAGTACAAACACTGTAAGGTTACCTCCGGCTACTCAAAAAGTAGAGAAACAGAGAATATCTTTGCAAATTACCAGTTTATAGCCTGCAGCAATCTTTAGTTTGTGATTATTTCTTGCAATTCTGCTTTTTCTTTGGTGATTCCTCCCCATTAAGTTCAGAAACAAACTAAATTATGTATGGTACTAAGCAGCTTCTTCACATTCAGACTACTCATCTTACCTCGTAATCAGTCTTCAAAGGCCTCACTACACTTAACACAAAAAGATATGAATTATCAGCTTGTTCTCACATGATTCAGATTTGCTTCCAAGTGCACAGCTTCGTACTTCCACTGTGGGCTCAGATTCTTTTCAAAGACTATGCTGACTATCAAGTCAACATGCGGTTAAACAGAAATGCTCCTTGCCCAATTGCGAGTTCTGTAAGCAGAGTTAAGAATACAGAATGGGAAACAACTGCAGGTGGAGCCTGGCCTTCTCTGGCCATTCAGACTTACAGTTGCCTCTCGTACAGTCCATTACAAAGTTTACAACAAAGCCAAACTCCATGCTCTCCAGCTAGTGCCTACACATATCTAACTCACTGCTGCAGCATCTGGGCTTAAAAAAAAAGAAAAAAAAAGGCAAGATATTTAACAAGAATTACTTCTGGAGCTAAGCAGCCACACGCTCTATGGTATGCCAAAGTTTACTACATTTAGTGAGCTGTGCAAAATCAGGGTGTTTAATTTAAAAAGAAAAATCACCTCTTTAGAATAACATCTCTGCCACCACTTTGGCTGAGGATGCATCCATATGTTCTTGTGCTGCCGCAAAGCATTTATGTGCAAGTTCTTGTTGCTTCACATCTTCATTCACCATTAATTCACCATAGAGATACACACCCATTGCCTGGAAGAGGAACAGAACACAGATCCATCCTATCACCAGAGAAGACTAGTTAGTTGGTTTTCATTCCGTTGTCCTCCTAGGACTCATTTAATTAAAAATAAAACAAAACGGACAACCCAGAACACAGAAAATACCATATACTCTATAACACCTACCCTTCCCCCCAGAAATGTAGTTTTCTCTGGATCTCTTTAGCCTGAGGATGGTTGTCTATATGTTGTATTGAGTATGTAAGAACAGGATATAAATACAAGAGGTGTATGTTATGTCGTGACAAGAAAATACTTTCTCACTCCATTCTTCTTGTCACTTTTCAAGTTGAAATCTGTTTTCTTTTAGCCACTACCTGAAATATTTCCAAATGCCCCTTAAGAAAACCGCTTGTCCTTCCGTGAACGGGATACACATTTTCTCTCCGATTGGGATGTCTACACACACACCGAGACACCTAAAGAGGACATCAATGGAAACAGTACACGCTAAAATTTCCATTTGGCAATTCTGTAACTGGACATCAACCAAATGCGATCAGATCTGTGCTTCAGACTCTTCAGATCTGAGATACAGCTGAAGATGTGCAAGTGCTGGTTTGGTAAGAAGGTAGGCTTTTCCTAACTACTCCTTCTGGACATAGAAGCTATCAAGAAAGATAACAGGGTACCTGGGGGTGAGATCTGTGCCCCTTCGACGGCAGACAGAAAAACACTGGCTAACGGTGCTAATAGGAAACACATTGGGGACTGCCAGTTTTTTCTGATGATACAATCTTTTCATGTAATTACAGGAATTCAGTAAGTGTTAAGCTGCACTTATCAAAATAGGATTGCACACGTGTCAAAATATTAGCAGCTTAGCACACTGACTTTTACAGTTGTGCTTAATGTTTGGACAGTTGCAGGAGAGGAAAAATGTGAACAGCATTGAAAAAACACAACTTTTAATACTGTTCCTCACAACTTCTAGCATTGGTTGGTAAGCCTTAAAAAAATTACCTTCAACAAGAAGGTAAATTTAAAGTTTAACAAAGACTGAAATTAAAGGAAAGAGTGCCAGAAACCTGCCAGACTCCTCAACAGCCCCCTAAGCGTGCTCTCCTCCATCCACAGACCCAAGAACTCGGATTTCCAGGGTCTGCAGATGCGCCAGGGTCTGGCAGCCCCATCAGGCATGCACACGGCCTTGCAGCTGGGCTACAGCCACTTTCACAGAGAATTTGAAAACGTTGGAATTCTGCTACAAATACGAATTACCTTCTCTACCCAGTGCTAATAATTTCCCCCCAAGCCTCAATATTAACATGCAGTAAACACACTGGGTTTTTGTAGTCCTGAAAAGGATTTAAATAGTCACATTTGCATTTTTCCCAGACTTTAAAAAAAGCCAAGTCTTTCATGATCAGTAAGGACATGCAACTGCTCTGATTTCAGCTGTAATCACCCCTGAAGCTGGTTGTACCATAAACCATATGCACTGCTGGAGTATGTGGAGAAATGAAAGATATTGAAGATTCCATAAAAAAAAGTTGCAAAAATTATTTCCCTGCACTGCAGAAAACGTTAGTCGTTATTTGGCATAGTGTCTGTTCCAAATGTAATGCAATTCAGTATGTTTGGTTTTATGAACTCAAGGTTTTCCCGCCCCCCCTAGGCTTCTGCTGGTGGTTATCTCCATCCTTTCATAGGATTAAAATACACACAATATGTGAACTCCTTATTTTCATAAATAACGATCTTTTAAGCTTTTTTTTTTTTTTTTAAATAAAGAGCTTGCCAGGAAGTCTGGGGCCTGTTTATCAGCTGGGATATAAATAGGAGGTATACTTCAGAGCTGGAAGAAAGAGCAGAAGAGACTGCAATAACTTCATTGTGCCATTGTGACAAAATGTTTTTGCCTGAAAGCACAAAAACCTCACTGGCTGTAAATGGCTTTGTTCACTGTCAACATAAAAGGTAAAGACATTAGTAACTTGCCTAGATTTTGACATATCTTGCAACACTTTCTATTTTTTACATACATCTTAAATATATAACAGTCAACCTAGGCAGTGAATATCTTGATTTTATAGAGTTCATAGTGAATAAAAATACATAAAAAACTGAAACAGAAAGAAAAAGGGCTATAATTGCCTATATAAAAAGCCATAGTAAAGACATTATGTACGGCCAGCCTTTTAAGACCTTCAAAATCTTCTGGTATCATTTCCCTAACCATGGAGAGGCCTGCTTTCTCTGGAGGTGTATCGTTGTGCTTATGCTTCTCCTTCCAGACATCGTCTTGAAAACCGAAGTCACCACACGACTGCTTTGCACCTAGCTCATATGCATTAACATTCACTGCTAGACTTGTCTTTGTCATCCTGCAAAAGGAACCAATGCTGGGAAGTATCTTCCTAGCGTCATTGCTACCTCTGGCTTGCATAAACTGGAAGGAGAGGAGGGAATACATCCTATTTCACCACTTAGCATGCTTAGGTGGGGTTGAATACCCCTAGGTGGCTTCCTTAAACGACAGTGTTTAAAGGGCGAAAGAGGCAAAAACTGAATACACATATAAGCTTTTGACAAACTGCAGAAACAAAATGTATTAAAATCATTCTTTAGTTTCACACTAAGGTGTCAAAAAGTTGATTATTTTGAAGACACTAATTAAATGTAACTGACCTGATCTTCTCTGAGAAATGTCTCGACATCTCCATACCTAGGCACGTACTTGTGTTTAACAACAAGTTCACACCACCGATGACGAACCTTTGGGAAGAGAAAAAATATTAGGGGAAACAAAAAAAAAGAAAAAAAAACCCAAACTGTATTCCATCTGTGTGCGTGTTGATAAACAATACATCTCTAACCAGTCTGGGTTTGTCAATGTTGTTGGGTTTGGGTTTTTAGGTGGGTTGGGTGTTTTTTTTCCCAGAGCCAGGCAAATGCCTCTCGACACCAGTCGATAAGCTGGGCAGAGGTGCAGTGCTCTGTGCGCGTGAGTCCGGGCTTGGGAAACCCAGAACACCGAAAGACAAACTCCTGGTTCCATGTTAGTAAACTAACCCAGATACAGGCACAGACGTGCAGCATCTTCACCTCTGCTGTTTCCAGTCTTGACTTTTTTTCCCCTTAAGTTAGGCTAGAGGTAATTTCTTTTATACTGTTAGAAGTTGGGAGGGGAAGGAGATCAGCATTGCCAACATCTGGAAGGGCCACAAGACATAATTGATAATTTCTCCTGTGTAAGTGTATACTCCAAGTGATAGAAAGGCTTAAACATAATTCTGTAGCAATGCCAAATCCATGCCAAAAGGATATGAGTTAGATATAAAATCATGAAACAGAGAGCTTTCAGTTAAATGAAACACAGTTTTGCCACCATATCTTTGCCAGTAATAGATTTTAAGTACATTGAAAAGCATTTAAAATCCATCTACACTTAAAAACCCAGGCTGTTCTACCAAATGTGCATTGACAAAACCAGTTATTAACACACTGTAATGAAAAGTAAGGAAATTTTCAAGCAAATCACAATTGAAAAGTATTCTAATTTACATGGTGTGAACATGAATTACACGTGGGGTTTTTTGTTGTTGTCTTTAAATTTCTGACTTTGTTCTTAGCCACGCTTGTGGTATAAGCATCATCTTACTCTCCAGCAAGGCTTCCTCCGTTGTAGGCAGTGATCAACCTAACATTTTATATTCCACTAGTGGCTCAGCACTGATCCTAAAGGGAAACAGTCAAGTGTAATAAACCCGTCCCACCCTCCCAATCCTTCTGCTTCAGCCTTTGTTCTTACCATCTTTCAAAAGACAGGGCACCTAATAACAATCACCTTTCACAGCAAGAGTAAAATGTCAGCAGTTCTAACATTTTTCAAAACTGAGTCCAAACTGTGCTCATATCGAGTAAGTGAACACAAACCTTTTTCAGAATGATGGATTTACTGGTAACATTGAGAATGGAAGCCAGAAAGAGAGGGAAAAAAAAATACACTGAAGTATAGTGTTGCTTTTCGAAATAAGGTATCTGGAAATACTTTCCTTGTCATCCTAGTCCTTGCCTACTTTACATCTCGGGAAAAAATTTCACGTACTTCTGTAATTAGACGTTAATGCCATTAACATAATTAACACATGATAAATGCTCACAGGTCCTGGAAGAGTCCTTTTTGGGTACTTGATATCTCTTTCCATCTGACCTCTTATATGAAAGAATTTGAGCATGGCTTATAAATGAAATAAAATGCTGAGGGGTTTTGTGGCTGAGTGGAGTTTGCACTTGCAGCGTGTAAGACACTGAACAGTTACAGTGCAATGCATGGTAGGGAAAGAAAACTGTCTCTTAAAGCTTTTTGCTGGCAAAATAACAGCTGGTAAGATTCCTGCAAGTGGAACCAGAGCTAAATCTACAGAAGTAAATAGCTCTCCAAGATTCAACTCACTGTGCTGTAGATGCCCATATCCATAATGCAGAACTTCAAAACCCTACCCAGCTGCTGCTTCTCCCTGGAGACACTGAACATTTCACCAGTAAATCTTCCCAGGAAATCCAGCTTTGTTGCAGAGTGTTTCTCATAGGACCAAGCCACTCCATGCCTGAACCAAACCTTCAGGCTCAAAAATTAAGCACACACCTTTCTCATCTGTACGGTGAGTTAACCGCAGAGTATAAGCACGCTTAAAAGGTCGTATATCTTCATCTGATACGCTTTATCTGCATCTTGTGTCATATATTTAAAAAAATAAAAGAAATTCCTTATGTATTCTCATGGCATGTATGAGAAACATAAGGAGGAGAAAGGGACCGTGGTCCTCTCCTGTGATCACTGCTCCTCTACCTGTCATGGTCCAGCAGTTATAGCACTTAGCCATGAGGGATGCAATCAAGTTCAGCTTCTGTGCCTGCTCAAGATCTCAAACTGTGCCTTCAAGTGAGAATATTTCAACAGCCAATTATGAAGTATTCCATGGGATGGGGCTCTCTACATACCTTCTGGTGAAGCTGTTTTTTCCCCTGCAGTTATTCAAATGTTTATTGATCTTAAAAGAGGAAGTCGTAAGACTTTTAGAGCCTAAATTTCTGAGTACTTTCAATAAGAAGCAGGGACCTGGCTTGCACAGCCTACAAGCCAGCTCGTCCCCAACACACCTTTCCTGCTGTAACCATCACAGCTGCACGGAGAGCAGAACAGAAGTTCTCCCTGTGGAGGTGTTCAGGTGGTCCTACTTTCTCACATACTTGCTCCTCACAATGTTGTGTATGTGTCTTATATTCGTATCATGGCCTCATCATCTGAATCCTGACGACTTTGGAAAACATGGAACAATTAAGCTGTGCCCATTTCCTTATTTGTTCCTTTCTCCATAGGGTTCCTGTTCTTGGCAGTCAGTCTCCTTTCAAATAGTTTAATAATATATATATATATTTATGTGTTGAGTGAGATCTGGGACAGCACACACTTTCCCCCCTCTCTTTTGCTTTTTTTCCCCTTTCTTTCCCAGGGCAACTACAAATCCTGGCACATTTCCCGGTCTGAAAGCCTGGCGCTTGCCAGTCGGGGCAGGAGCAGCACGTCTGTTATCGTCAGGTTACATGCTTGCCGCCTGTTTTCCAAAAAAGCCCCAAATGCTCTCACGGCAGAGCAAACTGCTGGAGAACCAGGCGCTGCTGAAGCCCCTGTGAAAACAGGAGGGTGGCTGGCCCCACTGTCTGCCCTGTGTCTTGTTCGGGAGCCCGGTAAGTGGAGCACGGACGCCAAGGCTGGCTCTGCGCGCAGGAGGGGCAGGGGGTGACCAGCACAAGGCTGGCGCCGAAATCTGCACTACCACTTGGACTGAGCAGATATATTGGCTACCTGCCTGCTTCCCATGCAAGTGCGGCGTGTAGATGGCCACGTCACACGAACTGCAGCTAACGCAAATTAAGCCATTTCTCAGATACACGCACTATAAAGAAGTAATTTTTCTAGTATAATCCATGCCCTAGGCTGATACCACAAACATGAGAATTGTATTCACATAAGAGAGGGATGGAAAAAAAATAAATTTCAGTTCCCAGCGTCTCGTCCAATGCTTAGAGCAGGAAAAGTAAAACGGGCCCCACAGCTTCACAGCCTAATGAATGAGTCATGCGCACAGGCACTTTTAACAAACCAGTCTTGAAAGGAAATTTTGAAAACTTAAGTAGCTTGTGGTAGGACTAAGCTAACCATACCGCATCCTGTGTATGCTCTTCTTGGCTTTTCTGTTCCTCCAGGAGCAAATACTCAGTGGCAAAAAATAAGAATTCATTAGTGCTCTCCGAGTTTTCCCTCTGCACATTTCTCTGTGCTCTTCCGCACGGTCCAGAGATGCACACCATATGTCGTTTTGGCTGGTTACACCATAAACAATATAAACTAAACCTGAAAAGTAATTTACAGCAATCCTTCCTGTTACTGCTGGCAGAAAGCACATACGACTTTGTCCAGACCTGAAGCAGCACCTGTAACCGCCCACCCACCCACACATGCGCTTACTGGCTTGGCAGCTGCAGGGACCCACGTGCCAAAGTTGGAAACACAATTTATTTTCTCAGCCTCTGATTCTGGGCTGAGAGCTGTCCTTCCAAGCACGTGACTGACGGCTGGTACTCCTGAGGATGGGGAGAGGTGGCTGGGGGAGCGATGGAGGTCTGCTGGGACCTCAGGTTTCTCGTGGATGGATCCTCATTGCCTGGAAATTGTCCTCTCCTCCTGCCCTGCAGCTGGTGCAGCCGTCTCCACTACCAGCTTTTCAAGCTAAACAAAGACTCTTACTGTGAGTTTTGCAAGACACTACGCATATTAGTAGTGTATTTCTGAGGCACAGTTCTGTGGCAGGAAGACACTGAGACAGTCACTATCTCGGGTACAAAATTTGGAACCAAGCTCTTCCATTTTCATAAATATCAACCACATCAAGACCTAACTATTGGCTAGCATCTAGACGAAATGTCGTGAAAGGATGCTCCTGTCAGATAGCAGAGAGTCCCAAATTTAGGAGCAGCAGCTTCTACACACAATTCTAGCGGACTCATATTACCTTTTAATTTCATTTTAAGAAAAATACTTAGTATTGCATAATATTAGTTGCAACTCAAACATTACCTGTATTTTGACAGTGCAATGAAAGATGATGAGAAACCAAAATTATGCTGTCTATAGTCTGTTTTCAGAGAACATAAGCTGTTGCATGAGATTATTTGACTGCAATAAATACTTGTATAAAATATACTAATAATCCACCTCTAAGACAGTCCCTTTGTTTTCGCAACCTGGGCCGAGACCTTTTGGGAAACGGTGCTTGAAGCTGACTGACTAAACCCATCAAATACGGGGCTGGACTTTCAAAATAAAAGCTCCCACTGACATACCTGAGAAACAATATCTTTAAAGTATTCTGAGTAAGTCTTAATTTAAAGCGAAAACCAATTTTTTTTCTGACCCAGGTGATAAATCACTTCGCCTAATCCGTATTATTCTTCTCTGCCCCAGACAAATGATCAGACAAGCTTAAAACAAACACCTTCACAGAAAGCTTTATATATTATATTGTAATCATCTAGCTTGCTGATGTTCTCAGACATATGTATGCAAGCAAAAAATAAATATTTTACTTCTGAGGTCTACAAATAAGATTTAGAAAGCAAGTAATTTAAACCATGCCTTTATTAAAGGGAGAAAAAAGCTGGGGTTTACTAAGCCTTTGGTCTGCAGAATGGAAGACTAGCTTCAGGGAAAATGAGTACATTTTGCTAATAGCTGGATCCAATTTAAAAGGCGCCATGAGACAACAAATCTAAATCACTGAACAAAAGCAACATACTTAGAGATCTTAGAAAATGGGGTAATTTGAAATACAGTAAGAGCTATTGTCCAACAAAATGGAACCTTTCTAAAAGGTAGGAGATCTTTATAAAACACAGGTTCAGACGCTATTGGAAAAAAAATTAGAACAACTTGAATCTTAAATGGTAATTAAAGAGTCTCAGAGGCCAGACTCCTGTCTAATTTGTAGAGGAAAATACAAAAAAACTTTTTCAAATAACCAAGCCGTGCTACTACAGATTAGTTTTAATTAACAAGAAGGAAGCTGGTATCTCCAGTGCACCAGAATGCCATTCTGTTCCATCTGAAAGCATTTATCTCTAGTCTCTTCCTATCTACACATAAATTGGATTCAAATATTAGATCATTTTCCAGTATCATTAAGGAACAATGCCACATGCTACATGGCAATATTTGGACTAAAAAACAGGTTTTACAATTGCTTAACATGGAAGGATTATAGTTTAAGAATTGCCAATTTTAAAGTGCATTTAATGATCTAATTTTTTCCATCTATCTTACCTGAAATAATTACTCTGTAATACCCCAGACAGGTTGCATCAGTGATTTTTCATTCTATATAGTCTGAATTTCAAGTGGGCATTCCTACTTTTCATGCTTATATTCACAAGTCCATGGGCCCCGATGGGATGCACCCGAGAGTGCTAAGGGAGCTGGCAGAAGTCATTGCTGGACCGCTCTCCATCATCTTTGAAAGGTCCTGGAGAACAGGCGAGGTGCCTGAGGACTGGAGGAAAGCCAACGTCACTCCAGTCTTCAAAAAGGGCAAGAAGGAAGAGCTGGGGAACTACAGGCTGGTCAGCCTCACCTCCATCCCTGGAAAGATGATGGAACAGCTTGTTCTGGGCATCATCTCAAGGCATGTGGAGGGAAAGAAAGCTATCAGAAGTACTCAACGTGGATTCACCAAGGGGAAATCATGTCTGACTAATCTGATAGCCTTCTGTGATGGCATGACCGGATGGATAGATGAGGGTAGGGCAGTAGATGTGGTCTACCTTGACTTAAGCAAGGCGTTCGATACGGTCTCCCACAGCATCCTCACAGGGAAGCTTAGGAAGAGTGGGCTTGATGAATGGACAGTGGGGTGGATAGAACACTGGTTGAAAGAGAGAGCTCAGAGGGTAGTGATTAGGGGCACAGAGTCTAGCTGGAGGTCAGTGACAAGTGGTGTTCCCCAGGGGTCAGTACTGGGTCCAGTCCTCTTCAATATTCATCAACGACCTGGATGAGGGGATA
Organism: Chroicocephalus ridibundus; assembly: GCF_963924245.1. Lineage (NCBI taxonomy): Eukaryota > Metazoa > Chordata > Aves > Charadriiformes > Laridae > Chroicocephalus > Chroicocephalus ridibundus. Next base: position 41,636,725 of record NC_086316.1, read on the forward strand.
GAGTGCACCCTCAGCAAGTTAGCTGATGACACAAAGCTGAGGGGGGTGGCTGACACACCGGAAGGCTGTGCCACCATACAGAGAGACCTGGACAGGCTGGAGAGTTGGGCAATAAGGGCAAGTGTAGGGTGCTGCACCTGGGGAGGAATAACCCCATGCACCAGTACGGGTTGGGGGCTGACCTGCTGGAGAGCAGCTCGGTGGAAAGAGACCTGGGAGTCCTGGTGGACAACAGGATGACCATGAGCCAGCAATGTGCCCTTGTGGCCAAAAAGGCCAATGGCATCCTGGGGTGCATCAAGAAGAGTGTGGCCAGCAGGTCGCGGGAGGTCATCCTCCCCCTCTACTCTGCCTTGGTGAGGCCGCACCTGGAGTCCTGTGTCCAGTTCTGGGCTCCCCGGTTCAAGAGGGACAGGGAACTGCTGGAGAGGGTGCAGCAGAGAGCTACCAAGATGATTAGGGGACTGGAACACCTCTCTTATGAGGAAAGGCTGAGGGATTTGGGTCTCTTCAGTCTGGAAAAAAGACAACTGAGGGGGGACCTTATCAACACTTATAAATACTTAAAGGGTGGGTGTCAGGAGGATGGGGCCAAGATCTTTTCAGTGGTGCCCGGCAACAGGACAAGACGTAATGGGCACAAACTTGAGCATAGGAAGTTCCACCTAAACATGAGGGGGAACTTCTTTACTTGGAGGGTGGCAGAGCACTGGCACAGGCTGCCCAGGGAGGTGGCGGAGTCTCTGTCTCTGGAGACATTCCAAACCCGCCTGGACGCGTTCCTGTGCAACCTGCTCTAGGTGACCCTGCTCTGGCAGGGGGGTTGGACTAGATGATCTCCAGAGGTCCCTTCCAACCCTATGATTCTATGATTCTATGCCACAGGATACACATGCTTTAGCATGCAAATTTCATTCCATGAACATTTACTCAAGCAAGATGATCAGGGATGCTGAAGCAGCTCAGAAGCAGCAATGAAACAGCCATGTGTGTTACAACTGTGCTGTCAGAGTACCAGTTTGGCAATCTGAAAAAATGTACTCACTAGCCAAAACCTACTGGATGCGAGCAGAATGGATTCATCATTCTGACAAGGATTCTGTAATGGAGATTACTGTGTATGCCAAGGATTTCTCAGGAGACTGAGCAAAGAAGCTGTCTAACGGCTTAAACGAGCTTGTATTCTGGACCAAAAACTCCTGGACTTTTCATAGCCTAAGTTTCTCTCTCACATCTCGTAGCACTTGCTTGGACAACACTGCACGGCCAAAGACACCATAGGCCAGATACAGCGTCACAGCAGCAGGCATCTTTGATGGCAAACTTTTTTCCTGAGACCCTCATAGTGTCAAGGTTCAATTAACACTGTTTATTACGGTGCAATGCTCTTTCTCAGTATTAGACAATTACTTTTACAGAGCTATGGTCAAAATTATGATAACACTTGAAATTTTAAAAAAATTGCTTTTGGTAGCCTTACTCGTGCTGCATTTTATTTTGAGTACTGGGAAGAATTGCTGTTCATTGGGGATAGGGTTAGCTGGACCTGGGGCCAATTGAGTTCACTGAGCCCCACGACGTTCTGTGTTGGACATCACTGATTGTACAGGCGATTCCTGCCATCTCAGACAACCTGCTCTCCCTCTGTGTGTCCCACAGCGTGAGTGTCCCAGCACACTCACAATCCAGCAAAATGTAGCATGGTCATTCAGGAAACCCTAAGGTAGAAATGGCCTGGATAATCAAAATTACTTTATCAGGAGCTAATTGTCATTGTGAGGAGAACTATGTAGAGGTCTAAATACTTTAAAACCTGGAGTATGAACTGGTCATTAAAAAGCAACTCAAAATATAATATTAGCAGGATACCAAACTTCAGATTTTGGTAATATTGGTATAGCATTATCCTACTTCCTTAATTCATTTTACTCCTTCTGATTTGCATTTCTGCATAGATCAAGCAATGGCACATGATGAGGGGCGCTGGCAACAGCGAAGGAGGGTTTGCAAGCCCCGTCTCCTTTGTCCACGCCATGGCACTGACAAGAGTGCTGTGGGCAGAGCTCATGCAGCAGCTGCCTCCAGAACAGAAAAGAGAGGTGTTGCCCAATCAAGCTTTTAAAAAACAAATTCTGCTGTTTGGTCAACAGCAGACTGTGGGACAACTGGCAGCATCCGAACCTGTAACTGCACAAGTTTGCCAGCAGGTCAGGCAGCATGCTCCACAGCTGTGGAAGCCTCAATTACCAACAGGTGCAGGCCTGAACCTTTGCACCCTTACAAATGTGATTTATGGGCATGTATTTCCTTCCCATCCTCTCCGCTCCCCAATTCTACGTAATGCAATTGAAACTTACTGTTAAAAAGCTTCTGTAGAACCACAGCCTTGCTTAAGAGCAACCTAATCAGATCCCTCTTCTCCAGCTCCCATAGGCTGTAAACACGTGACTCCGCTGCCACCTCCAAATAAACCATATGCTTCTCCACAGCCAGCATGGAGGCTCTTTTCTGCATAAGCATACAGAAGCCCAGAAATCGCCAAACATGCTGCTTATGAAAGTCCTAGCAGAGCAGGGGGCATCCCTGCTGCTCTCTGTGATCAGAAAGGCATAGCGACTGAAGGGCAGCTTTTCAGGAAAAGATTCATTCCTGGCAATGAAGCACACGGTGAGAACTTGTTTGGAAAAGACAAATGCCCCTTTTTCCCCACCTCAGTTTCACAGAGAGCTCCCAATTAGCGACCAGACACTCTTCTCCCCATGTGGGCCCCATCTGTGGTCAATGACATCCGTGTAGTAGAACATTTTCCAAAAGAAGTCAGAAAAAGCAAGCGGCTAAGAAGCCATGTCTAATCCTTCTTCAAAGGTGGCACAGGCGGTGCCTCTCTTCTGGTGTCAAAGCTGTCACTGTGAATAAGTGACTCGGTTAGGATGCCTAATTCTGTAATCCCAATGCTGCTCAGCCCACCCCTCCTCACCCCGTCTAACAGGAGACGGACACGCAACAGGATCTGGCCTCCAGTTTTCGTTCTTCTTTTACGGGAGACCAAGAAAGTGATGATAGGCCAGTGACCCACAGCATGGTTAGATGAGAAGAGGGCCACCAGCACCACGACAGTGGCCTCTGCTGGGAGATCATGTGCCCGCTGTGCCCAAAGGCTTTGCTCACCCCGTTCCCATTTGCGCTGCCGACATCTCCGTGCCGGGGGGAGCGCCTCCTATATCATAGTGCAAGTGAGGTAGGGAAATGTTTAACACAGCATGTGAACGCACTTAATTTGAAAAACAAAGGTTTTTAAAAATAAGCCTTAATTAAAAACATAAATACAGTACTTATACTGGAACCAACTGCTTCCTGTTTCCCCTGCCTTTTCATTATTGCCTGTTAAGCACGCCGGAGCGCTAGTGCTGTTCACAGCTTGCAGCAAGATGAAGATGGCAGAAAAGACGTCATTGGCTGCCTTTCTAACAATGTCACCAGAGATGTGGGCTAAGCTTCGCTTTGCGGTGGTGCTGCTGGCTCTCAGGAGCAGGGCTGCCTTCTGCCCCGGCACTGGGAGAGGTGCTGGTGTTCCCAGAGGGACTCTGCATCAGAACAGGCAGTATCCCATCCCTGCTGCTGGCGGTGCCAGACCTGCACCCGTGCCCGACCCTGCAGCACCTCACGCCTTCCCTCTCCTCGCTGGAGGGCTGGCGGGATGCTCCCACGGCTTTGCTCCTGCCCGTCCTGCTCATCCCTTCTGCCAGCTGGGTGCTGTGGTGAGGATGGCTACAGGCATGAAGGCACACGGCCTCAGGGAGAGTAAGGAGAGGGTGCCAGGGACCGGGAGATCCTGAACTTCAGAGGGAGGGGAAGGAAGACGGGGTCCCAACCTCCGGTACAATCAACCCCACACAGGAGCCTCCACCAAGAAGAACTTCTGGGACGAGCCCCATACCTCCAGCAAGGGCATATGTATACGTCCCAACTGACATCTTATTTGAAATGCATCACGACAAATGCCTCTCCATCTCACATAACACATTCACTCTGACACCCTACTGAAAAGCCTATCTACCATAACAGCTAGAATGTCTCTGGTATCACCGTAATTTTTTTTTTTTTATATCAAAGTTGCAAGTGATTCAAATACTTCCCATCACCACTGTCTCTCCCAGCTGTCTCTGTCTAGCGTTTTTAACCATACAGTGTTTGTGTACGTATTTCAGCACAAGCTATTTATACATGCACATAAAAGCATGCTGTGCTTATAAAACCAAACATTGTAGTGTGAAAAAAAGCACATAAACAGCCATACAACTGAAGCAGAAATCCAGCTCTGAAAAGTTTGAGATCAAGCACACCAACTGTCTGTTACCAATTATTATTAAATTATAACTCCTGTTCAGCAAAAGGAAAGGCTGCTGCAACTATCAAGGCAACGGTAAGCTATCCCCTTTGCTTATGCTCCTCTCTCCATCTCGCTATCTCCTCCCTCTTGTAACTAGAGGCAAAAAAAGTGCCTTCCTTTTATCTTTGGTCTCCCACAGTGACTGCAGTCCAAACATTTGTGATTTCCAGGCAAGACTACTGTCATAGACAGAATCTGGAGCTCCATATGAAAGTATGACTCAAATTCCAGGCAATGAACAATGTGGCTGCCTAGCTTTTCCACAGCTTAGGTCACAGCCAGCCTACACAGCCTGTGCTCACATCCTTCCAATTTTGCATAGTGTAAAAACTTCCTTCCAATTTTTGTGACAATTAAGCACAAGCTTTTGACTCTAAAGACAAAGACCTTTCACATCACTCTCACACATCCCACTTTCCCCAACCCCCAGCAAGAACTAAGTGAAATATATCTTGATTTTATAAACTCGGAAGAAACATGCTCAGTCCTGGAATGAGAACACCTAGATTTTACTCTGTGTTTCAGGTTTTTGAGTCAGCTTCTCCTCTTTTATTCCCTGCCCCCAAGAACACAGTGACCATTGCTGCTTAGGATGATGCTTACCCCACGTGGAACACAACAAAATTCCTCTCCAGGACACTGCAACCCCAAAGGTATTTACATGGCACAGAGTTGAAAGGAGGACTGCAGACTTTTACCCACACATTATTAAGTCAGTGACTCAGCAGTGGGACCAGATCGGTGCGGCGAAGGTAATGACGTCAGAACCAGCTACAGTTAGCAGTGTTGAATTGTCCTGTTTCTTGCACTATTTAGACCTCACAGGCTTACAGCATAGCAGATTTTTTCCAACTCTGTGGTCCTATCCAGGCATAACCTGCTTCTGCAGTCAGCCTTTATACAGGAATGAGAAGTACTAGATGAGATGTTTGGATGTAGCCTCAAAATCAGTTTATTTGAAATAGAAAGTATCTTCAGGGCTTTTTTTTGGTGGGGGTGAGGTGGGGGTGGTGGGTTCAGAATTAAACAACGCAACCAAACACAACAAACAAATAGGATGCAGCACACAAGCACAAAAATCCCCACAGCTTCATAATGAAACAAAAAAACCCTACTGGTGATAGCTAGGAGTCTTTGTTTGTATTTTTCAAACTACATTCTCCTTGATACCCTGGCTGCTATGTCAGTGCTATATTATATATGCAAACAAACAGGGCAACCTTTTAAATTTCATGACGAGGCCAAGTAGTTCGTATTACAGTGCTAGGTTTGTATCGCCCTACACAGAAATACCGCATAAAATTTTATTTAAAGCTGTTGCACCCAGTTCGGATCACCTTTGGGATTGATTTCAAAAGCCAAGAGGACTCTACCACTTCGTTCTCCTTTCCAGACAATAGGGCATAGAAAAGCAGGAATTATCTCCAATCCCTTCCTCCGTGGATTCTTTGGATAAACAGTAAAAAAAATACGAACCAACCCAATTCCATATTTGGTTTCCACTTACCATCAGCTCCCCCACTTTCCAAGTCTCGCTAAGTTGTTGGGCTGCCAGATAAGGAGGAAATTAAGTCCCCAAACCAGTTAGAAAAGTAAGGGGTGATAAGTGAACACACCGGCAATGGCACCAGTCAGGGGCTTGGAAACTCCTGTTAATGCCACCCAGCAGCGAGTGAGATCACTTGGAACAAACGTGTTGCTGTTGGCTCCTGGAAGGGTGCGGGATCGGGAGTGCTGACTGGTGCAAAGCTATTTCCAGTGCTCCATAAATCTTGCGCTCTGATCATGCCCTTCAGAGAGCTAACGCTGATGGAGGGATTTTCTGTTCTTCTCAAGTGGCTGGAAAAGCCCCCATCTTTTGCATGCAGCAACAAAACAAACCCGAAAAGCTACTTGAATTATCCCTTGGTCAGTCTTACAAATTCATCCTAACCAGACCCAGGGGACAACTCCCACCGCTGTTACTGGAGGCGTTTTTCCCTCATCCTGTTCCCATTTTCTTAGCCTCTCTCTGAATTTTGGGCCTCATCTCTGGGAAGCAAGTGCCATATTCCTATAAGATACCCTTTTCAAAGTTTCTTTCATTGGGAAAAAAATCCAACTCCTGCAAATGCACGCTTGTTCAAAACTATCTTTACCAATAGTAATACCAGTACCATCTGCACCAAAGATCAAAGAGCCTGCAAACTGCATTTAGATGCAGCACAAGTAAGAACATGAAACAGAGTGAAAACTCAAAATGTATCACGATCACAGAGGACCTTTGGACAAGTGGCTGCTGCTCCGGTCAACGCATTTCCTTTGTAGGTGTTGGGGATGGTCCACTGTACTCTGAAATGAGCCCCTTAACTCATGAAAATGGGAACGATTTCTATGGTAGCGAGATATTCTTTGATAGTATTTGGCAGAGGAAGTATCAGGAGAAGAGCAGGCAAAAAAAAAAAAATATTTCTGTGAGGATAAGTGTGAAAAGCATCACACTGATAATAGTACAGAGATTTCACTTTGTAAAAACGCGTATTTCTTCTCTCTTCTTTCTTTTACATTTAATGAACATACTGCCTTAGTTACGATTGTGTATACAAACCTCAAATCTGATTTATTCCAGAAACAAATCTGGCATGCAGGCTGACTGCTCTACAGAGCTTTTTCTAAATTCCTAAATACTGAATTGCTAATTGCAATTCAATTGTAAATAGAAAATTAGTCAGTGTAATCTTACCTATATCTAGTGCCACAATAACGCTCTGAATGTAACATTAAGAAAGGAAAAGGCAGGTGAAATTTATTTTGCAGCCCTGATAAGTTTCCAGAGCAGCTTTGTAAGTCCTGCAAAACATGTTCTCACATACAAAATAAGGCATCTCCTCCTGACTTGAGTTGAAACTGAATAATAAACTGTATGTTTCAATATGGAATAAGTATGGAAACTATTTTTACTTTTGCAGAAACAAAAAAATTATTGTATTCACTTATCTTCTGAAGAAAGTAGCGTCCTGTAATATGCCATCAGCTCAAGCTGTTACCTTTTCATCTATTGAATTGGTGGTTCATACCAACAACGACACAGGTCAAGGAAAGGGATCGTGCTGGATTGCAACACCACTATCTGAATTGTGCCTATCTGTTGCTCCACGGTCCAGTCAAGAAGGACCGGCAAGCCCGTGGAGGTATTTGCAACACATTGGTAATTTTACTCAAAAGCTGGAGACTGCTCCTGAGCCACTGCCCCAAGGGAGGACTAGCCCAGTGGCTGCGCTGAAAGGAAAGCTCACCAAGTGCCTCGACTGCCTGCGAGCGCGGACTGACCTTTCCCAAGCAGTTCTCTTTTCCCCATCCAGCTTTACAGAGCGCTCTACAGAGCTCTGTTCCATAAGGGTGCCTTCCAACAATGCCCGGCCACAACCAGCAGGACAGCTGAATAACGCAGTGCGAGAATGTGCTCAGCTCAAGGCAGTCCCCATCAGATGGGAAGTGGCAAGACAGATATTGCATTGTGATTCATTTGTACCTCCACGTCTGCCAGCTTTTCATGGACTAGGAAATAGGAAAGATCAATGAATCAAAGTTATTTTGTCCTAAATACAATTCTCACCACTTTTAGGACGCCAAGCACCTTATATGGTTTGTATTAGCATGACTGGATTTCTCTCAGTGAAATAAGATGCCACCACTTTATAGCCTTGGTCTCATAGGCAGACCTCATGCACAATGAAGCAGTTGTGTGAGAATGGCTTTGTGCCACCCACATGACTGACGATGTTATGCTCTTAACTCATTTTACTCACATTTTCTGCAGAAACAGTTATAGTCGCTCCTCTCTCCCCAAAATACACCACATTATGATCCTGAATACAGGGAAAGCATTATGTAAGTGAAGAGCATTTCAGCCAACTTGCTGAGACAAGGAAAACTAACAAAGCAACTTTCCATATGCTGTGCAGGCAAGATATTTTATAAAAAAGTGATGCCTGCAGTAGGAAAGAAAGAAAAGCTAACTCTATGGTGAAAAGTCTGGGGAAATACATCATAAATCTTTCTGCTTCATACACATTCTCTGTTTTTTATCACCAGGTCTTAGATAATTCAGCAACAAGTAAAACACACTTGCAGAAATAGCGTCACCTCCTATGGCCTTGGTGCTCTTTTCCCTGTAGCCTTTTTTTACTATTCTGCAGGCTACCCATCTGTCCTGTGATCCTGTGTACATGCACACACTACAGGCCTCTCCCTGACCAAATGAAGATGTTAGAACAGAAATAATGGAAATAATCACAGGGCTCTTCTAGTTAACAGATTCACTGAGTGTTATCCCGAGCTCCCAGTGTTGTCTGTAGATATTTGTAAGTCACTGATTCCAATTTTTTTAAATGACAGTCCTCAACAGCATATGCTCAAACAAGATAAGCTTGCATAGTCATATCAAATGAGGTGTCATCAAAGTTAGGCAGACTTAAAAAAAATACTAGCAACCAGAAACTTTCCATGTAGGCCAACTGTCCATGTTCTGCCAGACACTAGATACTGAATAAATTAAATATCTGCAAAAACCGGCCACCTCAGAAAGAAACGAAAGAAAACCAAACCCAGACCCTCCTTCAAATCTGTTATCCTGCTGTGCTGTCTGATAGCAACTGTAGCCTCTTTATAACATATCCCAGTTCTCCTCAGTCCGCTGAACTTCCCAGCTGGACTTTGTCATCTTCAGACTGCGCCAGCTTCTATAATGCTTCTCTTGGACACAGGACGTGGTACATGATGGAGATGTAGCCTATCTATGAGCTACCTTATTATGTAGTTGGAAGCAGCACAGCAAGAAAATAGTGAACAGGAAGAGAAAACCGAGGACACAATAATTTTTCCATACCATTGCCTCCCTCTTGTCTGACAAGGTCTGAGACATAATGGGCTCAAGGCACTGAGAGGTCTTGGATAAATGGCTTTAAACTTTGAAACCTTCATTGCTCTCAAAACAGTATTTAAAGATATATTGGATATGCTCAATTCAAATAATTACACCAGTGAATTTAAAATCTGGAAAAAAAAACCTTGTAGTTTTGTGCCTTTGCAGATGTTCCAAGGTTTGAACAGTAAATGGAAAATGAAATCATGATTTGTTATAGAAGTGGACTGGAAAAAAAATAGGAGGGAGTCACAAATTAAGCAGATGCCCTGCAAGCCTCTGGTAGCACCCAATACTGGGGGTAGACCAGTTTGAAACAGGATTATGCCACCAGTATCTCATTTCTGGCTCTCACGGCTCAAAGGCTGCTGTCAGAGATGTGTTATGCATTGTGAATCAGAAATATGTTACCTCACCTCTGATTTTTTTTTTAGCTGAATATTCAAACCAGTGTCTGTCTTAGAATGGAGTGGCTACCACTGACGTCCCACCCTCCTCTGGAGCTACATATCTGTCGTGAGACCTCATTTGAGAGAGGACAGGAACTACACTGAGCGGCTGAGGAGATCCCAGGAAGGACACACCTTGAGCACTCCTTGAAGAAACGTCAACAGTTAAATTCCAGGCAAAGGCTGACTCACACCTCCCTCCTCTCCTGGCTGCTACAAAGGAATCAAAACAAGGCAGATAACCTGCTGCAAACCCTCCTCTCCTTTCTGAAGTAAGGTGTGTCCTTACATTGCTAAGACTGGATGTGCATGTCATAACAAGTGGTCAGGACTACCAAACAGTGCTGTTGGCAACCTTCACTGACTGAGGACTGAGGACAGACCTGCATGTTGCTGTGGGCAAGTGCAGACACTGCCAGCTGTGTGCCGTTTTACAACAACAAGTGCGCAGAACCTTGAAGTCGAAATAAACATGCTTCAGAAATACAGATACAAAAGCTTTAAGAAACATGAACCAGGACATCACATGCTGTACTTGTGTAGGACAAAATGACCCCCAATAATAAGCCCTCTTGCAGCATTCGTGAAACTTGAGTTGGTGAGTGGTGTTTCACAGCCTTCTCGATGAGTGAACTGCAAAGTAAGTCCGAGACAAAACAAGCCCAATGCACATGTATCTCATTTCCAGTCAACCAGGCTCAAGCAACCTTGGGCAACTTTTCCCCAGTACTCTTCCAGGGCTAGCTTTGGTGTGGTGCTTCAATGTCAGCGTGCTACAGGAGTGAAGTGTCCATACAGAACATTCAGCTCCTTTAAAACGGGCAAAGACAAAACAGGGTCGTTCTCTGCTGATTTCATCCCAACAGTAAAATCCACCAGCCAGCTGTCCCCTTTGCTCCCCCCAACACACTTATCTGATGAGGTGAGATTATCCAAATCCTTCACTTTTTCACCTAAGTACTGCAAAGTGTGGAACATTCTTGCCCTCACAAGAGTACTCAGCAACACATACACATGCTATTATTTATACTCCCTCTGATGCTGTAGAAGACGTTTTAGATACCTACAACACATACAGGGAAAGCTGTCCAACTCCTGAGTGTGCAGACAACTTTTTATGTACAATTTTTAAGAACAAACTTTGTTTAAAACACAAAAAAACTTACTTTGTGTACCACTCTCATATACTACCAGCCATATCATTGCTGATCCCTACTGGAAGATTAATGTGAACATAAACCACTACTTGTCAAAAATAAGAAAACAAGTTCTTATTTCTTAACTTCCTCCTGCTGGATGGAACACAGGTGACAATGTTATTTACAAAAATCCTCTGCCATTCACAGCTTTCTTTTCTTACTGGCCTGCCTGCAATTTTTTATGCTTGTATTTTTAAAGATCCATTTCTGACGTTCATTTAGTGAGGACATCTGAACTCTAGTAACACAACAGGATCACTCTAAGTGATTAATGTCCTCACAAATCAAATCTAGACAAGAACAGCTTAGCTATAGGCTTGGACTGTGGGTCTATGTCCCTGGGTCACGACAAGAAAACCTCCCTGGGGACATACTGGAGAAAGGGGCATTAAAAAGTCCTTCCCTCAGGTGCGTGAGGGAGTGTAAGCAAACATTTCCTTTAAAGGACTGCAGGTGTCTGGCGTCTGAGGACTGGTAAAATGCTAACGGTAACGTTATCTTAGTTGTACTTCTCCACGTCTGCTAAGCCCTTGGTTTCACCTTGTAAAATAAAATTGAGATTATGCTCCTTTCACTGAGGCCATAATTTTGTGAGTTCTTTTTAAAAAAAAAAAAGAGAAAATTCTGACAGGTTGCTTGTGTATTTCTATATGACACCACAAGGAAGAAAGCAAGCGTGAAAGTGGAGAGAAGGAAAAACCTGAGAAAACAAAGCTTGTGGCCTGGTGCTTACAATTCACAGGCACGAAGCAGCAACACCACAGCTATTGCTTTGATCTATCTCCCTATTAATTCCTCTTCCCATTATAGAACCCCTGACATTTCACTGGTATTCAGATGTGATTAAAATATATTCAAATAACTATAAATAGAAATGTTGTTTCAAGTACTAATTAAAAACAAATCTGGCATTTGGAAACCTGTACCAACAGAAAAGTAGAAAGGTGCAGTAAGTGACAACAGTTGAAATGTCCACTTTTTTTCTGAGAAAAAGCTAGACCTCTGTTCTATCGATCTTTACGTTAATGTTTGGATTTGCAAGCGCTTATAAGCAACCACCCAGCAACTTCAGCATTAAGAGTAACAAAAGAAATTTTGCTCTCTCCTTCAATCTTAGTTATTGCCATAAAGTTCCAATTGTAACAGGGTAAGTCGTGTACACTGACTTTCCACAGCCTTCGCAGTAGGTTTTAATTAAACAAGAGTCAAATGTCATGTTAAGTTTACCGTGCTCCCTCACTGCACATTAGTTTGATCACATGCTACTTCATAACTACCCCTCGCTTATATATAAATCTACACATCCTTTATTTTCATGACTGATGCCATCGTCTTATCTCACCTCTTGAATACTACGTACTCAAAGATAAGACTTATTGCAAGGGTGCTTTCTGCTGCCTTAACTGTCATAACCCTCCCAGCCTGAGAAATCCATGGGACTCTACAAAATAGCTAGTGCTGCGTGTGGCAATAAGGATTTGCTGGTTTGCCCCCCAAAGACATTAAGCTCTTTGGAGCAGGGATGCTAGCTTCGTATGTGCCTGTGATGGGGAAGGCGTGTTTACAATATCATATAAAAGAGTGTTTTCCTCAGGGTCTGTTAATATCCCTGGCACTTACTAGGAGAAACTGCAAAGAACCAATTCCCCCCTAAACTCATGCTCAAAACCAGAACATACTGTAGTCTCTCTTGAGAGCAAACTTTTCTAAATCTCAGCTGAGACTTCAGAGCACTCAAAGGGGAACAATACGGGCTGGCCATGGGGAAGAGTAATTTTAGACCGTAACAGACACGATTGCATTTGGAGACAATACACACAACTAAAATGAACTGGGCTCACAGTCACCATAACCTAGTGAGAAATTTAACACTTGAGCAAATGTGCTGCCCAAGGTACATGATCAATAGTAATGACATCTATGCTGCACTGTCTCCTGCCATCATGGTATGCAAACGCAGCTGAAGATGCAACAACACATCCAATTTCAGATTTAGAGATGGAAAAAAGAACTTGAATGAGCCTGGATCCCAGTGGAACACTATCACTCTTGGTCAACAACGCAATGGCCTATGTTAGGGAGATTTTTTTAAAGTGAATTACCTCAGCATCTTGCTCCTGGAGCTGGTATGTTTTCTCTAAGCGCTGCAGTATTCTAGGACACAATGTCTTCTCCTCCAAGAGAGTCTCCAGAAGTAAGACCAGCTGGTCAGGGAGAAGCTAAGAGGAAAATAAATGTCATGTGTGAATAAAGTTCTCTACTGACTGACCGATTAAACGGAAACAAAACAAAGAGGACAAGATTGTGTTAACCTGTGTACTTCCAGCATGTGCTTGAAATACAAGAAGAACTTCTGGCTGGTTTCTGGAACACCTCAGGGTTTATGTGTCTGTGTTCTGAAAGACTCTGTGCTGGGGCCCGATTAAGACTCATTTCCATGGTTTTCATTACTATAGTTAGATGCGATCTAAACCATGCTTATCTTATTGAAACGTAATCATAGCTTATTAAGATTTTTATGGAATACATATGCTAAGTAATTCCACTTTCTTTGGGCTTGGAAAGAATAAAAAAAGAGAATAATTTACAGTGCATAACTTCAGGAAAAAAACAGACATATGAACGTACAATTTTTAAGAGTGGCTTTTTTATCTGTTATATGAGCAGACTGCATGATATTCTTCCAGTGAACGAGGAAACACAATACAAAAAAATGACACAAGTGTTGTAACAACGCACTTTGCGGCATATTCTAGTGCAATGAGTCACAAGCCACCCATCATTACACGGTAAAGACACATGAATGTTACGTTTGTGGCACACACAGTATATATCTACCTATATATGTACATATACTTAGTAGTTAGTAGCCTGACTAACTCAAGTTGAACCTCATGCAACCAAAAAAGAAAAAGCACAAGAAGTCTGATGTAGCAAGTGCTTAAGTGCTCTGTTTAATAGGCTTATTGGATGAACAAATAAATAATTCAAACAGAGTTCAGAGAGAAATTACACCAGCTGCCAGGAAACATCTATTGGAAACTGAGGGTTCAGGGTGATCAGTCAGAAGTTTGTTATATGCCCCAAAGCTTTCCCCACTATTCAACATTGCGGGGCACCAAAAGATGAAGGAAGAAAGGAGAAAGAATGTGAATTTAAGCTTTTGCGCACAAAAAGAAACTAGCACTGCTTTACTTTTAATGTTCTCCAGACAGATTAATGAAAAAAGATATCCTGTTACTTTAACACTACTTCCAGCTTTTATCACATTTGGTGATTCTCTCCTCCCACCTTGCTGCCCAGGTCTCCCTCTGCTGAGCCAATGTGCTAAGCATGCACAAAATTAAGTCGGCTGTAGGAAACAACACACTCCGCAGCCACAGCTGTTTATGTGGACCGAACAAGCCTGGACCCCTCATCTCTGACAGCAAGTCCATGAAGATATTAAGGATCTTCTGATAAATCTTAATCTGTAAAATATCACCCTTAACAGCAGACTAAGCAACACGACATTTTCTTCCCTTTCAGTCTGACATAATTTAGCCTAAATCAGTACCTAAATCAGTACCTAAATCAGAATAAAGAGGAAAAGAGATCTCTAGGATTTTAATGCTTTGGTTTCCCCGCATTTTGATTTCCTTCCATTTTTTTATTATTAAAGTTGTATTCTTGGAAACTGAAAAAATCTCACATCTTACTGGCCCTTACTGGAACGTTTCTCTAAGTGGTACCGAAGCCTGCCAACAAAATGGACTTGTTAAAAATAGTCAGACATTTAAAAATATTGAATATTTCAATTTCAGGACAACTACTAAAATGCCAACTTGAATGTTTATTGCACAGTCCAACAGCAGCTGCCTGGGGGATGGTGAGACACTCTAAAAAATAAAACAGGGAAGGCTCCTGGGAAGTAGCTCTGCTTGGCAAGTGAATTCATTCTGAACACTAATAAAATCCAAAATGTTGCAGAACGCCACACACAGAAAGGTAACTTCTGATTTAGAAAGCGTCCTCTGCTACCTACAAAGGCAGCAGAGAAATACTTAATTTGTAGAAACTGTAGAACAGCTGCCTGAATACATAGGTACAGAACAGCTGAGAATTACTATTTTATAATATATTTCCAGTATAATTGCTATACAGATTCACCCACAGAAAGCTACTGTTTAAGACAACATTACAGAATCTCATTGCAGCCAACAAAAGCACAGCAGCAGAGCAACAGTCGCGTCCTTAATCTACCTCTGCTTAGTGCTGCATGATGGGTGAAGAGTTTTTGGAATTACACGTTCAACTCTTTTCAGTTTAGATTTGATACTGCGGAATAAAAAAAAAAAAATAAAAAAATCTGAGACCGTGGCTTCTGTTATTTTCCCATGTTCCAGCTGCCCAAGACGACACTTTACATACCAGTTTCCAGCTCACCGTTTAATTAAAGTCCTAGGCAGGAGCTCGCCACCAGCGGCACAGAGGGTGGGGGCACCAGCAGGAGAAATGCGGACAGACCGGTACCAAAGTGGCACTAGTGGGCGCAGCTACTACGTTTTGTTCTCCCGCTACCTCCAACACAAAATAAAAGGAGGAACATTCTCTCTCATTTCTTACCCTCTCCTTTTAATAAAAGAGACTCTGCCTACAAGAAAAACCCGGCCTAAGAAAGAGGCAGAAATCTCGGCGGAAGTTGCACAGCAAAGACTACTACAAAATTCCTTCAGGGGTGCAGAAATCTTCTTTTCCCCAAGCACAGCAATGTGAATAACGCTGTCTCCAAAGCAGCTTTTTAACAGTTATAAATAAACGTCATAATTGACATTTGACACACTTGAATTTTCAGTCAAAAAACCCAGACTCTGTTATTTTTTGTTTTCCCCACCACCATCCTTATTTGTCCCACCCACCTGTTACTTCTCATCCTTCACGCCATGAGAATTGTTTGGGGTACACACCGTCAACTTGACATTTGTTGGCCTTATGCTTAATACAAAGCAGCCCTTGCTTTTAAGTGCTACCAAAACCAAACAAATGCTGCAGAAAACAAAAAGTAAATTTCGTTTCAAGTATTGTGAAGCCATTTTCCTTTACAACTCATATGCTGTGAATGCATATTGAACATCTTACATACGTATAATAAACACACAATGCAGCTACAGCAAAATACAGCAGGATAAACGTCACTATGTCAATGT
Source organism: Chroicocephalus ridibundus (assembly GCF_963924245.1). Lineage (NCBI taxonomy): Eukaryota > Metazoa > Chordata > Aves > Charadriiformes > Laridae > Chroicocephalus > Chroicocephalus ridibundus. The sequence goes on from NC_086316.1 coordinate 41,652,852, forward strand.
GTATATCCATGTTGAAAACATTCAGAAAACCACCTTAACAGCCGAAACACAAAATGTCATGCTTCCTGTTAAAAAAAGATAGAAAATTTTAAAAAATCATTTACATATATATACACACATATATATGTGTGTGTATATATATGTATATATATACATATATAAAAATCACTCTCAGAACACACATATACATATATGTGTATATATGTGTGTATCTATATGTATATGTGTAGACATATATACATATATATATATATATATAAAAATCACTCTCAGAACTGTATTGGAGCATGCTCCATCAAAATGCTCAAATATATGCCATTATTGAAGTAGATCCCTTCAATCAGGAAATGTGGCGAGTATCAAGAAACAGTTTCATTATGGCAATGACTGCTGCAACAGCATCTCTTTATATTGTAAAGTAGATAGCTCCCGTCCCAACCTACACCTGCCGCATGGAAATCATACGACGTTTCCCAGGGTTCCCCCTCCCCCAGTTGTGAGTACTGACACTACAAAGAGGGAATAAATTAATATGTTGTGATCAAGCACACCAGAGGTTTTCTGTCACACCCCATATAATTAAACACCATCTCAACTGTAAAGCTGTACCCCAGCACTGTATACTTTATCTTGCCCTTAAGACTGTTTACCCTCTCCTGCAACTCTTCAGCCTTTTCAAAGAGTTCACTTTGTCCTGCCACTAAACAGCCATTTGTCCCCTGCTTCCCCTGTGTTACCTGATGTCATCGTTTTAAAGTTTGAATAATTAGGCTCTTACCTCTAAAAGAAACTGCTAATGATAGGCAGTATTAAAACTAGGGCTGTATTTGGAAATGGCAAGATGAAAGAATTAAAGAAAATGTCACCAAATTCAAGATACAACTCAGACTATTACCAAAGCAGCTTACTGGGGCTGAATCAATGTATACTAAATATCTGGGAACTAAGAAAAAGCATACTTTGTATTTTATTCATATCAGTACATAGGACACTTAAGCCGTTATACTGTGTTACAAGAATATGTCAAGACATTAGTAGGTTTGAAAGGGTTCCTACAAATAATCTTGGAACAAAACTATGAGCTTTCTGAATCCTACTCCTAACCTGTAAAAAGCACAAAGAAAACAAATCTTGCATCGTCAGAGATCTGGTATGGCAGCTACAGAGGTCATTGGCCTCACATCCCAGAAGACCACCCACGCAAAGGAGCGTATTTATCAATTCCTACATTAACAAATGCAATAAATGCCAGATTCACCCTTTATCCTAGAAAAAATGCCACTGAAACATTCGACTACTGACCTTTCACAGCCATGAAATGTGACACAGATATATCTACTTGAGCATCCACAGCACCAGCGCTTGCACTGCACCCCTAAGCCAGGACACAAATCACTGAAGTAGTACAGCTGGTATGCTGAATGTCCCATTTGCTCCTGCCTGCACTTGAATGAAGTCATTGAAAGCCTCCTCGGAGGGGAAATGTGCCTCAGACTAATGCAGCAACCGATTGACAGTGGCGTGATTTCTATTATTACTCCATTATCACACTGGGATCTGTGCCTAAACGAGCATACTTCCTCCCTGATGCCATTTCCTTTTATCCTGGCTCTAGTCTAAAAGTGGATCAATGGGAGTAATATATATGATGTCACTTCAGTTTACAGCTACTGCCTCCCTCTCTCACATGCACAGATAGATCGATTCTTCCCAAAAATGGTTAAGAAATGCACGGGGAGACTCTTCTCCCAGAAAAGGGTTCTCTGCTATATTTGTCTGTGTAACCACAGCAAGAAACTGTTTACGCTGAGCAAAATCAGGGGGGAAAGGAAAAAAAAAGTCACTACTGTGCACTGAAAAATGCTGGCTGAAACACAACACAAACAAGGCCCAAAACAGAATTAAAGCCATTTGACCTTTGAAAATTACACAGAAAAGTTTCAAGTTTCCAAGGCAAAATATATTTCTCCTGTATTTCTTTGGCAGAATGCAGTCTCGTCCCCCCTATCCCCCCTCCTCCAAACATGAAATGTCTTTTCATTTACATTTTTACAAGATTTTTCCAAAGTCAAACGAAATTCCTTCCCACCCCTCTCTTAGGAAAGAAAGGGAAAAACCCCACCCCAGAATTCAATAGTGAATGGTTCCCTTGAGACAGAATTTCCTCATTAATTGCAGATAAGAAAGCACTGCTACTAGTCCAGGAGACAGGATTTATAGGGCCAGGCCATCTCTGTGCCTATAGTCCGAACCGATCAAACAAATCCCTGAATGAATCTCACGTTATAAACTCTCCACACAGACAATTTGCCTTGAGGGTTGTTTTCTGCAGGCTGCAATTAAACAAAAAACCTTTGTAAAACAAATCCCCCCCTTCCTCAAACTGTCTAGAAAATTGCTAGCTTGAAAATTCAAGAAAACACTATTTACTCAACAACATTTTTAGACAGACTTTGTCATTGTTTACCTCAAACAATATTCTTCAGATGCTGTTTTCATCTGCACAGTGACTTCTTTTAAATGAAAACAGGGCTTTTTCTTTCCCCCTCCCCTTCAGGGGCTAAAATGTACTCATATCAAGTAACATATGAATTCAATAAAAACGTCCACGCTAACAGCTGGTAACTAGCATAGTGCGATACACTACTTAAGAGAGTCTAACTCTAAAAGAACTAGTCTGCAGTTTGATTAATATGCCAAAAAGAATGTAATCTGCAGCTGACAAAAAATGCTTTGAACTTGTTCGCAAAATAAAACCCATCTATGCTAGAGGCTGACATAATTTTAGAAGCGCTTAGAGAAGCAGACAGCTCTGTTTAACTTTATTTGGGTCAGTTTGTTTATGACTTCCCCCTTGCTGAAAAATCAGCTCCCCTTCAAACTTTTCTCAAAGATAAGTATACCTTGCTATATTTAAAAGCAAATAAATATCTCTCTCTGTAACACATTCTCATCTACCTATGAACTGCACTCCTACGAAACGTCTTCCCATTGTGTGCAGTTTTTCTCAGTCTCTGCTCAGATGGTTCTGTCTGTGCTTGGCAACTCATTTTTCAATATCTGTTTCTTTTTAAAAAAAACAAAACAAAAAAACCCCAAAAAAACCCCAAAAACAAAACACCAGGAATTGTACTGTGTTTTTCTCATGGAAAAGAAATTCCTACAAACTGTGCTTTAAAAAGTCTTACTTCAAGAAGTAATGATCACAACAAGTTCATCAGCATTTGATTTGTGCTACACTTCAATATACCGTTTGTGGCACATTTACATCTGGTATCGCTTGCTTCATACCAGTAGGATATAAAATGACAGTGAGAGCAATTTATTGAATAAACAACTGCACTTGCATTTAGTTCCCAGTTACTTTCCTGTTTATAACATCAAAATTAAATATTTCTTATATTTGGAAGCAGATAATCTATGTTGAAATCATTTAAAGGCCACTACCTACTCAAATATACAGGTTTGATTTATTCTGGCCATGCATATGAAAACACTGCTGGATGAAGGACACAAATCCCAAACAACTGCACAAACTTAAGTATGCACACAAGTAAAACAACCTGATCTCCACTGACTTTTAACACAACTTTTCAAATGCAAGGACAAAAATAGCAATAATCAGAGTGCAACTGTTCGTATGCAAGCAATAAATGTTATGACACAGCTACAATTTAAGGTGGGCTTCCGTAGGGTTCAAAAAGGTTTTGTGCATGTGTTTGATTTTAATTATAACTTAAACTGAATATGTGCAACACTAATGTGTCCATGAAGCAACAAAATTTGTGAAACTTTTTCTAACTGAGGAATGTATGCAGCATTTTTGGAAGAGGAGTTGCTGCTGATGGGCAATGACTTTACAAAACGGGGCTGCTTCTTTGAGATGCCCTCCTCAAAACGTGTCCTAAATTAACATTGATTTGTCAAGTAATGTTTGCATAACCAATGCTGTACTTCCCTAAATGTTATAGACACACAATTGGGGAAGGCTCTTGGGACTTCTTAAACACGTTCTTAAACTTTGTCATATTCATACAGGCTTTTTTTTTGTCCTGTTGCATTTAAATGTGATTTTGACACTGTAAAAATTATTGTACAAATCACATCATATTACTTGCACCAAACTATTTGTCACTTATGCATCGAACTTAGAATTTGCTTTTCCTAACAGTAAAAAATATTTATAGGGTAGTATGAAAGCAAAAACAGACAGGGAAACTGGGTATACATGTTACAATACTGTGAGATCAGAATGCAAGGATTTAATTTTATCAGTATTGTAAGCTGACTTTCAATGTGGGAATCTGCAGCATAAATGAAACTTAAAGATATTTCACATTCTGTGTCTGATACTAGGGTTACGCATTACCAGTAATGTTTTTAAAACACCAGCTATTGTTACCAGTCCGTAAACTGATTTTTTTTTCTTAAGATATAGCACAAAATATTTTCCCATAATTTACTTAATGGAGAGAAGATCCACTTATGAAGAAATTCAGCATCTGCAATCTAATATAAATGCACTGCAATGTCAAAAATGATTAAACCTTTATGATCTAACATACTGCTGAGCCAGCAAAATGAAAACCAGGTGGCTTCCCCTACAGGTTCAGTCAAGTTATACAGTGCTTTCCCTCAACTCTAGTTTTCTCAAAGAAATGTTTCACCAGAACTTTACCCGCAAGCATAATAATTCCCTTTTAAGCAGAATAGGCTACACATTGTCTATTCAATGGAGATTATCATCTCTGCCACATACTACTGTACTTACAGCATGTGCTGCTCCTGGTTTCAGATGAAATGGCCATGGCAAGAGAAAAGTGGAGACAAGAAGCCAGATTCCACATCTGAAATCATACTCCACAGGATCATTACTTAGACACACTGGGAAAAGAGAGCATTGGTCTAACACAAACTAAAGTTGAAGCTGTCAACAGCAAGATCTTCAGTTACCCCTTCACTTGATCTCAGAAGTCCCCAGCACTGGAGAGGTGATCGGAACATCAGCCCTGTGGTTAGTCGTCTCCAACCAAGTGAAAGCAGTTGGCACTAAGACCACCTTCTCATCTAAGAGCAGACCCAATAGAGGCACTTCAGGTTCAGCAAACCGTTCATCTAACTACAAAAAACCAAAACCATGGAGAACTCTGGTTTTAGTTTCCAGACTCTTAGACTACTACAAATTAAAGGAGTCATATAGAAGACCAACAAGTCTTAGGTAGCAATTGGTGGAAAAATTTCATACCCACATTGTTGCAGATGCTGAAGTGGAAGTATTTGCTTCCTTATTTGTCCACGCAAAACACTCCAGGTCTCAGCTGCTCCAGGCTATGTGCTAATGCTGAGATCAATGGCAGTATAAACCACCTCAGCTTGAATGACCGTCATCTAGATCCTCTGAAAACAAAGACCAGTGAGTGTCCTCTGAGACATTAAAAGAAAGATGAAGACTACAGCAGACCCTGAAAACCACTGTTTCAGTGGCCAGTCTATCAACTGTGAAATGAAGAGCTGGAGTGCCATTATCACTTTATGCTATCCACAACTACGTGTAAGAGCACCCTCAGACAGATTTCCTTTATTTTTCTGACTCTACGTACTAAAAGAAGAAAGAGGGACAAAAACCTGAGAGCCAATTTTTTTCTAAGCTTTGCTATGTTACAAGTTACTGGCCGAGTAACTTCATCACCGCGCACTGAAAGTGCCAAATCCTATCTCTAGAAACTATCCTGCGCAGTTAAGCTACCTCTTCAGTCCAAAATCCCTGCAACAGAATGGAGCAAGGGCTAGCTTGAAGAAGTACCGTCTTTTTCCTTGAGAAATTGTCACAAACATGTAAAATTCTGGATCAGAAATTCGTTCTACCTATGCCTACCAAGGCATGACCCAGTCAATGCCTAGAGTTCATCTAGGATTGGGATCTTCAAGGATCATGGGAATTCACTAAGAGTTTCCCAATTCTCTTATGGTTGGGTCAGGTCTTAGGGCGATCATGATTTGTTCACCAGAACATGTTCCTTTCTGATAAGTCAATCACAAAGGTATTGTATCAGCCCCAAACAGCCGGCATCATTCAGAGAAAGAACCTGAAGAAGAGAGCCAAGAACTTTCTCTTTTCTCTAACCTTTCATCAGCCTGGCTGCTGCTGAAGAAAATCACGTCAATTACACTTAGTTCATGGCTGCAGGATACGACACCACCTCACCAGGGAGGACTAGCCAAGATTTATCATAAAGCACTAACAATGTTTCAAGCCTTCCTGGAGGAAAGGACTAAAGCACAGATGGGAAACTGCGCTTCCATCACTTGACCCTTTACTGCTGGAATCCACAAGAATCAACTCTCTTTGCTACCCTTCTGCTTTCAGAACAACAGGTGATGAGAGATTTCATGTATAATTATATAATTATGTCAGTTGCCTTTTAACACTTGTAGATCAACTGCATTTCCAGACCCCAGATTTTCTTCTGACCTGAAATCTGCCTCCAACGTATTGGGTGATCGACACAGCCTGTGCATACTCACAACAGTTTTTCCAACATACCACATTCATTCGATCCTTTGTTAGGGAGCTTTTGTTGTTTGGTTTGTGTATTTTTTTTTTTTAAATTTGTTAAGAATGCAAGCAACCAGATTGAGTGGATTCAAGTTTCAGAAATGCACACGTACCTCAAAGCAAGCCTTAATCACAGATCACCTTACAATAGATGTAACTTTAACAGCTGAGATCTAAACCAAAGACTATGCTGGTGATGCTGGGAACTTAGAAGAGCAGTATGTAGAGTTTGCAGTCATGAAACAGTCTCCATTGACCGAAGACACAGACACGCCAACCCACCACCATTGGCTTCTCTTGGGTTCTTTTTTTAACTAAGATCTCACAACGGCTGTGACTAAAAATCTCCAGTTGTCTGGGAGAACTCTTTCATCGTTGCTGAAAGGGATCCAGTTCCACAGCCGCTGTCACTTCTCAGCCCAATTACCTCAGCGTCTCAAAATGAAGCCTTTGGCACTTCAGAAGATAACTGGTACTGAACACTGCACCACGACGCTGGCAACCCAGGTTACCAGATGCCCGTCATATTGCTCCTCTAGTTTCTACACTGCTTCTCACCAGAATCCCCTCTAACCCAGCCGCTGCAGCCTGCACCAGTGATGCTGAGAAGGCCACCTGCGACTGGTGACCGGAGGTCACAGACGACAGATGGGCTCTTCCTCTATTCTACAATTCCCCGCTCAAAGCACACAGACTTCTTGAAGGGGAGCCTGAACTTTTTAATGGGTTGATCTAAAACTTGCACTGTGACCTAAGGACTGGTCACAGCCATCACCTCCTTCCACTCCAAATGCATGGAATGTTTCTCAGTTTTGCCCGCTTTAGTACAAATACATAGCAGTATGTACTTAAGGGGGAAAAAAAAAAAAAGGAAAAAAGGCAAAAAAAAAAAAAGGCAATAATTTCTCCCTCTGAAGAAACCCTTTCTGAAACAAAACACTCCACTGCATACAGCTCTCTCCAGGGGGAGAGGATGAGACAATAAACAACACATGACAGATGTTAGTTCATTGCTTAATGCACTTGTGGAAGCTACTCAGATTCTATGGTGATGAGTGTGGTATGGAACAGAACAAAACGTATCTCATTACTTTTTATTCTTGATTTAAAAAATATGGAAAAGATTTTATTTAAAACTGTTGTGGAAGACAATTACCATCGTGAAAAAAAAATCAAGCCTTTAAAAGATCTGAAGACAAGTGGATGAGTGTTGCATGACAACCTTATTATGCCCAGTGCTATTTAAAAATACGCTACAGTTATTTGCAAGGATCTAGCTGGCAGATTTTCTCTTTCAGAAACCTATACAGGAGCATTAAAACTAACCATAAAAATAAATCCAAACCAAAACTTCCTGGACATGAACTTTTCCAAACTGCAATTTGACTTATGGATTTTTAGCTTAAAGGAGTGCAAGAAAGTGAGTGTCTTGGGACAGGATTTGCACACTATTAGCATGTGTAGGAGCAGGATTTCTTAAAATAATAAAAAAACAATCCCAAAACAAACACCCAAAAAACTCCCAAAAAACCAAACAAAAAACCCCAAACAAAACAGCAAATCAAACCCTAAAAGTTAGTTGAAATACATGTTTTCAGAAGCAATTACCAGATAAAAAGTGGTAAGAGAAAAAGTGCTACATTCTGCTCACATTTCTCAGATGAGACTTTATGTAACGACATGGAAGATATGTGAGTTATTAAAAGGGAGCAGGAGTTATTTTGTCACGTGTACTGACCAGTACTTCCACAGATAAACACGATAATTACTTTTAGATCCAGATAATGCATTTGTTCCTTGACTCATAACTACAGCTTCGTATGGGAGCAACTCTATTCAATTTAATAGAGTTACATCAAAGCAATAGCCTCCAAAGAGCTCTCTTGAAAAGACAAAAATTAGTACTTTCTTGTGATTATAGAAATGTGTGCTGGTTTTATGCCAACGCAAGTGACAGAAACAGAGTAAAAATATTTTAAACATAATAAGCAGCTACGGAGTTAATAAAGAGGTATGAACAAAACACATGACATTTAAGGCACAAACTCCTTTGTAAATTGACTCTCACATTTGGGGTGAAACTAGAGGCTTTAAATATATTAATTTCCTTATAAAAAAGGGATAAATGTAATTTATTATGCTCATTTGTAATGCTGGTACATGCACATAAGCATACAAAGATATGCTGACATAATAACTCACTGCAAAGGTTTTACTTCTTTGCAAACACCTCCTTTTCAATAACAAGTCCCATAATTTTTTTAAAAGTTTGTTGTTGGTGGTATGTTTTTGGTTTTTTTATATATCTATATCTATCTATATTTATATACATATCTGTGAGGAGAGTCAATGAGTTGCTTAAAAGACCTTAAGTTCACATCCACATCCCCACCACACCACCCCCACCGCCACTAGCTTTATACGTCACATTCCAGGGTACCTGGAATCATTTAATGCCTCTATAAAATGCAGGTACTTGTAACTTCATTTCCAGAAGCAGGCACAAAGACAAGTCTTCTTGCTGAAATGAAGAGGGTTCTATGTTCTCCGTTTTCAAACAGAGATTTCTACAAATCAATAATTTATTACAATCTTAACTTTTAAGGATGTTTGAAAATTTCCAGTGCTTTACAAATGACTGAGGAAGCAAAGAGTAGAGCAGTTGTTGCAGAAAAATAAAAATAAATCCTAAACCAAAAGCCCCACTCTCAAGATGTTATTTCAGTCAACGTGCAGAGAAATTATTGAATTTACTGTCCTTCATTTCCATCCTATTTTCCCTTTAGCAAAAGAATCTAACGTGTAAAGCTGAGAGCGCCGCATATCCCACTGTTGACCCGTGCACTTTTGGGTTCCACTCCAGGCGTTTCATGTCCTGCTTAACTTAGACCTTTTTACATGGACATGGTGGAACCACTGTGGACCACACTAGGACCCCCTGGTAAGCAGGCATCAAGCAACTCTCTGCAATCAATAGCAGGGCAGCCTATCCTCTACAAAACAGCATTTACTTACTTATTTATTTCTAAGGCTGCATGCTACTTTTAACTTCTCCCTCTTTAGGAAAGGAGGGAGCAAGGAAAAAATACTGATCTCCGGGAATGATATGTGGAAAAATTGCTGTCCTATGGCCTTATTCCATACTTCTTATAACTCCCACAACTTCAAGGGAATATTTACTCTCGTAAGGAGAACAAGACTGGCGCTTAATCACTGAAGTTACATACAAACGTGAAAAAAATCAAGCAGATAATGCCAGGGAGCAAGTGGTCTGACTGTAGAGCAGTAGAGTATTATTTATAAATGAATGGCCGGATAACCACTAAGTTAAGTACAGTGCTTCAACAGTAATTCAAAATCTTATCTACTAATGGAAATAGTTGACTGAAAGTCAGCTTTAGCAAGAACCTACCGTGCTGTGCACAGTGACAGAACCAAGTTATTTACATGAAAAGTTTAAACAGTGCAAGCCCACTACTAATTTAAGAAATTGCTTGGTAACGTGATCATTTAAATCTAATTTAAGTTAACTAATGGATGCTTTTGAACACTGAAATGCAACCCATCCTGAAGTCCAAGCAAAATATCTACTTAGTATGGATCTTGCTCTTAAGAAGCAAAGGCAAGTGCCCCCTCCATCAGCTCTTTCCATCTAGTGAAATCAATCTTTAGAAGTTTCATTTCAGATACGTGTATGCTGCTGTGGCTAAAATGGACCTGAAGTTTCCATTATAAACTGCAATTCTCAGGGATTTATAACTTAACTATAAAAATTCCCTCCAGCACGAAACTTGGCATTAAAGTTCTCAGCCTGTAAGAGATTTCAAAGAGATTACTTTCACTATTATTATTCCAGTTAAAATGTCCAAGTCAGTTTACTGACTTAAGACAAATGTCTGTCACCAAACTCCTACTTTTTAGAAATGAAAACTGAACAATTGATTACTCTAGGATGAGTCCAATGACATTTGCAATTCTTTGAAATTAGGACAGGTGTGGTAACAAACAGCTAATAGCTATAGCTACTGTAAGGCGTAAATATTTTTGATTGGCAATATTAACCCTTTATAGCTCCATTGTAGATAGCAAAACAATAGCACTTTTTTATTTACATTCAAACTAGGCAGTAAAGATTTCGTTTGCTGTGCGGTCTTTTCCCTATCGTTAAAAGCAATACCTTGAATATGTCTCTCAAAATCCCAGCCACATCATCCGCTACCCCAACAAAACGCCAAGACAACCACAGTTTATGTGCACAACCCTGCACTTAAGTGTAATTAACTTTGTGTGCACAAGTAGCTCCACTGAAAGGAACAGCAGCCTACACGTGCTCACAATTTTACACCATAGGGCCCTCTCAAGAGTCCCTTTTAAAAGGACATTACAGGGTTTAATAAATGAATAGCAAAGTCACACTGTAGAATTTTGCAGCAACAGTACGGTTATTGTTTTTTTCAAACTAGCTCAAGACACGAGGATTCTATATTATGCAGACTCGGAGCAATTTCTATTACATGCTGCTGCTTATCTGCAGAATCCAATGAACTCGTTAATTTGTGTACAACTTTAGCCAGTCTGGTCTGAAAATACACTGAAATAAACAACGCATTCTTGGAAATTTAACACTTCTTACTAACCCCTTAAACACAAACATTTTAGCTACCACCGTATGTCAGTTTTTAAAGCAGTTTCTGTGTACCAGGGACTTCAGCCTGGAAAGCTGCTGCAGCACTGACTTTCAGATGTATACATACCCACAAGTCGTAGAAAGCTGGGCACCAAAAGCACTCAGCACTTCTGGAAATTAAGGCTCTCACAACTACAGTGTGTACATTATAGTGGCCCACGCAAAGCAGACACTATACACTGAGATCTCCCGTTTCTTGTCTGTTTTTCTGGCAATCTTGTAGTTATTTCACCATAGATTGTTAAGAGAACGAACTCCTGCCCACAGTCTAGCAAAAGCTAGCTATGAATCAGTGTATCTGCCTTCATTTTGCCAATTGTTTTTGCCTAAATTCCAGAGAAGCCAAAAGATCCACTTTAAAGAAGGGAAAACATGTTAAGCAGTCTTAGATTTCACAATTAAAAAAATTCAACCTCGAAAAAATGTCTGAACAGACATAGGAAGTTGATTACATGGGTATTAGATATATTTTTTTTCCCCTGTAAACTATTCCTAAAGAAGTTGCCTTTATTTCAAATACCTCTAAAGTCACAGAACAGACACCAGCTGTGCTGTAAATGCCCAGTCTGGTGCTGCCAGGTAAAACGCTCTCAGACGAGTATTACTGTTTTAACGTTATGATTGAACTCTGCAACAGAGAGCAATTTTCTTTCATAAACATCTCTAAAAAAAGTGATTAATGATAAATCTAAGTTCTTAACCACTATGAAGTGCAAATGGGCAATAGAAGCAAGAAGGTGATACAAAAGGAATTTCACCGATATTCAAAACAAGCACCATAACCAGTAACAGTTGAATTCCTCCAAGAATTGGTAAAGCACATGACAAAAGAAATGTAGTATTATTGTGAAAAGGCCAAAAGACAAGGGTATACTTACTGAAAATGCAATGTCAGTTCCACTCAGCTGGCGAGGGCACAAAGTCCTTTAACCTGATTACACCTTTACTGTGGTGGCTCTATAATATTCGTCTTCTCTTCAGACTAAATACACTGGCTCTTCTTCTTAATCTAAAACCAATCACAAACCAGTCTTGGACATGCTCCACCCTTGCAATTACATATTGCTCTCGGTGATCATATTCCACCTCTTTCCTTCCCTCCTCCTTTTCCATACTGTAGTCCTTTATATTCAATGCTCTTCTGGGAGCATTATCTCTCATTTAATAATCGCATTAATTAGAAATTTTAATTTTGGCATTTAAACAACTGAAACTAGTTTTGACAAATCTTACAAATCAGGGGCAATAACAACATAAAAGTAAAACCCTTTTTCATCTGCCCCGAACATATATGAATTTCTAAAAGATAAAAACAGAGAAGAAATGTTATCCTCTTGCCTTCTGTAGCAACATAACAGCGTCCGTTCATGTAAGAACTCTGTTAATTTCAGGTGCCAGTGCACTGACTTCAAGGAAATACTAGCAATAAAGATATCCTTTCCCTTTAATAGCTGAAATACCAAGTGGGTGCACTGAAGTTTGCCAAGGGCAGCACGTACTTCTTAATCTTCAGAGTAATTGCACCTTATTTCATATGCAATTTTAATGTAAATAAAAGGAATAAAATGAAAAAGTAGGTCTATTGAAACTGTAGTTTCTTTTAATTATGAATGCTATATAATTAGGATGCTTACAGTAAATTGCAGGTGCTGGCCTGCATGATTTCCCAATGCCAATCTCAGCTCAGAGTGCCTGGCCGGAATAAACAAATAAAGAAATGGTATTTCAGCTGGCCTGTATCATTAACAAAACTAGTGTAGATAAGCAGCCTTTCCATTGCATATCGCCCTTCTATATTAACCTTTGTGGTCAAAAAATATTTTGTCCCAACAGAAACAAAGTGTTCACAATGCTGATTAGTTTTGAGTGTATCTGCATGCAGCAAAAAAATAAGGATCTGTACCTCTCTGAGAGGTATCTCAAGGGAAAGAACAGAAAAGTGACAACAACGATATGTTGTGATATAACAGCACACAATTTTTTCACAAATCTGCCCAAGTTCCATACAGTGCTGAGGACTCGTTTTCTCTGGAAAATGTGTCTTCCCTTTTTTCAATCCCCTTCGGATCCTTGACCATACAGTTTGAACTGACTTGAAAAGTAAAGGGGGAAGGGGAGTGCGGGGGGGAGAGATAAAAATCCAAACTGTGGTGACTGGCTTTTTCAGTATTTACATGGCTGTATTTATATTGCCAAGGCAATCAGAGATTATTCCCCTGAATACTGAAAATTACTGACTTATGCTTAGCAACCCTGCGAATGACAACATTTGCTGCACACAATAAGGAAACCAAATTCAGGGCCATTCAATGTATACAATACCTCCTTCCTTTATTTATTCTTTTTTTTTTTTAAAGCTCAGGTTTCCAAGTCCTCCAGTAAGTGCAGACTGTGTAGGTCAGTGGTACTGTGGAGATACACATATGTGTCGTGTATCATAGCATGGCTCTAAATCGCAGGGGCAGACAGCAAGAGGGATTAGTTTGATCTAGATTTTGGATATGTAAAATTGCGAGAGGCAGAATGGAAGCTGGCGAGTCAGGCTGCTGAGACCTCAAAATCGTGGGAAAACACACTCCTGGCTTTTAGCCAGTTATTTCTTGAATGCCTCTCCCTCTGTCCACTTATACCTGCTGCTGTTTAGAGCAGTAAATCAAAAATTGTTGTCTGTTTTTTAAAAATGGGTTGCAGGTTATCTGTAAGAGAAAAATGTGAGCTCCATTATGCTTACATCTTCCTTTCTCTTTTTTTTACTTACAATATATACATTGGCTTTTTTTTCAGTTCTTGGTGACTGGATTTTCCTCTATTTTTGTAATGTTTACTTAATGTTTGACATCTTACTGTTTCCTACGGACATGTCAGTTTCTCCAGTTGATTTTTTTTTTTCATTACTCACACAGCAACAGGGAAAAGAGAAAAAAAACAATAATAATTTTTAAAAACCCTGTCCAGGAAACTGGATTGTAAACCCACAAAATCTGGCAGAGTGACAAAGAAGGGGGGGACCTTACATATTTTTAACTAACATTTTGAAGCTGAATAGATTTCCAGTTCAGTTGTTTAGAAAACAAAAAGGAAAACGAACATACTTTGCTCAATCGAAAGAGAGGGCTGTGACAGGGAATAGAGGGGAACAAAGAAGCATGCTTGTACTACGAAATTCAACAGAAGGCAAGAACGCGCAAAAAAAAAAAAATCCATTGATAGGATGACATTTTCTTCCCACAGAGACTTTACACATTCCACCCTTTCACCACCTTTCAAAGCCCCCATATTTTTTCCAGTATTTCAAATATTACTAAAGTTGAAACTCTCTCCTGCTTCTCATTTTCCCACATTTTCTGTATTTGCTGCTTGATTAGGATGGCACGTTTCCCTACAGAGACTTGCCAGAACACAGTGCATGAAGGCGAGGTCTGAGCTGAAATACTACAAAATAAACTGCAGCCACGAAGTGGCTACTTGTGGCTGCAGAAGGCCACCTTCCCCTGGAGCAGGCAGGAGGCACCGCATGCCCGCGGTACGAGGGACACGTGGGACATACGGCTGCTTGGCACTTCAGGTGCAGAAAACATTTCTACTTTGTTTCAAAAGCCATTTCTAAGGTACTCCAGTGCAACTCTCCTCAGCCCTGTCTAAAGGCTTTCAGTGGTGGCGTTAACGTGTAAGGGAGACAGATTTCCTGATTTCCCTGGAAATCAGGAAACACTACAAATACATTTTTGCTATTCGTGCGTGAAAAAACTGAATTCAGTAATACATAATTCAAGGCAGAATAATCTCGCACTACTCGATGCTACCTAGCACCTACAGAACGTATTTGTCAAACTGTATTTTGCTGCTACTCGTTTTCTACCACCTTTTAATTTCTAAGTTTTAATACAAAGCAAATATAAAAGTAATTAAATGGCTACAATCAGAAGTAAAAACTGTTGCATTTTGTGCAATTACTATGAAAAATCCACATATACCTATTTCTCACACAAAATATCTTCAGCACTGCACAAATAGCTCATATTTGAAACACTGTCCAAAGCTGTGCTTAAAGTAGCTTATTATGAAAAGCCGATAGAAGTAGTCTTGACTGAGGTGGAATTACTAGGCAATGAAAAGTAAAAAGAAAAAATACAAGAAGGAAAGTCAAGCATAGAGACAACAGGCTCAAATCAAGGATCTGTATTTTTCCACATTAAATTTGATGTTAATTTTCCAGCGATATTAACTTACCACATACATTTTCATAATTAAATTATATAATGTGACACTTCAATAAACATATTAGGTAAATATCACAAGCACATTAGTTTAGCACAAGAGAGCTTGGCCCTGTATTTAAAATTAGTTGCATGTTCCTGATATGCTGCTACTGTGAAAAAAGTCCTACTGTGAATAACTATAAATCAGTTTTCCCCAATCATACAAATCAGCAAATATACGGAAAAACTAATCTGCAGCACATTTTTCAATAGAGATTTTAGTACAACTTGAATGGTGCAATGAGAGAAGTTAGTGTTCAGATAAATATTACGTACATTTTTTGCACATTTGCGCCTTCATCACAACTTGCAAATAAGCGAATTAGTAGGTGCTGATGTGGAGCTACAGTTTTGCACTATTTTTCTGACAGGTGTGCATATAATAATCTGTCGTTACTGGGAAAAAATATAAATTTCATACAAAACCTTTAAGAACAATGAAGACAACACGGAAAACATAATACTTCGAATAGATAACTTGCAACAATTTATGGATGCTGACAGAACAGATCTGACTGAAATAACTCAAGGCTAAAACTGTTGAAGAGGACCTCAAAGAATGCATCTTGTAGCAACAGTATTAAAGAAACCACAATAACAAAAAAAGAGGACACAATACTAGTTATTTCTGACAACATTAAAATCAAACAGTTTGTGTAGTGGACATTAATAGTAACTTTATTTTTTGTTATGCTACTGTCTGTCTACCGCTCAAAAAGAGACTACCACACGCTTTGTAGAAACTAGAGAATCTGAGTTGCAACTGCTCTGCATGAGATTTATGTGTTAAGCATTTAAGACATAAAATTTTTGCAGCAGTACTTGTTGAGACAGAATTCCCACAGATTTCAGTGAAACTCATCTGTGTAAGGATTGTAGGGTGGGGCATACAGCACCTTCTGAGTAATCATTTTAACACACACACACACTGTGATCATTTAAATTTATTTTGACATTTTATATTCTTTGGTTAGCTTTAAACTTTCGGCGCAAAGCCGAAACATGTAAACATTAAAGAGCACAGCATAAAACAGTGCTGCAGGCAACAGCCTTGCTCAAATCTACAGAGGTTGAAGTCAACACGTAACATACTCCTAACCACCTTGTTCATGGCTTTTATCACTGAGGACATCTGCACACTGTGATCATTCTGATTTAGGGATATCATATACACTGATAAGGGTCAAATTAATTTAATGTAGGAAAAAAAAGGTTTCAAAATAATATATGTGTGCAAAGCAGTATAAAATCATGCTAACCTACATGCTTATAAAATGATGAAATTCAGTACAGGTGTATTTTCCAACTCATAACACAGAAGATTTTTAGAAAGAAGCAGGAAGCTACTATAGAATCTAAACCAACAAAGCACATAACCAATGCATTAGAAGTATGTATTATCAAGGCATTTTCTGACATACGCTTTGGTCACTGGAGTCCTGTCCAAAAACTTGTTCTAGTAAGTTGACTTTAGATGTCTCTAAATACTTTATAAAAACAATTTGTGGCTGTGTAGGCAAATAGACAAATGCTAAGCCTTGGCTTTTGCAATTGGAAACAGCCAGATTTGCATGAGCAAACAGTGAAAACAGGAACTTTGAAAGGCCCTGGATAGATGGCTTACAATTTACATCTCAGCTATAAAACCTGAATATA